>NC_071104.1:18145000-18745000 GCF_024256425.1 Clarias gariepinus
ACATACTTGATACTTACATATATGACTTTCTATTTCAGGGTTTCCAAATGTAATTGGATGCATTGATGGCACCCACATTTCTATTAAAGCTCCTTTAATAAATGAGGGAGACTATGTTAATAGGAAATCATTTCATAGTATCAATGTACGTTCTCAGGTAACAACTTGATTTTGTGTCCTTAATTTTTGCCTTTTTAAAATCATTTAACTTATAACTTTTTTTCACTAACTATAGGTAATATAACTCACAACTCACATCATTACTAATGTTAAGGCAAAATGGCCAGGATCTGTGGATGATGCCAGAATTTTCCACGAGTCATCATTATGCCAGACATTTCAACAGGGTATGTTTTGCTTAATACAATGTTTTTTTCCCCCTTTTTTTTACTATATTTGTATTGTACACTTGAATCATTACAGGACAGTACAATGGTTACTTGCTGGGGGACAGAGGATACCCTTGTCTTTCCTATTTAATGACACCCTACCCTGAATCTGATCCTGGACCACAGACACACTTTAACCTGGCTCACAGCCGAACACGGGTCAAGGTGGAGATGACCATAGGGATCTTCAAGTCTAGGTTTCAGTGTCTGCGTGGGCTCCAGGTCAGTCCAGAGAGAGCATTTGACATCATAGTGGCTTGTGTTGTGATTTACCACATTGCCACTATAAGAGGAAAGAGCAAAGTATGTCAAAGTAATACAACTAAGATCACAGTAGCCTATACATCATATACAGTTAAATAAAGTAAGCCTGCATAAAAACATGAAGCATGTTTAAAAGCCTATAATTGACAGAGAAACTTACATTTTACCCCTTGTTAGTGTCACTGTCACTTTATTAAGGGACAGAGCCAGCTCCTCAGATGGGGTGAAGGGAGGTGGTGGTGGGCCCCCGCCAGTTAGACGGGCTTCAGCCTTCTTTCTATTAGCTACATGGCAGAGAGAATATACTAAACCATGTTTTATAAATAATTTAGTGATCATGTAATCAAATATTACCTTTTTGCAGAAAGTTTTTGAGTTCCATTTTCACTTGGCTTCTGGCTCCAGACGGATTACACCTTATTAAATAAGAAAACATAATCTCCTAGTCAATATACATTGGTATTTTAACCTAAAGAAATGAATGTCAGGAAAAGTAAATGCTTTAAAATGCTTTCATTTAACAGTCAAAAGGATGCGGAAGGGGTGTTTATTTTGCATTGTAATAAAAGGGGAGGCAATGTCAAATTTGCAATTTAATACACTCACGCATTTACTCTGTCCGTATTTTTTGCCAAGCCGGTGCAGCCGTATTCCTTTTTTTCATTGTTTTTGGCTTAAATTCTGCATACGTGTACATTAAAACCTCTGTGAAGTATGCCGCTCTCTCTTTTTTACTTTGGATTTCTATTTTGACACGTGAAATCGGCGATCCATTGAAAATGTCTTTATGAATGCACCGTGCACACGCATTAACTTTGGGTAACCGGAAGGAGGTTGATTAAACTTACTCTACTCAGGTGTTTTGGAACCAGCATACTCATGGTATGCGGGTTTAGGGTAAATCAACCCAGAGGTTATGATTTACCAAATAGTAAGTTAACCAAGCTTACTGGTATACCCCCCCCCCAGGAAGAGAAGAAATACTGAAATAGAGTTATCAAATAAATAAAAAATGCATTAAGCTTTACTTTTTGTAAACTCAGAAAGTGTAAAAGTTATTCAAGTTCAAGTTCAAGTAGGCTTTATTGTCATTACAACCATATACAGTTAGTACACAGTGAAACGAAACAACGTTCCTCCAGGACCAAGGTGCTACATGCAACATAAATTTACAACATAAATTAACAGAGACACTAAACTAGCTAACCAAGAGGCCTAGTTAACTGGCTAGCAGAGACAGGACAGGGAGACCTAACATAAATTACAACATAAATTAACAAAAACTAACTAGCTAAGTATAACTATTTTAACAGACAACATAAAGTGCACGTGCAAATGTGCAAACAAGAGCAACAACAAAGTGACAGTGCGCAACCACGACATAACAGAACATAAAATATGGTGTTGAGGTAGTGGGTAAACGTAAACATTCTTTAAAAACAGCAGCAAGAATTGAGGAATTAGTGCAAAAATTAGTCCAGTAATGATCATTGTGCAAAAGATAAACAGTGAAGCATTTACAGGTTGGTGTGTACGATAATTTGGTGGTGTAGGTCAGTGTGTCTGCACTTGTGTTGATTAGTCAGTCCAGTCCCAATATTTTGAGGTAGTTGAGTTAAGCTGTGTGATAATGTTTGTGTTAGTGTGTCTGTGTGTGTGTGTGTGTGTGTGTGTGTGTGTGTGTGTTTATCAGTCCAGTCCCTTTTTGTTGAGGAGACGGATGGCTTGTGGAAAAAAGCTGTTGCACAGTCTGGATGTGTGTGCCCGAATGCTTCGGTACCTTTTTCCAGATGGCAGGAGTGTGAAGTGTGTGTGAGAGGGGTGTGTCCGATCAGCCACAATGCTGGTGGCTTTGCGGATGCAGCGTGTGGTGTAGATGTCTTCAATAGAGGGGAAAGAGACCCCGATGATCTTCTCCGCTGTCCTCACTATCCGCTGTAGGGTTTTGCGATCCGATATGGCACAATTCCCAAACCAGACAGTGATGCAGCCGCTCAGAATGCTCTCGATAGTTCCTCTATAGAAGGTGGTCAGGATCGGTGGTGGAAGCTGGGCTTTTCTCAGTCTTCTCAGAAAGAAGAGACGCTGTTGGGCTTTCTTGTGTAGGGAGCTGGTGTTGAGGGACCAGCTGAGGTCCTTCTCTAGGTGGACACCCAGGAATTTGATGTTTTCGACGGAATGGTCGCCTCGTGTCCTCCTAAAGTCAACAACCATCTCCTTTGTCTTGTCAACATTTAGAGACAGGTTGTTGTCTTTACACCAGTCCGTTCGCCTTTGCACTTCCTCTCTGTACGCTGACTCGTCGTTCTTGCTAATGAGACCCACCACGGTCGTGTCATCAGCGAACTTAATGATGTGGTTCGAACTGTGTGTTGCTACACAGTCGTGAGTCAGCAGTGTGAACAGCAGGGGACTGAGCACGTAGCCTTGTGGGGCCCCAGTGCTCAGTGTGGTGGTGCTGGAGGTGCTGACTGAGGCCTACCGGTCAGAAAGTCCAGGATCCAGTTGCAGAGGGAGGTGTTCAGGCCCAACAGGTTCAGCTTCCCAATCAGTTGTTGGGGGATGATAGTGTTGAATGCTGAGCTGAAATCTATGTACAGCATTCGAACATATGTGTCTTTCTTGTCCAAGTGTGTGAGGGCAAGATGTAGTGTAGTGGAGATGGCATCGTCCGTTGAGCGGTTAGGACGATACGCAAACTGCAGTGGGTCCAGTGAGGAGGGCAGCAGGGTCTTGATGTGTCTCATGACGAGCCGCTCAAAGCACTTCATGATGGTGGGTGTGAGTGCAACGGGACGGTAGTCATTGAGACAGGACACAGTAGACTTCTTGGGCACGGGGACGATGGTGGTGGCCTTGAAGCACGTGGGAACGACGGCGCTGCTCAGAGAGATGTTAAAGATATTAGTGAGAACATCTGCCAGCTGTTCAGCACATTCTCTGAGCACTCTGCCTGGGATGTTGTCTGGTCCAGCAGCTTTACGTGGGTTGACTCTGCGTAGAGTTTTCCTCACCTCAGCTGTAGTGAGACACAGCACCTGGTCGTTCGGAGAAGGGGTGGTCTTTCTCGCCGCCACGTCGTTCTGCCTGTCAAACCGAGCATAGAAGTTATTCAGCGCATCTGGAAGGGAGCCGTCACTGTCACAGGCACAGTTATTGGTATTTAAGAAGTTTAAGATGTGAAATAAAAAATACATTTAATGAGATGTTTATTACCCAAATTCTACCTTTTCTGTAGAATAACCCTACTATACACCCACTCACTCACTTATAGACTTTACCGCTTTATCTTGTGGCGAGGCCAGGGCCTGTATTCACAAAGCTTCTTAGGCCTAAAAGTTGCTCCTAGTGATAAAATTCAAGAACATTTTTTATAATTATGCCATTTTCTTAGAATATTTTCCTTGAATTTTGGACTAAATCTTAGTAAAGATAAAAATTATTCATGAAACAGCTTTGCTCTAAAAACAGCTCCTAAGGTAAAAATTGTTAAGAGGAAGACTTTTAAGAGGCTTAAGAGTTTCTATAGCAGAGAACAAAATGGCGGAAAGAAGAAATATTCTCCATACACTGAACATAAAGCTAAAAGTAAACACTGCTCATCTGTCCAATTTGGTTTTCTTGTTTTTTTTTTTTTTGTTTTTTTTTTACTTCCTTCCATCTCTTGGATTGTTGCCTACATACCATCCAAAAGTGCAATTTAAATAGACTGTCCTGCAATCATGTAAATTGGTAAAAAAAAAAAAAAAAAAAAAAGGTCAGCCATTTTGCTCCCATTAATCTAAAATGAATTACAAGTAATAAAATTAGTATGGTAAATAAAATGTAAGAACTTAAATATAGTAACTACTGTGTGGAAATTGGTTGCTTTAAAAGTAGACACATTTTCAACATGTCTGTTTGATATCTTTTAAGATATTTAATCTGTAACAGAAACTTTGCATAAAGTAGCCTATAGTCATGATTATACAATTTTGTCATATACAAACATTAAGATTTTATTGACTATTATCATGTTTTCTATTTTCACAAAGAGCGCATTTCAAAACTTTTACAGGTTATTTTTTTTTATCGAACAATCACAGTCCTTGAATTGCTGCATCTTCCCTGGCAACAGGGTCAACCACACCTCCTCAGTAAGAAAAAGTTTTTTGTACTTTCCTTACTCAGAGTTGCTCTGAGAAGTTTCCTAAATCACTTTTAGTCTAGGAGTTTTTAAGCTAAGATATGAGCTCTCTGAGAGGATTCTAAGAAGCTTTGTGAACAAATTCTGCAATAATAATAATAGTAATTACATGCTGCTTTTAAACACACCTCGGTAACTTTGTTCATGCAGTCCTCTTTTTTGCACTCCTGCATTTGGAACACTGCACACTCTTATCGTAACACTAGAAGGCGTTAAAAAAAATGCCAATACGCCTGCGCAGTAAAGATCAGCCCTGGAAGATAGAGACGCATGCGTGAAAAAGGTGCGCATGCGCGGTGTGTAGCGGGCAGGAGACGCAGCTCGGGTGGTGACAAACTCGGAGAAGAGCTAGCAGTAAAACGGCGGACGGGCGACTGGCAATGGAGAGAGGAGGGGACGGAACAGGGAGAGGGATCATTCTGGAGCCACGGGAGCATGTCTGCAATACCGAAAGACGCCGTTTGCACGATTGTTCCTTTGGTGGTCTTTCGAAACACTCGTAGAAAAGATTAAGTGGACGACGCTCTGTATCTTGGGGAAACAACGGCGCGTTGGCTTGGACAGATTAACATTAGTAAAAAATAGGTGAGCAGTCATTTTCTCTTTTAAATGGCTTCAGAGCAGGACAAAACCAGCTAACCCAGTGTAGAGCACCAAACAAAATGCACTCGTACTTTGTTTCTCTGCATGTGTCAGGGTTTTAGGGAGCAAATCATCCCAGGTTGATTTAACCGGGCTTTTTGTTCTCCTTGTACGCATGTAAGTCGTGTTTACTGCAGTGCTTGATTGGAGCTTAGTTAGTGCCAGGGCACTGTGACCAGGCTAACCTACCCGGCCTCGGTGCTGCCTGCTCTGCGTCTTATTTCACCTGCTAACTCAATTTCTTGCTAGTTTGCCTTATTAACCCTAGTGTCAGGCTTGGATTCGGGAAATTGATCCGAGTTTCTGAGTTGTCCAGCATGTTGCAGGAAGCGTACACGATAACATGACCAGACCTGTACCACTCCACCTCATATCAGGCGTAGAACCATTGTAGTTTATTATTTATGTCTGTCCTGCTGGGCGTGATAGTAAAAAGTGCCCCTAAATCATGGGGCTAGCTGGCATATTGTTTGAGAGTGAACTTGGATGACCTCAGTGACCCAATGTGTATGTGGCAGTGTTAAGCAGCATGTGTGTGCTGCAGAGAAGTCCAGATCAACACACTGATTTATAAGCATAAGATATTTCCTAAAAGCATGTTTGTTTGTATGTTAACAAGGAGCTGCAAGTTTATTTTGCATTAATCAAACAGACAAACAAGAAGTTTTAAGATGAAAGCTATGTACCAAAAATGTCTTGCCATTATAATGACTACTATTTGTTTCCTTCTGTTTCGATTTAATAATGAAGTCATGCTTTTAATGTTTTCAGTCTGAGTGCGGTCTGTCCTGGTGACAAATAACTAATCTTACAAAAAAAAAATCTTCCTTTCTACCATTAACATAATTATTAAAAATAAAATGTCAAGAGTGTCATGACCTGGGCCTTCTGTGCTGTTCAAAAATCTGTTAAGGAAAAATCTTCTTATGGTATGCCTAGCAGAATGGCTGCTTCTTTTAAAGCTGCTAAAATAGTCAACAAAATATTATTAATCTATTACTAGCTCAACGTTACTTCCTTTAAAAATGTAAGAAATTTTGGTGCATACAATTTAACATAAAACTGTGGGTATCTGTTTACTTCTTGCATGTCTTTTTACACGCACAGGTCTAGTCATGCCAGGTCAACTTTCACTTTTAACGATTATAGACACAGAGGCCTGTTTACACCTGATGAAATGCATTAAACATGGAGCACTCAGAAGTCTAGATCATGATCATCCGTCTTTTGTTCTGTTTATGTTACATTCTGGAGGGTTCAATGTGCAGGTTGCAATTTGTAATTTGTCAAATGATTACATAAGTTTAAAGAATTATTATAACAATTGAAATTCACTATTTTGCCATGATGTATTTTATGTTCTGTTTATGGTCCTATTTAAGCTTTACTAGTTAAGCGTCTAGCTCTATCCCAGCCTTTGTTCCTAAAAGGCTCATGAAACATACACAGCAAAAACGGAGGGAGTGGAGTCATTTAAGTGAGAGGGTGAAAGTGGCAGGGGTTTCACTGCAATTCACATTCACCATGTAGGTAGCTTGAAGCTCTTAAAATTACAAACTGCTCTTTTAAGGTCGAGTGTGTCTGATCTCTGCCTTCTGGATGCTTTATTCAGGTTATTAGCAATGCAAATTGGTCAGTCAGAAACTCTTGACGGATGACCATCTTTGACCAGCACTTTATAAATTGTTTCCACCTGCCTTATTGCTTTATCTCGAGCGAAAGCACAAAGAGTGTGTTGGTGGGAGAGAGCAGATTGATGGAAAGGCAGACTCTTTGTCAGGGTGGGATGTACTATATCACTGAAGAGAGGGGATATATTTTCATAAGTGATTCTCGTGAGCGGTATATTGTCTCTTTCATGTGTTCAGCATTGTCAATGGGGCTTTCTGTCGAGAATCAGTTTGTGTGCGCGCATATTTTCAGTCAAGTATATGAAATAATGGAAGTTGAGAAATGAAGAGATTTCCATTCTGGCATTTTCTCATCCTGCGTCTGTGTTAATGAGCTTCAGGGATCAGTGTGTAAACACCCCCCCATGAAACTACCAGATGGAACAATCTTAATGTAGAGGCATTCATAAGAAAATAAACTGAAAGAATGTTGTTTATTTCTTTCTGTGTGAATGTAAAAACAGTTTTGAGAAGTATAAATTTTAGTAAGATGAAACTGAATGAATTCATTAAACCTGAAATTTACAGGGAATTTTGTTTTACCATTAGAAAAAAAAATCACAATTTATACTTTTTTATTGTGCATGGTGTGTTTTAGATTATTTATTTAAAAAAAAATTAATGTACTAACTGAGCACATCTCTGCTATTAATAGTATTTTAAGTCATTTTGTTTTAGCAGGAACTTGTCCAAGACAATATGTTGTAATAAAAGTAATATGCTTTATTGTGAAAAAAGGTGTGTCCAAACGGTCTTTGGCTTCTTTGTGTTAATGTTGCTTTACCTCCTAACGCCCTACCTTCTCTTCTCTTGTCAGGTCCCTCAGTATGAGTCGAGATGGTTGGAGGAACAAAGCCAGTGAAGATGATGGTTGGGGAGGAATTGTAAGATACCAGATTGTCAAAAAGGACATGCTGGTTGTTGACATTGATTTGCATATTTAAACTAATAAAAATGACTTTTACATAGGCTGCTTAAATATTTTTTTGTCACATAGATTAAAGTAGAAAAATATTCTACAGGCTGCACAACAAAAATGCACACTGACATTTCCAATCTTTTCAAGTCTATTTTAAACCCTGGACATGCATCAATTTTAATTCGATGGATTAAAACCAGCATGAAGCCAGGTTGGGTACCAGTGCCTGAAGCAGTACCCAGATTTATTTATTTGGCATTCTTTATTTTAAAGTCTCCCAAAGTTTTGTCGCTGTTGTCTGTATACATATTTATAACATATAACATTTAGAATAAAAATGATCTGCATTTAAAATGGATCTTGTATTATAAAATGGACTTAAAAAATTAAGAAAATGTATGCTACTAATAGGAAGAGGGTATCGTTACCATACATCCATTGTAGGGCCATATTGAGACTGCACTTGTCCTAAGATGCTTCGAGCCTACAAATGATTGCATTGTTAAAAATGTTCACATGGCATCTTATGGCATGGTGATACAGGTTTCCTCTATATGTTGGGCTTTTCCTTCTTTTGTCTGTTTATTGGTTCAGATTAAACTCCCGAATCCCTGAGTTCTTACCGTTACCATGGCAACATGGAGCCGCCGTGCCAGCGGGTTCGTGCTTCCAAGCGCGTTGAATGTGTGAGGCGTAATCAGACGCTCGTCAGCCAGACACTGCCCAGTTTGTTCATTGTGTGCATTTCTGTCTGATTCAGCCAGATCATTTCAGGAGCTGTGGCTTAAATGTTTCTCCCCTTAAACATGGAGAGGTGTGGGTTAATTTGTAGTTGCAAGTGCTTTTGTATCAGGTGGTACTATTCAGTGAATACATGTGTGTTTGTGTTCAGGGGGGCTACATGGCTGCTAAGGCCAGTAAGCTGGACGAGCAATTTATGAAGGATGCTCCCAGGGAGAAGGAAAAACAGGGGACCTCATCCAGCATCTTCAGCGGAGTGGCTATCTATGTTAATGGATACACAGGTCAGAGAAAACACTGTTTACTTTCTGAATTTCAGTTATCACCTTTTGTAAAGATGGGTAAAGAATTTTTAAAATGGCATATCTAAAACCAAAAAAATAATATCATTAAAATGTTTTAATTATATTAAAAAAGTAAATAATGTTTACATTAAACATTTAATTACCGGGGTTTTTTTTCAAAGTTTTTATAAGTAATCTCACTACTGAACTGTACAACAACTGTACTGAACTACATTGTACAACCTCACCTTTGCCAAAATACAGCACAGGGTCTTGTTATATAATGTTTAATAAGATGGGAAGGAATCTGAGAACAGTTCTCAATACACTGTCCATCCAGATCCTCCAGGGTCCTCAGTACAGTCTTGTGGACACTGCTCAGGAACTTATCCCGCAAAAACCTGATTGTACTTACCCATCTTTAATAATGTCGGCCTACACACAGGCATATACAGTGCCAACAACACGACACTTGCACTTGAGCTCCGGTGCCATGAGACGTTCCTACAACTTCACTGGAGACCATCCTTAATTGAATTCACTTGGCATAATTAGGAAAGGCACCTGCCTGTATATATAAGGTGTCCGCATGAAAAGCGCATGTCAGAATAAAAGCAAAGCCATGAGGCCTTCGAGTGGTGCAGTGGTAAAATGAAAAGATGACCAAGTTGTTGAGCCATTACAAATTTACACTTGTCAAAGCTGCTTAAATGCTTACTTTAACCTTTTATTTATTTATTTTTTGCTGCCAGCACGTTAAGTTTGGGGACAAAATGTTCACTAGCTGCCCAATATATCCCATCCCTCTACAAGTGCAACTGTAACGACAGAATGTCGTTTAGCTTAGCTTAATGTTATGGCTGATGTATATCATAAGATCAGGTTTATGATCAAAACATGTAACCTAGCTAAATTGTATCAGATTTTTTTTTCAGCTTTATTGTAATATAAGCAAGCAACACAAATCAAGGAAAAAACAAATACGTTTTTAACACTGGTTGCACAAGTGATCACGATGTTTACCTTAATACTTTGTTAAAGCTCATTTTCCCTGTGATACACCACACAGTCTTTTTGGATAAGTTTTTTCACTTTTTCTTGCTCTATATTTATTGATGCGAGGGGATCTATGCACAGCCCACTTCAAGTCAGTATACAGGCTTTTGTCAAGGTCATTCACAAACTGTTGATACCCATCCTATGAAAACATTAATTTGTTGACTTGGATTTGTGCTTTGTGTAGTTGCTATGTTGGAAGTTGAAATTTTACTCCATCTTTAGCTGTTTACCAGAGGCCTGCAAGTTTTATGTCCAAAAATAGATTGGTATTTGGAGCTGTCCATGAATCTCCCTGCCTTAACTAGAGCACCAGAGAATGAGAGATTGTCATATGCTGGGTGTGACTAATACTTGCCAGATATTCCTGTAGCTCTTTTAATTTAACCATGGGTCTTTGGGAAGCAGGGTTCCCTTTCGTCCTTTTGTCAAATCTGGAGAGAAATCCTGTTCTTGGTAACATCATTGTGGTGCCCCATTTTTTTAAATTTTTTTTCACTTGTTGTTGGCGTTCTCAAAACATAACTGACAATTCATCACAAATTTTCTTCACATTTTTACTAAACTGGTTCTTGAATATCAAAAACAGAATTTTTTATTATATAAAACATATATATATATATATATATATATATATATATATATATATAATAAAAAATATATTATTTATATATATACATATATATTATTATTATTATATATATATATTATATATATTATTATTATTATTATTATTATATTATATATATTATATATATATTATATATATATATATATTATATAAAATTATAAATTTATTTTTTATGAATTATTAATTGCCCTCCACATAGTTAATGTAAAGCTCTGGAAAACAATATCTTTTGGATAAATTAATTTATGATTTCTAGACTTCTCAATAGTACTTGCATAGAAATCAAAATATGAACCTGTACAATTATCTAATTGCAAAAGGGTGTCATTTGTTACAGTTAATGTATGTATAGTCAGTAACATGCATAGTCATGTGCAGTTTTACATGACGTTTAATGAACATGACCCTATGGACTCTGAGACTCATGCTAAAACTTTCCAATCAAAAGCCTCATTCACCAGGGCATTGTTTTAAACTAGTGGTGGTGTGTGGTTTGGGTGACCAGGAAAGGCAGATTTGCTCTTTGAATATTAATATAAACAATTAATATAATCATGTACTTGAATCATGGCAAGAAGAAAACATTAAAGAGAATAGAAAATCACATGTTGCGTAGCGAAGTTTGGCATAGTGGCTTTGTTGTAAAAGAGCAATTTCAGAAACTAAAACAGATAAGACTGGGAAATTTTACACCAGCTTTATGCAACTAATTTTAGTGCTATTATTTGCTTTTAGTCTATACATGTATGTTTAAATACTAAATTGTAAAATATTTTTTTAACTACGTTTTCATCACTGCAATTCTTGCATGTTGCTTCCTTGTTGTATATGTGAATTGGCTGCTATAACGATACAATTTCCTTTTGGGATTAATAAAGTTTTTCTGTCTGTCTATCTTAATAGTTAACTTTTGTAGTTAAAATTGCAATATTTGTCAAAATCGCAATGTAAATTTTATCAAATCGTGTGACACTCCTGATTTCTCTCATAACCTCCACACCTCATACAATCTGCAAACTGCTTTTTCATGGACTTTAATATATGGCTTAAAAAAATCATGTTGTGCAACTGAAACATCAGAACTTTTTAATTATTTATTTATTACTTCTTTAATGGTCCAAACATGTTTAACTGGCTTGAAGAGAGAGGTCAGGAAGGTACAGTGTAAGTGACATTCTAGAAAGACATTTGTACAGTTACAGGTGATAAGTTTTTCGTAGATTTTCAAGGATGCTGGAGGCATTCCACTTACTGAATGTCCACGGGAATGATTGCAGTGTGCTCCAAGACACCTCGGCCAGGATAGTCATTCACGGCCTTATGACCTACTTTAAAACGTTTGCACCACTATGTACAATTTTACTGTGGCTAAGAGTCTCGTCAACGTACTATGCATGAAGTTTTCTTTAAATTTTAATCAGTATACTGTACAAAAAGAGCAAATCATTGTTTCATTTTTTTTAATTATTATTAATTTTGACCCATGTTTAAAAAAAATTTGGCTATAGTATATCGTTGGAATTTTAGGAATAAATCCATCGAGGACACATTGTGCTTTCTTTACTTATGTACCAGCAGAAGAGAAACAAACCTGATTTAAATAATATATATATATATATATAGTTATATTTAGCAGGTGTTAAAAAAATGTTAAGCAGTGATCCATACTAGATAACTGACAACGTGTGTCTGATTGTCTCTGTCTGGAATTTTCTGGGGGGGGGGATGTCAGCTTAATTAAAAACCTGCATGAAAGCGTACCAGAGAATTTATGCAGTTAGAAAGGCAAGGAACACATGTGCACTATGCATATTTCCCTGTGAAAACATTTGCATTTTTCTTTTGTGCAGAACCCAGTGCAGATGAATTGCGCAGACTAATGATGCTACACGGAGGACAGTTTCATATGTATTATTCACACACCAAAACTACGCACATCATCGCGACCAACCTACCTAATTGTAAAATAAAGGAACTAAGAGGGGAGAAGGTAGTACGTCCAGAGTGGATCACTGACAGGTATGTGTTTTTTTTTTTTTTTTTTTTTTGGGTATTTAAATAGTCAAGTACATTTAGGAACATGCCTAGGGTTTAAAAACAATTTAAAATCTCACAGTCCGAATAGAGACTCAGTATAATTGCTTTCTATCTACACAAGGACATTTCAGTGTTTTTGTCAGTTTAACATATTATTTATAATATTTTTTAGACCATTTATTTTGTTATAGTACACTGACAATATTTGATTATTGTTTGTGTGGTGTTTAAGCCTATGTACGCACTAAAGTCTTGTGTTTTCATACATTACACTTTTAGCATAAAAGCAGGGCGGCAGCTCTCATATCTGCAATATCAGCTATATGCAAAGCAAAAGGGCCTAAACTTTACCAATGTGCGACTTCGGCAAGTGCAGGAGCATGCTGGGTCTGGTCAAGGTCCATCCCAGTTTAATCTTAACTTACCACAACCAAGCAACCTCCATAATCTCTCAAACTCAGCTCTCATTCAGTCAGCACCATCTAAACCTACTGAGACAACCAGTCGCCAGACAGTAAACAGACTGTAAGTAAGCTTTTTATGTACTGTGTATGTGCATGCTTTTTAGAGACTGTCAATTGTTATTCTTTGTGGAATATTTAATCCTTTCCTGACCTCTCTTCGTTTGCTACAGGAATGGCTCCCATATAAGTTTGTCTAAGGAGGAAGGTCCCAAACTTAATGGGATTCATGATGGAAACCCTTGTAACAGTTCTACTACCTTTCTAAAAGGATCAAAGGACAATTTGCAAAAAAATGGTTATGTTCATCCTCTGAATGGTGCCTTAAAACAAGCTAATAGTTCTTGTTCAAAATCTACACACCAAGGAGCGGAGTTCAGGTACCCTCAAACAAAAGCTGAGGAAATGGGGACGTCTAGCTGCTCTTCTCCTGGTGGTTTTGCATCAGATTTTACCGCATCCTTAACCAGCACCTCACTACCACAAAGCCCATCAAGGGCCACTCATCATGAGCGAATCTCTGACTCTTTTATGCTTTTAGAACCTTCCTCGGAAACAATTACATCTATTCAGGAAAAGCAAGTATATTCAGAAAAGTTGCTTGGCCAGGATCAGATTAGCCAAGTCAGGCTGAACGGGAGTCACCATATCACATCTAATGTCACCCTAACAGGCAAACACACAGCAC
This sequence comes from Clarias gariepinus, assembly GCF_024256425.1. Classification (NCBI taxonomy): domain Eukaryota; kingdom Metazoa; phylum Chordata; class Actinopteri; order Siluriformes; family Clariidae; genus Clarias; species Clarias gariepinus. The sequence continues at coordinate 18,158,969 of NC_071104.1, forward strand.
AGGGCCCAGAGACTGGGATTATCTCAGAGTTCTTCTCTCGCTCACGACTCCATCATATTTCTACGTGGCGAAATGAGTTCTCGGAGTACGTGAATACCCTTCAGAGCAGGCGCCGGGCTGCCGGGGGTGCTGTGTTCCCTGGCAAAGATAAGCTGAAGAAGCTTACAAATGACCGCAGTGCAGGTAATGGAATTAATTGTTCATTATGTGTTTTATTTGTTAGTGAGTTCTACTGTGATCCAAGAACAGCTGCAGTGTCTGTCTTGTGTCTATTATTCTTTTCAGTTTTACAGTGATTTGCTGTCTGTGTTCGGACCAGATTAATTAAAATGTATTTCAGTCTACCTGTTCTTACTCCAAGGGATCTCACCTTTTTGTGTCCTGCTACAGCTGGTCACAAGCTCTACTCTTGTAGGCTGTTGTTTGTCGTTGGATGATGTGTCTGTGAGGAGAAGACACTGTCTGGCTGCCTCTTTCCCCCTGTCTGTCTGAGTAAATGTTTCTATTTTCTTCCTAGGTACCTCATTCATGCCTGCTCCTCAGGTATGTCAGTCATGTATTCTGCATGTGGACATGGACTGCTTCTTTGCATCCGTGGGTATTAGACATCGACCGGAACTTAGAGGTAACAGCCGCACAAAAAGCAACAAATGCAGCAGAGCATGTTATACTGCACATGTAATAACTATGTGGTGGAACTGCTGATCGGGCCATTTCTTTTTGCATTTGGCGCACATTTGACATGTTCTCTTCTCACTCCAGGGAAACCAGTGGCTGTGACCAGTAATCGTGGGCGGGGACTTGTTGCTCAGCGCCCTGGTGCCAACCCCCAACTGGAGTTCCAGTACTATCAGAGAAAGAGGAACCAGCACAGAGAAGGTGATTTTCTTGTGTGCAATTTTAGCATAGACTACCAAAAGGAAAAATTTATGGCCCCTACTACATATCGGTGTATTAATGTTTTCTCTTCAGGGAGAACATAGATTACAGCTTCATAGCGTCTTTAAAATTACCTTATTTTTGGTTGTATCATTTTTACAGGTTTCATTAAAAAATGACAATGTTAAAATCAGTTTTTGGCACACTTTTTCTCACTTTTGCAGGATGTTCTCATTATTGTTTTGCTGTCTAATCCCTTAGGAAGAACAGGTAATGACATTGAGCTGACCCCTTCTTTAGAGACTGAGGAGACTGGCTGTAACGGAGTAGATCACGACCAGGCTACTCTCTCTATGGCAGAGATTGCTTCATGTAGCTATGAGGCCAGGTACTCTAAAGTTTTCATTTATCGGGCACAGGCCATATGTTTATTATAGCATTACATAAAGGTGTATCTGGGTGTTTACAGGCAGGCTGGTGTGAGGAATGGCATGTTTTTTGGTCAGGCTAAGCAGCTGTGTCCTGACCTGCAGTCGGTTCCCTATGATTTCCATGCATACAAAGAGGTGGCACTGGCACTGTATGAGACTCTGGCCAGGTAAACAGCTCTAAACTAGCTAACCACTGACATGTTTATAATAGCAAGATTGAGTTGTTCAATAGGTTTGTAATGAACGCACACTCTGTATTTGTAGTTATACTTATAACATCGAGGCTCTAAGTTGTGATGAGGCCTTACTGGATGCCACATCCCTCCTGGCAGAGCTTGGGGTAACCCCTGATGTGCTGGGCACTGCCATTCGTGCTGATGTGAGAGAGAGGACTGGTTGTTGCGCATCAATTGGCATGGGTGAACAATTTAATTTTTTTTATTTTACGGGAATAAAAATGTTTATAAATGTTTGATTTATTTATAGTTCTTAATTAATCATTATTATTCAAGTGACACTTCATGTCTCGTTAGGCTCAAACATCCTCTTGGCTAGGATGGCAACCCGGAAAGCCAAACCAAATGGCCAGTATTTTCTCAGAAAGGAGGAAGTGGATGACTTCATCAGAGACCAGCCTGTCACTAGCCTTCCTGGTAAATGCACTGTGGACATATGAAGTCCCAATGCGCACATGTTTTAATTTTTTTATACACAATCATGTAACATTTGTTGTATGTAGGGGTGGGACGCTCTATTAGCAGTAAGCTAATCTCTCTTGGAGTGACTACTTGTGATGACCTGCAGCAGTTATCCATAGTGAGGTTACAAAAGGAGTTTGGGCCACGAACCGGACAAACACTCTTCCGCTTCTGCAGAGGACTGGATGATCGGCCTGTTCGCAGTGAGAAAGAAAGAAAGTCTGTGTCTGCTGAGATGAACTACAACATCCGCTTTACAAAAGTGAGTTTAGCCATTGAGACAATCCACTTTTAAAAGTCGTATCATTGTTGCTGGCCATACATCACGCAACTTAGAAGTTTTATTAACTCCATCCCTAGATTTCCTTTTGGACATCTCGATCCGCATTATGTAAACAACTCATGTTGTAAATTGATGCTTTATATTGATTCAATTTAGGAAGAGGAGGCAGAAACGTTTCTGACAAACCTGTCTATAGAAGTAAAGAAGAGATTGCAGGGGGCACGTCTCAGAGGGCGCAGAATTACCCTGAAAGTTATGATGCGCAAAGCAGGCGCTCCTGTAGAGCCTGCCAAGTACGGAGGCCATGGCATTTGTGACAACCTGGCAAGGTGGCCTAGAATATCTTTTTTTTTTTTTTTTTTTTTTTTTTTTAAACACAATATATATTGTTTTAAGGTGTATTGAGTATTATTGCTTTGCCTCTGCAGGTCTGTGTTGCTACCTCATCCCACAGACTGTGGGCAGCTCATAGCAGCTGAGGTCATTAAGCTCTTCCGTGCCATGAAGCTTGATGTTACAGACATGAGAGGAGTGGGACTGCAGGTGCATCTGCTGGAGAGCTCACACTCAGGCACTGCCCCATCTCGCTCTCGCAGTATCAGAGACTTGCTCACAAATAGACAGCATATGTCCAGCCATAACAAAGACACTCAAAAATCAGGTCTGGGTGCTGTGTTCATGCCTATGATATATGTCTTCTTTTAAATACTTTAGGGTCTGACCTTTAAATAATCAATTCTGTTTTTTCCAGATTTGTCTAAAATGTCTTCCATTCAAACAGAGATGTCCTCTTCCGCCACAACCCCATGTACTTTTTCAGATTCGATGCCTGGAACAAGTAAAGGGGGACATTCTACCACACACTCACCCAGCCACTCTCAAGCAGACCTCAACCTTAGCATAGAGGTGCCACCTCCCTCTCAGGTGAGTGTCATTTTCTGGTTGTAGACCAATTTAGAGCACTGCTCATCCACAATTCATCCATGTTTACAAGAGCTCTCAATAGTCTGTCTTGCTTTCTTAAGGTGGATCATTCTGTGCTGGATGCTTTACCTCCAGAGTTGCGAGAACAGGTAGAGCAGGCATGGAACCACAAGCAGGTACCAGATACCTCACTTCACCCAGCCATACCCCAGCAAAGTTTTTCTGTAGCACCCTCTGTGTTGCTTCACCTCCCTGACCAGCCTGGGCAAACGGGCAGCACAGGCATCATATTGGAACTTCCCGACTTCTCCCAGGTAGTTTTTAATTGACTTGAATCAGGACTTTTCTGTTTAAACCGGACTATATTGTGGAATAATACTGCATGGCTGGTTTTGTATATAGGACATTTCTATTTGTGACCTTTTCCTCCAACAGGTTGATCCAGAAGTTTTTGCAGCACTACCCAAGGAATTACAGGAAGAGCTACATTCTGCCTACAGACGTAGAGAAAGTACCCAGGCTCAAGGTATTGTGAGTTAGCAGAGAGAATGCATGCATTATATAAATGTCAGAGACATCCAACACATTAATTACCAAATTCTGTTAGTAGTAGACCAGAGAAACCCGCTCCTTCACCTGAAGCAGACTTCAGTTGGCAGGACAAAGCGCCGGTACAAGAGGAAAAATGCCAGTCCTGCCAAGAAAGGTGCTAGTCCATTAAAGAAACTCATCCCAGGAAACAGTCCTGCAAAATCAAGTCCCACCAAAACCATCCCACTCTCACAAAAAAGCAAAGAAGCCCTCACTGGTTTTAAGGTAACTCTACAACTAAAGTATTGTATTTCACACTTTCTCAGCAGTGTTGTAATCCACACCCAGTAATTTGCAGTAATGTATTTTTGTATGCATGATTCTGTATTCGTGCTGCTTGGCACATCGTATTTATTTTTACTGGACTTAAATTTGTGAGGTCAAATTGTGAAGGAGTGGTTCAGGAAACATGAGGAGAAATCATTTTTACACATGAACTGGCCACCACATTGTGTGCTGTAGGCAAAGCTAAAGGTGATTAAATCATAATATTACACACACACACACACACACACACACAAATTTGATTTAATCACCTTTAGCTTTGCCTACAGCACTTTCAGTGGGTACGGAAAGTATTCAGACCCCTTTTAAATTTTTCACTCTTTGTTATACTGCAGCCATTTGACATTTCTGCAGATTTATTAAAAAAGAAAAACTGAAATATCACATTGTCCTAAGTATTCAGACCCTTTGCTCAGTATTTAGTAGAAGCACCCTTTTGATCTAATACAGCCATGAGTCTTTTTGGTAAAGATGCAACAAGTTTTTCACACCTGTATTTGGGGATCCACTGCTATTCCTCCTTGCAGATCCTCTCCAGTTCTGTCAGGTTGGATGGTAAATGTTGGTGGACAGCCATTTTTAGGTCTCTCCAGAGATGCTCAATTGGGTTTAAGTCAGGGCTCTGTCTGGGCCATTCAAGAACAGTCACAGAATTGTTGTGAAGCCACTTCTTCGTTATTTTAGCTGTCGGCCAGATCTGTGCCTTGCCACAGTTCTGTCTCTGAGCTCTTCAGGCAGTTTCTTTGACCTCATGATTTCCATTTGCTCTGACATGCATTGTGAGCTGTAAGGTTTTATATTAACAGATGTGTGGCTTTCCAATCAGTATAATCAAACACATCTGGATTTAAACGAAGGTGTAGTACCGTCTCAAGGATGGTCAGAAGAAATTGACAGCACCTGAATTGTCTAATTTTTAGCACCTAAATTAAAATCGTATCGAAATTGCTATGTGAATATGCGTGATTTCGTACTCGCCTTCAGCACGATTTTTTGCGGGCTCCCGACTTTTTCCGCAGTATGCTATTTGAACCGATCACAACGCAGCGCGCCTAACCAGAGCGCGAGAACAGGAGACTGAGCCTAACGACAAATAGGCTGCAGAAACAGGGACAAAATGTTTTGCCTCGAAGCTTCTTTTAATTAATTTAAAAGCTTGCGTTATGTTTTTGCTCAGTTATTTGTCTGGCTTAATAAAGTGCGCTTCTGGATGCAAGCCACCACTAAACACCGACGAAGAAGAAGCGCTTACGTCACTTACAAAGCGGAAGGAGACGCAAGCAGGTAGCTGTGTATTGATTTGATAGAGCGTTCTGTTGCGGGCTGCAAAATAGAAGGGAGCGGTAAAAATATCAGCGAGTCATGAGAAGAAAAAAGCAGCAAGAGAAAATGACAGAAATTGTCAGTAAAGGCTTATTATGCCTGAGCTGTAAAAAAAGTTGCAAAACGTAGTGTTTTTGTATAATTATTTTAATGTGTTTAATGCGCTAAAATGCCCCCTGCCACGGATGGTTCTTGCAAGAACAGTATTGTCAAGCACCATAATGAAACTGGCTTTCATGAAGACCATCCCAGGAGGGCGAGACCAAAACCTACCTTTGCCGCAGACGAGAAGTTCATTTAGAGTTATCAGCCTGAAAAATTAGCAATTAACAGCACCTCAGATTAGAGGCGTTATGAGGTCTTTACAGAGCATAAGTAGCAGACACATCTCATCATTAACTGTTTTTTTTGGACGCATGCAGCATTCCTTTACTATGTAGAAAGAAATAAAAATCAGGAACCACCATGGAGTTAAAAAGTGTTCTAAAACTTTTGAACAGTAGTGTGTGTGTGTGTGTGTGTGTGTGTGTGTGTGTGTGTGTGTGTGTGTGTGTGTGTGTGTGTGTGTGTGTGTAGATATGGATGGATTATCTATCTATCTCTTTATCTGTGTATGTATCTATGTATTACATAATCCAACTGTTTTCAAGATGGTAATCTGAATGTTTGTTATTAGATTGAGAATAGACATCCTTCATCCTCTCTGAACCATCAAGCCTCTGAAGTGCTGTCCAAATGCACTCCTCGGCCTGTGCCCACCTTGGCTGGAGCTTTTGAACTCAGCGATGTCAGAGTGCTGTTGCGGGAGTGGGTTACTACCATTTCAGGTAACGTAATGGATGTGTATGGTTCAAGTTTCTGACTAATAATCGGACTAGTTTTGTTTAACCATCGAAACTGAATAACTAAGATACGGGATTGCTGTTAACCCAGTTTGTTTAACCTTATAGAGCCTATGGAAGAGGACATTCTGCAAGTGGTGAAGTACTGCACAGAGCTAGTAGAGGATAAGGACCTGGAGAAACTTGACCTGGTTATCAAATACATGAAAAGGTAAAACCCGTTTTCTCTGGCTTCCTAATAAACCACTGTTTTTGCCCTGGTTTTGAAAGTGGAATATTAACTTTTGCCTTAATATACAGACCTTCTCATTTCATTTGCCCTTTGTCAGATTGATGCAGCAGTCAGTGGAGTCTGTGTGGAGCATGGCCTTTGACTTTATACTGGACAATGTGCAGGTGGTGGTGCAACAGACCTATGGCAGCACCCTTAAAATCACATAGAAACAGGAACAGACCTCAAAAAAGGTTTCAGACACTGTGACAGCTCAAACCTGCCCTTTTACCAGGATATTATACAAGCAAGGTTTAACACTGCTGGCTGCTTCCATGTTTCTCCTTGTTGCTGTTGTATGACTGCACTTCCTTTGGATCAAGCCTTTCTCTAAGGACACAAAGACACATTTTCAACAGCAATTTTATTGTTACAGCAACAGATTATTTTTGTAGCAAACAACACATGATTGAATTACTAAAATATTACATCAGCAGCAGTTTGAGACTTATATTTGAGTACAGAATGACAATTTTAGCCTGGTCATAATATGATCTTCAAAAACTCAAAAAAATCATGATGTCAACATGCCACTTCAGAGGAACTGTCTGAATGTTTCCCCTCCCCGGTTGCTCTGATCTCTTTCAAAATGAGTGCTATACTAACACCAGAAATATATGGCAAAAATAGTAGCAAAGTAAGGGGTGACTGAGGATTTTTTTCTTCTCTACAATAGGTCAAGCCTAAGGTTTGGTGAAAAAAGTTTAAATAAAAAATAGCATTTTGTAACTCTCAAGTGCCAGATTTTGTAAGTATATAATGTAGATAATGTATGTAGATGAGAATATTTCTAAATATTCTTTTATGTGTGTATATAATGTTTACAACTTTTTGTCTTGTGTAAGAGAGAAGAATGAAGAATAATATAATTGTAATGAATCATTTGCCAAAGTCCTTTTCAGATTTTCAGACCATTTCATCATGTATCTGTATGATAAGTCCATAGACCAGCATGGAATTTTGGGTAGCTTATAAAAGCTTTCATCATCTCCAGATCATTTCATAATTAAGCAGATTTGGATGTGTGAATTTTGAAAAGAATTGTCACTAAAATTACATGATGAAGGTTACTCTCTGCTCATAGTGCACTTGTTGTGTTTGTTTATTCTGCCACGAGTATACATAAGGGAAGGCCTGGAAATCTATTTGGTCAGCAAAATCTGTCTCAAATGACTGACCTGTGCCTGAAGACCTGAAGCTGTGACACCATTTGTATGTTTTTTTAAAATTTGTTAATAAACTTGGATATCTCTTATTAGTTTATGCAAGTTGTTTCTTTATTTGGAGTTCATTTGCATCACTGGCACCTATAGATCTCACTCTCTATCAGCTTCCCCGTCTTTTAAAGCCAAGTTTCCAGTTCAGTTTTTCTAAAAAAAAATAATAATAATAAAAAAAAAACACCAACATTAAAGGCTTCCTTCCTAGATTAGTGAATCCCTATACTAAAACGTTTAGCAAATTTCTATATGAATGAAATGTGATACTTGTTATTTACCATGCCACATGCCCCAATTAATCTAATTCCTACTTTTTTTGTTAATTTAATATTAATAAATGAATTAATATATAATTCAATAAAAAACTATTTCTTCAATACTTTATGACCTCAAACTAGTACCAAAATAAATTTAAATTTAAAAAATTGCTTTAGTTACTGAAAGTACAATGTTTCTAGTCACCCACCAGCAGCAGCACTTACAAACATTAATGAAGGTACCACATTAGTGAAGCCACCAGAATCTGGTGTTTTTTTTTTTTTTTGCTAAAAACTGAAATAAAAGCTTGTAAATAGACATGCCACCCCCAAAGTTACGCATTTCCTCTAATACAAAACAATAATATGACGCGACAAACTAAAACACTGGTGTTAAACAAAACTAATATTTTTTTCCAAATTCAACAGAGCACAGGTAAGCACCCCCCTTGGGTTTTCAGTAACTGGTTTTGTCACCAGGCTAGTGCTAAATTAAACCTAGCCCGCTTGCCATCTGACAAAATCCTCGCAGCACGCGCCATCTGATTCGTAGCGCGAGCTCCTTAAACCAAACCTACTGCGCAAGGGATTGTGGGATTTGCCGAACCCACTGCGTCGCCTTTACTCGAGACTCGCGCGCCGGTAAGCGATTCGTCAATACGATTTTATTTCTTGTGTGTATATATAAATATATGTGTGTGTATTCCCATTGGTTATACGCCGACAACTGTTACAACAGACAGAAAAATGGTTTGTTCAGTTTTTATTTTCGTGCTGAATGACGCTTATTGTGAACCGGTTAGCAGGCTAGCTTGGCGACGTCACGCGAGTTAGGTTGTAATTGGAAAGCTCATGGGGAAATTTAGTTCAGTTGAGATAAAATATGTGAAAATCTTTAATAAAAGATCTAATAAGTCTTTCCCGAGAGCGACTTTATGGTTATAATGGCTATCCTTTTTATTTGATCCAGTGACTATTCATTTTACTGTGGCTAAATTAGGTTAGCTCGCGGTGCCGCCGCAGCGCCGACAACCCCAATACCTCGCTGTTATTTCTCCCACCTGGTAACTTGTCCCTCTGAATAGCCTTAGCCGTTTACGGTTTAATATTGCATTGCTTATGAGTCACAGCTGTGGGTTAGGTGAACGCACTGTATCCATGGAAACAGCTGCACAGGTAGTTGGCTAATGTGCTAGCGCCACTGTATTGTATTGTTCCATCTAGATGGGTGGATCCGCTTCTCTCATACGGTTTAACATTCTCAACGCTCGTTGTCCATTGTTAGTTTACATGGATACGATTGATCCAGGCAGGGCAAGACTTTGGATATTTAATCCTAAGTCTTACTGTGAAGAAACATCGAATACAGTTGTTTCCGGACATGTGTACGACATAACATACTGTACTGCAGTTCTATTTATATATTGGCCTTTTTTTCTTTTCATTTTAGACCCAAGATGGCTTCAACACTAACAACAGAAATAGAATAAAACCAGACCTAACCTACTCAACCTTTTTCTTTGAGGTCTAAAGTCAGTAGTCTATTGATATCAGCTCAGGATCATTGCTCCAAAGGGAAAAATCATCTCTGTGTATAACATGAGCTCTGATACATACATTTTAGGTTTTTCTATTTAGCATATACACAAGTTTGCTGAACTCAGAGTACAGTGAAACCTTGAATTGCGAGTAACTTAGTCTGTGAGCGTTTTTGGGAGTCCACGGACATCTATATACAGAGGGTTAAATATAATAGGATTGTGGGGCCTAAACCCCAATTGCTAAGAATTCTTTCGCTGGTCTACAAGGATGTGTGAAGAAAATTTTTATTAAAATATTATAGTATAAATGAAAATGGTATGAGTATTTTGTGTAGTCAGAGCGTCACCTTCTCCATGCTGTCCATGTGTAGCTGAGTGCGTTTGTAATGCATAGCAGTGATAAAGCACTGCTTTTTGTTTGTCAAATGTTTGTATGTAAAACATCAAGGGTGGGATGACATTAGGCTTTGGAGTCGACATCACATGTAAAAGAAAATACTGCCAACACACAGCAATGATGCATCCCTCTCATGTAAACTTTTACTGTGTCTTCTGAATTATTTAAGAAGGCAAGAAGAAATGGCCAATCAGTCAATGGACATCGTAGCAAAGGCGCTGGAGCAGCAAATGCTGCACTCAGCAAGGATTGTTGAGGAGCAGATTGACACTGAACTGGACAAGTTGGACCGCATGGATGAGGATGAACTCGAGCGTCTCAAAGAAAGGAGGCTGGAAGCTCTCAAGAAAGCCCAGAAACAGAAGCAGGTGAGCAGTCAGAAATACATAAATGTCCGCATTTAAGAATTTTAATTACATGTTAAAAAATATATCTATATATTCGGGGGGGGGGGAATCACAAGGTTACTTTTACGCATGCACACGTTACATATGTAAGGTTAGCCTTCATATTGCATCTAACTCAGCTTCAGGACAGCCTGCCTCTTAACTATTGCAGGCTGTTAAAGTTGTCCATAAGACATGGTCTTTTTTTCCCTCTACAGAGTTTATTACTTGTGTATCAACCCAAGGTTGGTTGATGGTATTAGCATTATGATTACATTAGGGTGGATTGGGTAAATAAAAACGAATAGCCAGTAATTATGGATATGCAAACATTGTATTTTCCTTATTAGGAATGGATTTCCAAAGGTCATGGTGAATACAAAGAGATCCCAAGTGAAAAAGATTTCTTTGCTGAAGTTAAAGAAAGCAAGAATGTGGTTTGCCATTTCTACAGAGATTCCACTTTTAGGTAAATTTTTTAATTAATAGCCAATTTTTGTTTTGCCATTGTCGCTTGAAATGAACCTTTATCCGAAAGTTATATATAGCCAACTAATATCTTGTGTCTATGGTTTAAGATGCAAAATTCTGGACAAACACTTGAGTATCCTGACAAAGAAGCATTTGGAGACAAAGTTCATCAAACTAAATGTAGAGAAGGCTCCATTCCTCACAGAGAGGCTTAGGATTAAAGTTATTCCTACGCTTGCGCTGGTGAAAGATGGGAAGACTAAGGACTACATAGTTGGCTTCACTGATTTAGGTAACACAGATGACTTCTCGACTGAAATGCTAGAGTGGAGACTGGGCTGTTCAGATATCATCAACTACAGGTAGGCAAAACATTTCTAATTACATTTGTGTGCCATGTCTGATAAACTGGTAGATATAATGGCTGAAGTCTCAAACTCTTTCCTTCCTCTAGTGGAAATCGCTTCGAGCCACCTACGCTTGGGCAGAAACCAGGGGCAAAGTTCACCAAGCTGGAGAAAAAGACGATTAGAGGGAAAGGTTATGACTCGGACTCTGAATCTGATGATGATTAGGAAACCTTTTTCTCAGGCTTTCCTACAATCTTTGTAAAATTTATTTGCTTTGTTCCTCTGACTTCTTTGTATGCCACATTGTTTCCATATTAAATTATGTTTTATGATGAATGTGCTTCCAAACACACAAGACTGCATTATAATTTAGACAACACTTGGGCAGGGAGTCTTTACTCCCCTAGTCTTGTCTACCTGTATTTGGACTGAAAGACGTGGAGCCTCACTGGCTTAAAACGCTTAATGAACATCACACAAGTGCCCCGGAAGCTACCGTTACTGTAATCCCTGTTTGATTCATGTGAACAGAAACTCTGATTTTCTTAATTTTTATAGCCTAGCAATAAATCACTAAAAGAAACTTCTCAGCACTGACTCCTGCCAACAGAAATGTAGATTAACTGATAGACACAAGTTCAATAAATCCAGTGAGAATTGTTCTTTAACTTTGTCTCTTTAATATTTAATAAGCAGTTTAATAGACAGTAAAACAAGAAAGATGTACAGGGGATGAATTATGACTCCATGGTTTTCTGTGCTGCTGACACTTGAGAATGTTTAATTACCAGCTCCCCTTTACTGTTCAGATATGAACCTGACATTTCTTCTTCTGAAGGCAGCCCACTAGGAAGCCTTAAGGGTTGAATCCTAGGTAACAGTAAAGTAAAAATATAATCAGTAAATGATCACTACACAATGTCCTTGAAAACTATTCAATTCTGAACGTGTTATGATGAGCTGTGTGCTCTTTGATTTTAGTCCTTTTCAAAGACGTATTGAAGTAAATTATTTCTAAAGTTGTTCTGGCATGGAATTTTATTACAGGACAAAATTAAAGGTGTCAGTTCTCTTGTCCATTGGACCACATTTAATAGCTTTTTTAAAATTTTATATTTGTTCTATTTACGTAGTCATGTGTTTTTATTGTTAATGAACTTAAAACACCTTGAAACACCACCTAATTACAGTCAAGTCCAAATTACTTCCTACATAAAGTATATCATGAACACACTTTCCTCATGTTCTTGGTGCAAAATTGATGTTTGAGACAGAACCTCATGTCATCTAAGTAAGGTTTGTACTTTGAGTGCAAATTAAAACAAACTCGTGTCATAATCAATCTATGAATGAAAAACATGGCAGCACATCAAATATGATATACCTGGTTTCATGACAGTTTTGTAAATTTCAAGTGGTGTCCTGATAATATACAGGAAAACAGTTATATGATGGAAAAAATACCACATTTAAACAGGATTTAGGATATTTCTGCTTTTTGTCAAGCCATTTCATTTGGTGAGTTGAAAAATGAAACTGCTTGACAGAAAAAGGGATGAAATCCCTAGGCTAAATCCTTAAATTAAAAGTTAAAAATGTGTCAATACAGTTTAGATTAAAGAACTCACCTAACCAGGTGCTTAATGATTTTCAGTTGGTTATTCACTGAGGGTGTGTTCTTATGTACCCTGGGCTCATGTGACTGCCAAATAGAAAAACATTAAGTGGGTCATCAATTCATTCTTATCTCTTAAATCAAGGTTTAAAAGTCTAAAAATGTGATGCATCTATTAATTATGGGCAAAAGATGCTGATGTGTGTTCTTAAATAAAATCACAAGAAAGTAAACCGTGTTCTATGTACATCATGATTTTATGCAGCGGTCTGAAGCTTATCTGCAAAAACACTGCAAACAAACAAATAATGCAGCTTCAAATATATCAAGCAAAAAAAAAAAAAAAATTGCAATCTTGTATTCAGAAATGTAGCTCACCTTTAATAAGCCTAAACTTTTCACCACCTTTTTTTCCCAGTAAGGTCGTCCCTTTGCACTTTTGACTCGGGTCACTATGTGAAGTTTATGTGGTTGCTCTGGATCACCGCCATACCTTTCATGTTCCTTGGAACGCTCTTCAAATACCTAAACATTTAATATGATGGTAAAACAATTGTTTTAAATAATCACTGCAAATTAAGCACTTACAACAGTGGTTTAAGTACACACAGTGGCAGAAATAAATTTAGATATAATAAATTTAAACAGTTTACCTAGGTTTCTCCATGAGGCAGAAAATTAGCATGTAGCATAGAACAAAATTAACTATAACAAACCTGGATGACGATTACTGTCATGTAGTATGGGTAAAGAGCTAATTAAATCACATTAGTTTGTTTTTTTGTTAGATAATGTACATCCACAGGTCACTTTTATAGGAATACCCATACATATGTTCATTTATGTAATCCTGCAGCATAAAATCATGCAGACATGCAAAGCTTCAGTTAAATTGCACATCAAACAACAAAATCGGGAGAAAGTATGTATGTGACTAACTTAGGTTGCTGGTAATACCAATAAAAAGGCTATTATGAGTACAGACTTATTAAATGGAACTAAACAACCAAAGACTGGAAAAAAAGACCAGATGAATTTTCTTTAACTGTCTAGTTGTGTTGAGTGTTGAGGCTGACTGTAGTGGAACCTAATGTGACCTTCTGATGTCTTGGCCCATCAAACTAAATGTTCAGTGCCTTCATGCATGTTGCCTTTTTGCTCACCACAAATGCAAAGAGTGATTATTGAGTTCCTATGTTTTTCCCTGCAATTTTTATCTGATCACTCTTACAAATTTCAAATTAAAAAAATGTATGTCACATACACCACCATACACAGTATGATATGCAGTGAAATGCCTATATGACTGTTCCTGACCTAAAAAAGAAAGACAAGATAGAATAAGAGAAATGTAAATTCCAACATTTCTGATAAATGAACAAATTTACGAAGTTACAATAAACATTTTATTTAAATGGAAAAAAAATAAATAAATTGTATATTATATAAAATGTATGTGTATTAGAAGCAGTGTTGCGGTCCATGTTTCAAAAATGCAAACAAGTCCTCATACACACACAGTGTTTCAGTCTGCAGACCATCTGCACACAGGATGTTTTCTGTTGTCACTAAGATCACATTTCCAATCCTGATATTTAATGTGAATATTAATGTGGATCTGTAAAGGTTGGTGAGGCAGAGAGATAGAGATGGGAAGGATGTGCAGCAGGTTAGAGTGATTAAAGATAGAGATGGAAATGTACTGACAGATGCCAGGAGGGTGATGGGAAGATGAAAGGAGTACTTTGAGGAGTTGATGAATGAGGAAAACAAAAGAGAACAAAGAGTAGGATAGGTGACTGTTAGGAGAGGTTGCAGTAGAGTTTCTGACTAGTTTGTTTAACAAGATCTTGTAAAGTGAGAGGATTCCAAGGAATGAAGAAGTGTATTGGTGCTGATTTTTAAGAACAAGGGAGATGTGCAAAGCTGTGGCAATTACAGAGGTATAAAGCTAATGAGCCATACAATGAAGCTGGGAAAGAGTAGTGGAAGCTAGGTTAAGGGCAGAGGTTAGCATTTGTGAGCAGCAATATGGTTTTATGCCTAGAAAGAGTTCATCAAATACAGTATTTGCTTTGAGTATGCTGGTAAAGATGTACTGAGAAGGTAATAAAGAGTTGCATTGTGTCTTTGTAGATTTAGAGAAAGCGTGCGACAGGGTGCCGAGAGAGGAGCTGTGGTGTTGTATGAGAAAGTATGGAGTGGCAGAGAAGTATGTTAGAGTGGTGAAGGCCATGTATGAGAGCGCTAAGACATTGGTAAGATGTGCTGTAGGTGTGACGGAAGAGCTCAAGGTGGAGGAGTGTCTGCATCAAGGATCGGCTCTAGGCCCCTTTTTGTTTACTCTGGTGATGGACAGGATGACAGATAAGGTAAGACAGGAGTCTCCATGGACTATGATGTTTGCAGATGACATTATGCTTTGTAGCGAGAGCAGGGAACAGGTGTAAGACAATTTGGAGAGCATTGGAGGTATGCTCTGGAAAGCAGAGGAATGAAGGTTGGACATGTTCAGAGGAGAGATTGTGAATATATCAGTAGAAGGATGCTGAGGTTGGAACTGCGGCAGGAGGTCTAGAGAAAGACCAATGAGGAGATTTATGGATGCAGTGAGAGAGGACATGAAGTTAGTTGGTGTGAGAGAAGAGGATGCAGAGGATAGGGTTAGATGGAGGCAGATGATTCGCTGTCGCGACCCCTAAAAGGGAACAGCCGAAAGACAAAGAAGAAGAAGTAGTAAAAGAAGATTACCCAGAGCTTTTGACATGTATCTGTATGATTTTATGCACTGTGCTGTTGCTGCTACATGTTTGATAAGTTTTGATAGACCACTAATATTAATTTTTACAAAGTCTGCTTCTTTCCGTGTTTTTAGATATTTTTGTCAGATGTTACTTTGGTACATTTCATAAATGTAAAGTAAAAAACAAAACAAAAAAACAGGTATAATAAGTTTATGCAAAGAGTCAATATTTGCAGTGTTGACCCTTCTTTTTCAAGACCTCTGAGATTTTTCCTCTTGCCTCCTGACTAATGGCAGCCCATTCTTGCATAATCAATTCTTTGATTGTCAGAATTGGATTTTTTTTTGTTGTTGTTTTGTTCAGCTACCTCTTAAGTCACAAGTTATCATGGAATTAAGGTCTGGGGAGTTTCCTGATCATGGATCCAAAATTTGGCTGTTTTGTTCCCTAAGCCACTTAGTTATCACTTTTGCCTTATGGCAATGTGCTCTATCATGCTGGAAAGGGATGTTTGGAAAACTGTTCTTGGATGGTAAAAAGAAATTGCCCTTTGATATTTTTGTACCATTCTTTTTTCGCTTTTAGGCAGAATTGTGAGACAACTCCATTGGCTGAGAATCAACTCCACACTTAAAGGGTCTCAGGATGCTGTACTGTTGACAAGGCACATGACTGATGGTAGCACTCACCTTCATACATTTCAAGAATGATGGAGCACCTTGCCATAAGGCCAAAGTGATAACAACAGTAAGTGGCTCGGAGAATGCAACATTAAAACTTTGGGTCCATGGACAGGAAACGACAGACCTTCATCCCATTGAGAACTTGTGGTCAATCCTCAAGAGGAGGGTGGACAAACAAAAACCCACAAATTCTAACAAAATCCAAGCATTGATTATGAAAGGATGTGGCCCAGAAGTTGATTGACATCATGACAGGGCGAACTGAGGAGGTCTTGAAAAAGAAGGCTCAACACTGCAAATCTTGACTCTTTGCATAAACTTAATGTAATTGTCAATAAAAGCTACTGACACTTATAAAATGCTTGTAATTATACGTATATAATCACCATTATAATTAATATACAATACCATAGTAACATCTGACCAAACAAAAATCGACACTGAAGCCGCAGACTTTGTGAATATTAATATTCGTGTCATTCTCAAAACTGTGGCCACAGCGGTATAAGTGAATTCTTGTGCTTAACGATATGTCATTTAACCTTGTTTTATCACAACGTACCTGTGGGGGAATGCGAGATCTTGTAAATTTGCTCCGACAAACCATGTACACTGGCCGCGATGTAGCTTCTAAACCATTCTACAATGACAAATCAACACAAAGTTGACACAGATCATGTAATCCTCGGAAGTTAAAGGAAGAATTAGTCTGAGAAAACACAGCTGCATCTGTACCTTTGCCAAAGCAGTGACAGACTTGAGGACTCGACCCAAACCTGCCATTCCTCCTGCTTGGATGACGGAGTCTCACTGGTAACTTACACCAAGGTTATTAGTGTTCTAGCACGTGCTGTACTAACAGGAGAACTAAATACCAAACAATATAACCCGCTGAAAAATTATTCGTAGTTTATCCTCGCGAGGATCTACTCAGAAACACCAAGAACATTAACAAAACTTAAACATTTTAAGTTTACAATTCCCACACATTGGTAAGAAACCGGAAGCGGAAGTTGGTCCCTTCACATAAAATGTAGTGAGAGTACACGATGAGTGTTAAAGGTTCCTTTGCCTTTTATATGTTTGCGTACTGTGTTACATAAACCTTATATCTCATTATATATATATATAGTATATACTTATTGGATATGAAACTATATATATTTGCTAATTGCTTTCATCACAGTATTATATACTATTATATAGTATATTGCATGTAATTTAAGGTATATGCACAGTTATTTTCCATTACGTCTAATCAAATAGGAATGGTGCGTTTCAGGCCAAAACATCTAGTATCGGAACACTACTGACATGTTTAGACACACAGTTAGTGTTTGTAGGTAAAATTTAAATTGATGCATGTTGCGACACGATCCAGTAGGTAGCGCTAAAACGCCATAACGTTTGGTACGAGACGCATCAATTAAAAGAAGAAGACCAGCAGCAAACCAGGAAGTACTGTTCTGGGTTTCAACCACACCTCATGGTTTAAAATAAATAAAGCGTCTCCGAAATGTATAATATGTTCTGATATGTTTTACTTCTTTAGTTGTTTGGGGGAACCAACGTGATTTTTTTTAAATCCGTGGAATTCATATTCTCTGACAAGACGTGATCAATGTAAACAGCCATGGCACAGAACTGCCTGCCTGGCATGGAAGCATCAGCAGTGTCTGTACTCAGGAGAGCTGTAGAGCTTGATCAGGGTTCACGCTTTCAGGAGTCTCTTGTGTGCTACCAGGAGGGCATTCAACTACTTATAGACGTTCTCAAAGGTAAATAACACCCATTTTACTATTAGAAACTTCGGAAACATTGCCAAACGTTTTTTGTTGTTGTTGTTGTTGTTGTTGTTGCATGAGCTTAATATAAAATTTGGCAAAGCGTACACATGGTGGCATTTTGGCATTTTCTGTGCTACAATGTTGTGAACCTTTGACTTTCTGGAGTCAAAGGTTCCACTTTCTGAAATATTTGCATAATGCAGTAAAATTAAGTTAACCGCAGTTCAGTCACAACAGTAAAAGAAACCTTCATTTACAAATCCCATTCAGAAGTTACTGAAGGACAAATACACTGATTTTTTTACTAGCTAACTGCTAGTAATTTATTTTATTGGTATCTATTTAAAAATGTCTGAGAAAGCCATCTTTATATCCTCCTTTCATCAAATGAATGTATGTGTGTGTGTATATATATATATATATATATATATATATATATATAGTACCTGTCAAAAGTTTGGATACACCTTCTAATTCCTTTTTAATGGACTTTCCTGATGTGTATGTGTGTGTAAATGTATGTGTGCGTAAATGTATATATATAGTATACTGTATACATCTGAGGCAACATTAGATAATTACTGAACCTTTTTACATTGCTTTGGGGGTAACTAGAAGTCTGTTACTAATTATGTTAGTTATTATGTTAGTTAGCTACTGTCTTCTTTTTGTCTTACTGGAAACTCTAATTCCTGGTCCCATTCTTTCTTTTTCCAGCGTTAAAGGATGAATCCAAAAAAGTCCACTACAGAGAAAAGATCAAGGGTTACATGGACCGAGCTGAGCAGATAAAGGTGCACCTAAACAAACTGAAAGAAGGTAAAATAAAGATGTGAGCTTGGGGACTGTCCCAGAAGACCATCTCATGATTTGCACATTGTAAATTATTGCCTTGTAGACCATTACGTGGATTGACTTCCGAACCCATCTTCATTTAGCTTTACATGTTAATCATTGTTGTATAACAGTTATTATGTTGTGTTTTCATAACATAATCTTTGCATTTGTTTTTTTTGTTCAGAAGGGAAATACCATGAGCAAATTAAAATCACTGACAACGCCACAGGTTTCAGCTATGAGACCCTTTTCCAGGCGTATGTTAAAGAAGGAGTAACTGAAGTCTGGGTTGAGGACCCTTATATTCGCCATGTCCACCAGGTGTCAAAGTTAAAAAGCAGTCTACTTAAAGTGAATTAGTTTTTTTCTTTTGTCACTTAAAATAAAATAATACAGTGTTTTGTGTGTCTTGCAGCTGTATAACTTCCTGCGATTTTGTGAGATGCTGCTGAAGACCAAATGTAATGTTAAGAAGATTAATCTTCTGACTTCACAAGATGAAGTGAGTCTCATCAGTCTACTTGTATGCGCTATACAATACAGTGATTGTGCTATAAATTTTGAAATATTATAAGTAATATTTGTGTCATTTGTGTAGGGTAGTTCCTCCCAGCAGGAGAGTGCCCTAGCAGAAATCCGACAGTCTTTGCAGAATCACGACGTTTGTCTGGACATTAAGTACTCCTCCACTATTCATGACAGGGAGATTAGGTGATACAGATCATATGAAAGACTGTCTTGTAACTTTTCTGTATTAAGAATACACTTAAGCACCAAAGCAATAAAAGAAAAATACAAAAGATAAACAATGAGCTATTAAACAGTATAATTTTTTAAAATTATAATTGGTAATGTAAAACAAACATAATAAGCAGTGTTTTTTTGCTCAGATTTGATAATGGTTGGATTATCAAGATTGGAAGAGGGCTTGATTATTTTAAGAAACCTAAGGTAAGATGCATATGAAACTACATACTCTTTTAAAATAGTACTTTTTGGTGTAGTATATTGTGTTAAATGGTTATATAATTGTGAGGTTGTTGCCATTGTGTTTTCTTGTTTTGTTACAGAGTCGGTTCTCTGTTGGCTACAGCGAATATGACTTGAGAGAATGTCATGAAACTACAGTTGATGTCTTTCATACAAAGCACACCAAGCAGACATGACCAAAAAGACTATTTGAATTCAGTGTATTTAAGTTATGCTACACATATGGATGAAGTTGTTTGTACCCTTGTTGGTATCCTCCTTTAAATGACGAAAAACCCACAATGGTTGCTGACAAAATTTTAAAACTGAACTTTTACCGAACGTTGACTAATGAATATCAGACATTTGAATTGTAATTTAACAGAATAATTTAACCGAACCAATGAAACTGGCCTGGACAAATTAGTTGGCACCCTGAAGAACGATTAAATGTTATTTGATCCTGTATTTAGCATCACAAAGAAAGCAAAGGACAGAGTTTGCTAAGGCAATTATCAACAATAATATCAAAACTAAAGGCTGTAAGATCTCTAAACACCTTAGTTTTTATGTGCTTTCATTTGCAAATATTATTACGAGATTTGCAGATTAATCTTAGAGTCATCATACCATATGTATACTACTGGCCATCACACTATGATGCTTGAGTTCTTAGACCTTGGGTAAACTTTGGTGTAAAGGCCACCGTTGAGCATGATAGATGTGACCCTGCTGTTGTCTGTGGTAGAAATGGACTCAGAATGAAGACCATTGAAATGTTGGGAACAAATCTTTTTTTTTTTCTTTTAGTTACTATTATTAAATTTTCTATAAGGTACATTATACCTAGATCTACATTATAAATAAACTTTCTGCAAACCTATTTACATTTTAGTAAATTTTACATGGCTGGGAACCTGTGAAATAATATCAACTAACTACTGTATATGTTTGTAAAATTTCCAACTCTATTTCTATTATATTTCTAAAAGCACTTGTTGATTATCTGTTCATGTAAATGACTTTAAAGCCTTACATGGTGGAGTTTGATATGTGTGTGATGCAATTTGATAACATTGTTTGTAATAAAATATTAACTTATAACTTGTAGTGATTGAGTTGTTAAACACAATGTACAAAACATTAAAGGTAGAGTTGATACAACTAATGGACAAAAAGAGAAAGTCAAGACTGAAGGAGTCAAGTGCACATTTCCTGTATGTTAAGCTTCTTAATATATACAGTATTTGCTCTGCCTCACAATAAGCATTTTACTCAGAACATAGGGTTTGACAAAAGTCTACAAAAAAAAAATAGTACAACCAACTTCTTTTCCAGTTGGCAAACTAACCTCATTCATCATGCACAAAAACATTATTTTATTATATTTTATTAAATATATAGAAAAATCTGCTTGTTTAACATCAATTCTGGACCACATGCACTCCAGTCTATGTACAGTACAGTACGTACTATGTGGGTCTAATCTTTGTACTTGGTGCGGTATTAGTGTTTTTCTTCTGCATAGTCGCCATCTAGTGGACATTACGGTGAACCGCACAAGTATTTCATTCCGAGATACAGTACATGTTGTGGGCGGAGTCACACAGCAACGATTCGTTCTGATTGGTTCCCTCTCAGCAACAGCTGGCCACACGCAGCTCTACTGATCCAGCGGTGCTGAGACGTTTTAAATCAGACAGCCAGGCTGCAGACTTTGGATAGTAGGAGGACGTGAGTAGTTTAAACATTTTCTAAACTATTCACTAATTTGGTATGATGCAATAAGTTCTCTTTGTGCAAGAGTGACTGTTATATGTTATATAATTCATTTGAATGCGTGTACGGTTTCGATGTAACTTACTTTTATAGAAATAATTGTGACACAAATTTTCATTTTTGTTTATGGTTTAAATGAACCTGCAATTTCTAAGCCTGTAAATTAGATTGCTCAATTTCCCAATTCTGTAATAAACCCCTTTAGTATTCCTTTGTAATAGAAAACGTTTGCTTTAGAGTAGAATACTGCTCCAGTGGAAGAGGATTAAATATGTGTATAATCGCCCTTAATCTCTGCAATTCCTCATCATCTCAGATTTTGTAAATAGAGTGGGTCTCTAAATAATCTGCCAGCCAATGGCACAGAAAACCTAACATACTAGATGTGTTTAGAAAAAATAAAAACAAAACTCCCTTAATATGACATCACTTGTGTCTGGATCCTGATATTAGCATATTAATTATAAAATCATGGAGAATTACGACTAAGCGGCTGAAAATAAATGCTGCTTATATCGTAATACTGTATATCCTGTCATGTCATATAAACATAAGTATGCTGTTTTTATTCAGTGAGATGTAGGCAGTGTGAGTATCAGACTGAGTTCCTGAGTCTGAACTCCCAGTAGGGTAGCCTACTTAAAAACAAGTGTGCCAATAGAATGAAGACTATGGCTTTTTATTAACTGGACCCCCAGTGTGAGATATGATAAAATGGCAGCTTGTAATGTAGGGTAACTGAAAGTCAGAGAGATGTCATGTTGACTTTTTGTCCAGTAGGAGGAGCAGGAGGAGGAAAGGAGGAGGATTTGCAGACTCCTGGTCCTGGCACAGATTTGTGCTCTATATCTGGGGCAAAGCAGCTCTTGTGCTTTTTGCTGTGCTCGATATGAGATCTTCCATCCAGAATACAGAGATGATTGAATAGATGAGTGATTGTTTTTTTAGAGAGAGTTAACACATACATAGGCTTAGATAAATTAACTGCTAAGTAGTTAAGTGTTTTACTGTGAGGGCCTTGGACTCTTTTTCATTTGTTAAACTTTGCATATGTCTAAAAAGCTGTGTTTATATGCTGTGTAGCTAACACACTGAAACGTACCAACTTAATTTAGATTAGTTTTTTTGTTGGTTAAATTGTGGTTAATGGGGATTTTTTTTACATTTCTTTAAATGTTAAATGTTTAAAAATTTAAGTTTAAATGATTGCAAGTTTTTTTTATTGTGCATTGAGATAATCAAGAAGAACTAAATGTGCATAACCATAATATTATTATTATCATAATTTCAACCAAAATATATATAATTAAAGTTTAAATAGTAGAAAAGATTATGTGAGATTTAGAGGAATTACATTTTTAACACTAGCACAAAAACTCTTTGTTTCATAACCTCAATCTATATAGGTAAGCCTTTAAACATATCTAAAATATAATAAGAAATAATGGTATAGTGGCATGAAAACAAATTAAGATTCTTTAAGAACTCTTTATGAATTTGATGATTAAACACATATTATAAAATTTATGTTCACAACTATTACTGATTAAATGGGCCAAGATGCCAAATAAGACAGCTAAAATGTCCCTTAGTTAAAAGTTTGACTTAAAGCTTACACTAAATGACATTTTGTGCTTTTGATAAATAAACCTTTATGACTGTACATTCTGCCCCTGAGAAGCTGAATGATATATAGTGTGTTGCAGTTAATTTGCTCATTTCTTGTGTCTCAAACACATTGATGTTTCATCTGTTGATCAATATGTTGATAATGTAAAAAGTTTGATTGTGGATTTATAGCAAACTTAAGTTCCTTTTTTGTGTGGTGGTGTCTTTGAACATTCATTATTGAATAGAAGAATAAGGTCTCAATAAAATATTTATTAGGAAGGGAATCTCGAGTTTCTGTTGCATGTCAGTAATAATAACAACCAACTATGTCTCAATCAATCATAAGCTGTCAGTTAGGAAATGCCTGCTCTTGCACTAGCATTCAAACTGGATATATATATATATATATATATATATATATATATATATATATATATATATATATATATATTAACTTTGGACGTATTATAGGGAAGGGATTCTTTAGTTTGAAGGGATTTAAGTATAAACGCTAGCTAGCTTTAACTAATTTACACCAAAATCACTGATTGCAACTTGAAGTACATTTTGTTATGTCATTGAATTTAGATGAGCCTGCTCTTGTATGTTGAAGTTCATCATATATTGCTTTACGTAGACAAGTAGATACAAACTGGACATTTATTTTTGACATCCATTTATATCCTTTTAGATATGGAATGAGAACAATAACTGTTTTTATTTAAAAGCAGCTCTTAAAGGAGTAAAATGTCTTTGTATGTAGTTAGTCCACAAAAATATGGAAATATTGCAGTGTGTTATGCTTGGAGTGATTGGAGTTTTGTTACTTGATTAAGAAGGTCAAGACAGTATTTAAGTCAAGTCACTTTTCAAATAACAATTTTGAACATGTTGAATATCTGGTTGTACAGATATGGGTTTCCACTGTTGGACCCTTGAGCATGGTCCTTCATCCCACGCGCTCAGATACTGTACAATCGGGCATCAAGCTGGCATATGACCCTGTAAATAACTGCCACAGAAACTACAGATATATATCTGTTGCGCCACATAAACAGAACCACAAACAAAGATATGGTCACTAAGGTCCATATTCTTCACTAAAGCAAGTTGCTGTGTAATGAACTTGACTGTTTGAATAGAAAAGTGCAACCAACTAGTCAACAAGGTTAAAAATGCTATTTCAGAAACTACACCATGTACAAACAATTCCTGCAGACATACTCTCTAAGATTTGCAGCACACACATTCATCCAAACAATAACAACTACTTAGCTGACCTTTTGGAGATTAGTAGTCCATTATAATTAGAGGAGACAAGAGAAAAGTGCAATGGCAGATTGCTGGCTATGTAGTCACTAACTTTGTTATATTAGGGGACTTTAGGATAAGAAATAAGTACTTAAGATCACTAGAATGATCTTAATCTACATTAATGTAACACTTGTCTCATAAATCACGTCTGTGTGTCTCTTTATCACATCCTGCCTTACATATCTCTCTAATTTAGTCCTTTCTTAATTTTCATAGCTATGAAGAAGATGATGTGTAGGCCACATGGGATAAGGAAGGAAGAACCAATGACAATTTAAGAGGTCAGTACGTCCCCAGAATGTTTTCTAATTATTTCAGTATTACATCAAGTTATACCTTATATGTTTCTCTTTCACACAGTGTGGGGTCATTTAAGCTGCTACCTGATGTGTGTTTTCTTTTAAGAAATTAAGTTAAATATGAATGTTATAGTGTGTTGTATATCTCACATATCAAAACTAATATGTTATGGATGTTGTAGTTTATCTCCTAGTTTCCTTTGCACAATCAGGGAAGAAGAAAAGTTAACACTGGAAAAAATGAAGAAAAAAGGGAATTTAGGCATGATCAAGCAGAGTAAGTCAGCTAGTGATATTACGCAAGGAATTCTGGACCAAAAAGATGACTTTGGGTGAGAAAAAATATGTTTCTTCCCTGTCGTGGTTTGTTCTAGTATTTAAAGAAATGTTGTGTGTATATAATAGATAATAATCTAAAACCTTCTGTTGACTTAATGCTCCAATTAAATCCCAGATCCTCCCTCAGCGGTTTCCAGAGCAGGCTGGGAACCAGGTCATTGTCACATGACAGTATTTTTCTGTCAGAACAGCGTCAGTCAGACCCTGAGCCAGCCAGGGTTCTTTCCCAGGAGTACACCCATGGAAAAATTCAAGCATTGCAAGTGAGTGTGTGTCAGTCACAATGCAAGTGTTGCAGTTACATTACACACACTTACAGTATATTCCCTGTTCCTTGGTGTGTTTTGGTTAGTTGAAGCTACAGATGCAAAAGATGCACCTAGGCCCACCACCTCTGGTGTTGCAAGTTAAACAAACTGAAGACCATCAACACCCCACTGAAGTCCTGACATTGTCCAAAAACCTGCCGCACAAGGTATCTTTATACACAACCTACGCAAACGCACATTTTTTGTGTGTTTGGATAGTGCATTCCTATCATCCATTACTTTATGTGACTGAAAGCCTATTTCTTTTCAACAGTTTTCTTTTTTCCCCTCAGGAAATACAGATGCCTACGTTTAGTAATATGTTTAGTAGAACTGAAACTATTCTTTTTTGACGCAGCCTTTATCTTATTATGTTGTCTTTAAAACCACTGGTTCTGTTTGCCTAAGGCTTATCATTAAAAAGTTTCTTAAACTTAATAGACAGTAAAATCTTTTATCATAAAAAAGCTCACATTTCACAAGGACTGAGCTTATGCTTGAGCTTAGTAGTAGCCAGGGTCTTGAGCCATTATTGTGGCTTCATACTGTATGAATCATGTAAAACTGTTTCATAAAAATTATGGGGTCGATCAGATATTTTACCCAAAAAAATCAGGTATTCAAATAAACAGAAGGCAGCATAAACAGGAGTCTGCTCTTATGTGTCCAAGGTATTTTTTATCAGCATCAGTACAGCTAAAGCGATACATTTTTAGTGCCTACTTTCCATACTCCATCATTTTTTATTCTGTCTCACCTGAAGTCTTCATCACAGGGAATTTTACCTCATCCAATCAGCCCCACACTGCCAGCATTTCATTCCTCTACACCTTCACCTGGGATAGATTTCAGCACCCTTCCTCGGGTTATCTCCTGTCTGGACAACTCTGCTGCTCGACATCGGATGTCCATTAAGCCCCGGAATCAGAGAGCCAGCACTAAGAGCAGAAGAATGCCCACCTCAGTGAGTTTGACTCATTCAATTCAATTAATTTGATTAATGATGTTAATACAACATTTACCTAGAAACATTATATATAATGTTTGACAAAATGCTATTTGCCTTAAAACTTCTTCAACTTTTTTACCCGGACAGGATAAAAGCAAATTTCGCTCAGAAAGTATGATTATCCTTGAACGACCTCTAACTGACAGTAAACAAGAGGATGAGATGGATGTCACCAAGGAAATGATCAATGTATGCTCCCACTCCTCGCAGATCATTAGGCCAGGGATGATCCTTACCTCTCCTCCAATTAAAAGCACATGTCCTGCTTCACCACTGAAATTTCTGGTGACAGCCGATGATGAATATCAACCACATGATATGAGCCAATGTAAAGCAAAGGAAAAGCCTTCTGTGAGCACCAGTGCAGAAGTAGGAACTAAGCCGATACGGAAATCGGCAGAAGGGATGGTTGCCAAAATTCCTAGCTCAGTTGGTCCAATCAGTCATAAGAGGAGTGGAGACCATAAAGAGAGTCTGCATAGCTCCAGCTTTAAGGGTGTTGAAGGCAATGATGTTTCCATTGTAAGCTCTGTATATACACCATGTTCTGTTTCATTAGGTACTGAACAGGTTCAGCCTAAATCTGACAAAGAATTAAATACAGCAACAACTTATATTAAGAGAAGTGTATTGAACAGGAACAGAGTGCAAGATACAATGCAAGAACATAATTTTCAAGACCAGCCATTGAAACCCCTTTTACCCTTCGATTCCAAATTCGAGGGCAGAAATGTGCACAAAATCTGTTTATTACCACTTTCCAGTCAGGAGGGCTGCCTACAGGAGTCCACAACCCAACAACGGTCTCTAAGTTTTTCTGTCTCCTCAGGTCAAAGTCATGAAAGGCAGAGAACTGGAAGCTTTACTGGAGAGATGGAGCAAGCAGGGGGAAAGACAGAGCATGTTGTACCACTAATTAAACCGTTGTCAAACCTCAAAACACAGGATCTATGCAGTACTACACAAGTAATGACATCACAGACAGGAGCTAACAGCACTCCAGCAGTTTCAACTAAATCTAGAGATCTCACTATAACTGTGTCTGCTGCTCAAGAAAGTCTAGCAAATAATACCAGAGACATGACAGGGGAGACTCAAGAGGGAGTTGATGAGACAAATGAGGAGATGAAAAGGAACGGCGTCAGTAAGGAGCAGAGAAAGGAAGGGAGTGTTTACGAAGTAAAGCTGCAAAACACTTCTAAATTAAAGGTCAATGTCAAACAGCATAACTCTGAGGTCAGGAGTCTGAGTGCACCTTGGTTGCCAGAATCGAATTCTCCTACAGTTGTAGGCCAGAATGACAGCAAGGTGGGGCCTGTAAGAGAACCTTCCAGAAGTCCACCTTTCTCTAACACTGAGCCTCCGTTATTCTCCAGTATTCGACCTCATAGTGCCAAAAGGGCCCAAGAGGGAGCTGGACTAATTACATTTTCTGGTAAGTCTGGTTTTATGTTTTATGAAACTACTTATATACACCAGAATCTAATCTGTGCAGCTCTCTATGGCCATTTTCACATAAATAATGCAGCTTGGATGGATTGCCAGATCATTGCAGAGCACCGTGGACACAAACATTTATACAGTACATTCATTCACTTTAAAAAAATGTAAAGTAGCCAGTCTACTTTCTGCCATGTTTGTGGGAGGATATGCAAAACTACACAGAGGTGTTTGAAAATTCAGTGTTGGCCGTACACACACAGGAGTAGTAGTGAGTCTGTAACGCAGAAGGAATTTATCATCGAGCACAAATTCATTAGTTATACAATTCAATTCAATTTTATTTGTATAGCACTTTTAACAATTGTCATTGTCGCAAAGCAGCTTTACACAATCAAAATAATTATTTAAGTCTGTATGAAATGGAAGTGTGCATGAATCAAGATGGTCAGTTTGTCCCTGGTGAGCAAGCCGAGGGCGACAGTGGCAAGGAAAAACTCCCTGAGATGGTAATAGGAAGAAACCTTGAGAGGAACCAGACTCAACAGGGAACCCATCCTCATCTGGGTGAAACAGAAAGCAGGAATTGATCTGCATTCATACAGTGTGTTAGGTGGCAGGCATTTTAGCTATAACAGTTGATGTTAATTGATGTAAATATGGAGTCCAGGTTGTTATTGTTATACAGTTATACAGACTTGAATGTTCGGGGAAAAACATGAAAAAGTGTGACCCAACATTCATTCAGCCACTTATTCCATCATATCTGTGTCCTTCAGTTCACAATATGCCCTTTTCATTGTTTGCATTGTTCATTTTAGTTCTTAATCTGCTATACAAACATGTTGCAGATAGCAGAAAATTAGATTTTAGTTGCACTATCTGTGCTCTACTGTTTGAGAACAGTGTCTCATGACTTAAGCCTAAATAAAGAATCCCTTAAACAAACACACGAGCTTCAGTACAACTTCATTCAAGGTTAATCATTTTTATTAATAATAATATGCATTGTGTTCATTGTTAAATAAAAATAAAGCAGTAAATATTATAGCAGGGCCAATAAACATTTGAAATCTACGAATTATATAATTATACAAATTATAGAATATGTACTATACTGTACATATACACTAAACATATGTTTAACTGACATTCTTTACAGATTTCCAGGCTTCAGCTCAGTTTCCAGGTTCAACTATTAACTTCACTACGAGTACGCCAGTGTGTGTGATGGAGAAAAGCCCAGTACAAACAGGTGCAAAAGAGTCAAGAGAGGCTTCCACGGAGCTCTCCTGGGTGACTCTAGCCCGAGAAAAGACCAAAAGCCTCCAGCAACTCTTTACAAACACACTGAATGATCTTGCTGGCCTGCAGACAGCCACACGACCAGCGTCAACTAACACACTAACACAAATGTCAAAACCCAGTGCAGAATCTATAAGGCCCAAACATGTAATGTCATCTGCACAGCCCTCTGTCAGTCCATTACAGACTCAACATGCTGTCTTAAGGGCAACGCATCCAACTCACTCTCCAAATCCAATGTCTTCCATCAGCTCTGCACAGCCATCCATAGCTCAGTCAAGAGGAGTAGACTTCTCCTTAAAACACACTCATTCACCAATGAGTCATGTACAGCAATCTCATCTTGGTGCCAAACCAGGACAAATGTCTACTCACTCAGCTACAAAACCAGTGCAATTGACAGGAATTTATATACCACCTACCCGGTTGGCCCCTCAAACGACTGCAGTACAGCAGCATTTACCCCAGATGTCAATAAATCAGGCCGATCCAATCCAGCAATCTCTGCCACAAAGCATGGCAAAACCTCAATCATCACTATCACTTCGTCTGTCATTGAGTCCAAAGCTGGCACATCATCATCCTGCTCATCAAGCACCCTTACCACTTTCACAGTCCAGAGCACTTGTGGAAAACTTGTCCTTTTTGCCTTTAGGGACAGTGGATCAGCTCTCCATGCATCAGGGAAAAAGCTCAACAGAAAGCCAAGCACAGTATGCAGGCCTGGGGAGCAAGGCTTTACTTATCGAGGAATGGCAGTACCAAAAACCTGATGCAGTCAAGGTGAGGTTCTTGGATTTCTGCCCCATTTACAATGGATTAGCCTTTAAATCAAGACTTATGTCCTTTTTGTTTTCTAAATTAGGTAGTGGACCAGAAATCTCCACCAGACTCTGAAACGTATGCATCTTTGGATGAATTATTGACCCTTTCCAGTTATAGCAAGTCCACAGGTACAGTATTGGTCTAATGCATATCATATGCTTAAAACTCAATGTGACAGAAATTCTGTTCCTAACTAAATATGCCTGATTTCACACTTATGTCAGAATTACCAGTTTCGCCTGGGCTCATGAGGCTAGACCGAGAGGTCAGGTGTCAGAAGAAAGCATTACCACCTCCCTCACCTTCTTCATCATCATATCTTCAGTCAAACAGTGATAATAGACAGCCTTCCTGGATGGAGCTGGCAAAGAGGAAATCTATGGCCTGGAGTGATAAGACTATGGACTGAATTACATATAAGAGCATACCAAATTTTAAAATTCCAGAAAAAACTGAGAGGACAAAATATATGATGTTTTTCAAGTTTGTGTGTTTGTTTGATGGGAAAGAAGTGGCAGATGAGAAAGCAGTGGAAGAAGGAGAAATAAAAAAATGACAAGTAAAAGAGAAGGAAAAAGGTTTTGTAGCTGCCACAAAAACACAACTACACAGTTCTCCAAATACCCCTTGTTATGGTGTTCTCAGGTTTATCACAGTGTTGTTTTTATTAAGGAATAATCTATATACATTTATATTTACAAATCTATTTATGAGTTTTAGTTTTGCCTGACTAAATGTGATCAATTTAAATTATGGTTTTGTGTTTAATTACAAAATGAAATGCATATTAGAAGGGTAGTCTTTTATGTAAAGTTCATCTTTGGCTCATTAAGATATATGCATACAATTAAATTGAACAGTTATACAAGTCAGTTTTTATCAATGAAACTTTATTTGGGGATTACAGTATTTGAGATTATAAGGGATTTTGCAATCAAATGTTTTAACTGGTTTAAATTAGACTTTCATAAAGATTATAAGTATTACTTAGAATAGTGTATACCTGCAAACTTCGATCAGTGTGTACATTTGAAAAACGTCTTGCATTTACCGTATAAATGTTTTTCAGGGGAATGGGGCCAGTGTTTACTGATATTTAGCACAGGTATTTCATAGTGCATATTTGATCAAAGTGTTTAAAGCTGGAAATTGTAAAGTGTTATTTATTATCTAATGCATTGTTTGTTAATGTGCGGTCTGGGGATGCTGAAGGATCTTTGATGCATAGCTATGGGAGTCTGTGATTTTGTTTGTTTGTTTTTGTTTGTTTCAGTGGTGGAAATCACAAGCTCCTGCCATCAACATCAATATATTTTTTAGCTTTTATAGTTATTAACATATCTGACAGGTCACTTGTATGGATGGATACAATAACTTAACAACTTCTTAAATAAATAATGTAGACTTGAACGTGTTGTCTTCTCTCGTTTTAATGGTCGGGTATAATAAAATAAAAATCTCTAACACATTTGAATTCGCACGACTCTGTCCTCTAGCGTTTGAATACAGACACAGCAACTTTAGACACGGTGAAAAGAACCCTCCTGTAAAAGGGCGGGGTTAATGGCGACTGTCGATGGGCGGTGTTTATGGTGAAGGTTGATTGAGAGCTCAACATTATTACGTTTGAACCGCGGGTCGGTAGTCTTGTTATTTTACACTCAGTACGTTTTAACAGCTGGAGTCGTCGTTGGCTTTTTATCACAACGAAACGAGTGTATACGGAGCCTCCGCTGGCGGTTAGAGTGAGTATACAAACTTGTGTTTTAGTGGGTTTGTGAGCTAACACGCCTGTTGTGTCTGATAGATTGGGGCTCGTCCGACAGGTAACGTCAGCTAGAGAGACAGGAAGGCTGAGGTAGTGGGTGAACCCCGGTATTCATTCTACCGAAACGAAAGAAATCCACTTTTAAAATGGCTTCTTTTTTTCTTCTCTTTGTCTCGTTAGGCTGTGCTTTAATAGGGGTCCAGCTCCAGCTAGCTAAGCCCATTATTGTTTGTTTATAGCTAATAACGAGGCACTGATATGACCGTCCCACAGCTGGCTATAGATAGATAGATAGAGAGATACGGCTAGCTCTGTTAGCTAATACAGTGTTAGCTCATTAGCCACACAGCTTCTTCAGTCGGTTGCTTGTTTCCCAGAACTGGTAAATCGGGTCTCTTTCCACATAGAAGCTGAATTCTCTGATGCATTGTAATCTCGTCACTAATAGTTGGATTCTAACTTGACCTTCTGTGTGACGTTATGTTTTTTTTTCCTTGTTACAGAAGTTGAAGAGGAAGCCGCCGCGGCTGCGACTCATGTGCTATATACGGTAGGAGGTTAGCTTTTGACGCCACACACTCAGGGTAATGATGTCTCGGCTCGGTCAGGGCGGCTTTCTGAAGCGTTGAAGGAGGAGGAGGACCGAGTGACCGCGGGAGGCGAGAGGAGCCAGGGCCGCCGCCGCCGCGCACAGCCGCTGAAATGAGATGAGGCTCAGAAATGGAACTGTTGCCACTGCCCTCATCTTCTTCACTTCGTTTCTCAGTCTGTCCTGGTACACCGCCTGGCAGAACGGAAAGGGTAAGTGAAACACGAGTTTAACCACAAAGTGTCACCAGGCATATTTAATTAGTTTAAAGGGAAACTAGTAATGTTGTCAGTTGTGCCTCAATGACGTCACTGTTGGGGCGAAATAAAGGCCAGGTTTTGCAGTTGAAAGACCAAAACCTGTCTTTTTCTCTTTCTGTCACACATACACATTTTTCGATTGTTGATTTACATCATATTAATGACAGAATGTAGTGCAGCTCTATGACACAGTGGAGCTGAGTTGCGTCACAGAATGGGCTCGGGTACTTATTGATCTATGATGAGCCCAGGGGCTTTGACAGGCTGTATTAGAATGAAGCTGAACAGTGTCCAGATAAGGACATTAGGGAGCTGGACAGAAGGACCGAGATACCCTAGGATGGCTGATGACTGATTTATATATATATGGTGATCCAAAAGACTTGTCAATGGACATACATGACTGAATTTTTTTCCCTTTCCTTCTTGGACGGTTATTATTAAGATAAATGTACATGTCACTAAAGTCAGATTTGCACATGTTGTTATCATTGAGTTGGTTGGTTTTTTAAGTAACTTTCTCTCTGACATCTGGTGTCTAGGCTTTTAGATGCTGTGGGTTGTGTAAGATGACACTCGCTACAGTATGTTAGTCGGAGACCAAGTCCCAGTGTGGGTTTTTTTTTCATTTATTTTTATTTTTTTCTGTCCGTATCAATCAGATTTTTTTGTAAATTTTATATGCTTTTGATATAATAAGAGTTATAATTATGCATTTTCTTACACAACATTATACTTATGATACTTATGATGTTTATTATTATTATGACATTGAAGGGCTGCTGGCCAGGTTCTTGGGCCCTAATAACAGAAACAATAAAATCATCAAAAACTAGTAGGGGGAAAACTTTAGGTCCCACATGATTCAAAAAGGTTTTGGTCAAGGGTGCACGTTTTAATTTTCTGTTGTTGTAACTTGACCATATAGATGTACTTTTCCTATCTGTCTGTTTCAATTCATATATTCCACATATGCAAAGTTTGTGTGTGCGTGCATGCATGTGTTTGTATGCTTATGAAAAAAGGTGGTCATACAATTGTACACAAAGTTTCAAGTAAAATGCAGTCCCCTGGCTCCAGTGTGTACAACACAGGTTTTTAAGGACAGTGCAGGGATGCAAATAAAATAAAAAAAATCAAAGCACCCGGTAATTTGCTTTTCGCCTTTTTTTTGCTAAATTAAGCTAAAGCTTTGCCTCTTGCTTGTGCTTTGTCTACTGAATTGTTCAATGCCTACTGTATTCCCCAAACCTTTTCTTGGTTTAATTGCGCTCGTACAATGCTTATCTTTTTATTTTGTCCAGACCTTTTTTTTTCCCCTGCTCAGACAGCTGCTTTTAAATAGAGAAGCAATTCCGAGTGTGTCCATCTTATGATTCGATTCTTCAGTTAAACATAGCTACTTTCTGGTCTACACATAGCCCACCGTTTACCTTACATTACTGCCCACCTTAACGTGGCAATGATATTATCGTTTGTGTTTTCTGAAAATTACTTTTGCCGTTGTGACTTTTACACATTCTATAGTATTTTACATTGCTGTTACAGTGGCCGGATTATTCATACATATATAGTACATACATATTCTCTTTTAATACACAATTTCTGTAGAGCCCTGGTTAACCCATCTGGGATATATTCAGTATTCATGAAATAATGTAACATGCTGCATATTAGACCAGCATGCCTGTCTCCCACCTTTGCACCATCAGCACTTCAGCATGTTTTATGGCATGTTTGTTTTACCATGAACATTTGTCCAATATCTGTCTAAAGGTTAAGATGCAGCTTTGCAAGTGGCAAAAGTTATTGGATTGGTTGATTTTTACAAATCTGTAAAATATCAAAGATGAAGCAGTGTTGCACATGGAAATAAATGTGGTGCGTACAGTGTTTATGCCATGTTCGTTTAAAGAAAAAAAAAAAACTTATTTATCATCTTTACACACCCTGATGTGCTTCTTGCTGGAATTTCCAGAGGTTTTGGGAGCAGCTTGCACTTTGTTTAGATTTTTGTCTACCAAAGCGGCTGAAATGGGTTAAGGTCAGGTGATTTGGACTTCTATTTTACTGTGGATATCACAGCTTTCTCTATTTTTGGAAGAAGGTTTGGGGTCACTGAAAAGCAAACTTTTTACTTAGAAAGTAAAAAATTATTTAACCTTTAAACAGTCTGTATGATTAAATTATAATTTTTCCTGTATGCTGTAAAGTCTTTACCACTTTCAACAAGTACTCTTTCTTTATGAAGTGAGCCAAAATGACAAGGAGAAATGCATATTTCAAAACCTCACTATGTCACTACCTCACAGTGGTTATGTGGCAAGCCATTCATGTTATTGACCAAGTTAAACGTTGGGTGAACAGAGAAGAATTTTCCTGTATCGCAGTACTTCACTTCTGATTTGAAAAGTGTGTCTAGTATGGAGACAGTATATGCACAACGCTCATCTAGCTCATTAGCAAAAACGACTGTTTGACCAACTTTAGCACTCAAAACGGTTACCTATCTAGCACTGACCTTGGCTCAATTAGCTTGTAGTACCAGAACTGACTAGTACTGTTGGCTCTGAACATTAAACTTTAACACATGGGGAAAAGAAACTTTTTCCAAAAACTTTGGTCTTATCAGGCTGAGAATGTATATGATTCTGTCCTCTTTTCAATCACAGCGACACTTCCCAGTCATGGGTATCAAAAAAAGCAAATAGTGCTTTTCTCTAAGTGTGGTACACCACCTCATTCTGCCCCAACATTGCAATGAGCATGTTGCAGTCATCTGGCTTTACCTCTCTTGAAGTAACTACATAATAGCCTTCGCCCTGTCTGGTAGGGAACAGATGTAGAGAGAGCTGCCTGATGGATAAGATCTGGCCACTAAATCAGAGGAAAATCTGAAGGTGGCAACATTAAAACTGTGAACAGCAAGGCATTTTTGGAAATCATGGTGGTAGTCACTAAGTTGAAAATTAAAATGTTACTCAAATGTCAGGACTTTGTGAAAGTAGAATTACATAATGTGCTCAGTGTGCGCTGTGTTTTTAAGAGATATCCTAATAACGATGTTCCAATAAGTGTTTGCTAAGACTACTTTGACAACTTGAGGAACTTGGAAAAAAAAAAAAATTGCATGCTTTTTGTTTAGCAGGAATTAGCTTTGATAGCCAGACATATAACATGGATATTTGTTTAACTTTGTTTTTTTTATTTATTTATTTTTTAAAGAAGAACATGGCATGTTTGTGAGATACGAGTCATATGTAACACTTCATGTTCTGTGGTAAAACAGCTATTCACAGATTATGGACATGCAAAGTTTGGCATTTCTTTTGATATTATCTTTTTTATTTCCCCTCTGTTTAATAATGTACAGCATTTAACTCTGCTAACTTCCCTGAGCATGAAAGAAATTCTGAGCTTTCTCATCTTTGCACATCTAAGCCTCAGTTGAAACATTGGCTGCAGGTTGAAGCCTTAATCTAATCACTTTAGTATCCTGTAACAGCGTCCTGATTTCAGGAATACATATTATGCAGGTGAATGGAGAGCCCTTGCAGAGTAAGCTGTAGTGGTTGCAGTCACCTTATGAAATATCATTTTCTGTGTTACTTAATCCTGCTCTTGTGTTCTTTTGTAACTAGCAGTAAACAAGAGCCCCATCTTTTGTCTAATTTCTATTTCCTCTGCGTATGAATTTCTTTTGCACTTGGCACTCTTCAGGGAGAGTGGTACACAATGGGCTCAAAATAGCAGACTGATGAAATGGGCCATTAGCCTACCAATAGAAAAAAAACAGATAAGAAGCATGCCTTAGGATAACAGGGAAGCAGAGGGCAGTCTATAGTGCACAATGACTTTGTTCTCTGGTATTATGTGGTAGCTGGGTCACATTGGGTCACGAGAGCTCATGAATTTGTTTAGTAGTTTGAGAGATTTCTTTTCAATATTTCTATTATTTGTGAAAAGCACAAGTACGGAGTTTTGATGTTTAGGTGATAAACTTGGTAATACCAAAGGGAAGCAAGTAGTTTTGTGATGCTCAGTGAGCCTGTGTATAATTCACAACCAATGCAAATGCATAAATTTTGCTCCTCATTTGCTCATATCCTCTTTATAGTCTGGGGGGGGGATATGATGTAGAAAATGATTGTACATGTTTCCAGTAAAACCACAGGACTTGCTGTCAGTAGCATGGGATGCTTATTAAGTTATGCCCTTGTTATATGACCTTCTCTTTGTTGAATGCCTTGCACTATTGGCTTAATTTCCTCTCTCCCCCATGCCCTCATTCCAGACTAAAATGAGGCTCTTGGTCTTTCCAAAATGCTTTAATTGAACTAGATTGCTCACAGCGGCACTCCCTACCACACAACAACATTCTTCCTCCATATTAGGCCAGAGTATTGGACTATCGTCAGGGAGTCCTTGTTTGTCCTGTTTCCAGTTCTGACACTTCTTAGCACACTCACTGTAACCACTTTATTTAGCGTCCTATTTCATGAGATTGAATTATAATATCTAAATACCATTTGCACCTAATGTGCCAGATTAGACCCGTCATGATGGTTCAAACTGATAATCATAATTAATGAACTGCGTATTTTTTTGTATATTTTTGAAAAGATTCATGACCAATACATATACATGTCCAAGTCTCCATGTATAGTGGAAATTAATAAAAAATGTTGTATTGTAACATTGCTTGCAAACCTACTACATAATTGCGGTTGCTCTCTCGTGCGTGCGTGTCAGCAGCACACTTAATCAACAATAGGCTACTGTGCTTTTTCAATGATAATTACGCTCAAGTTGTATTTCGGGCCAAAAAAAGATTACCTGATCTCTATCTAAGTATCTACACAATTACTTGATGCTATGCCACACAGATAGGAGAGTAAGCAAGCAACTGATGGCTTCGTTGTGCTGATTATTTCATATGCAGTATGTTGTGGTGGACTAGCTTAACTTATTCAAAAGAGCACAAGCGTGTGAAAAACATTTGCAGAAACAGCGTAAAATGGAAAGCTAGTGTGTTTATGTAGGGTTTACAATCACTTGCTTTACAACCAAGCAGTGCCCTTGATCAGGGGTTAAGAGAGAGATTTTGGATTTAGCCTTGTGTAAGAAGCTAGTTAGCCATAAACCAAAACATGGATGGTTTAGAGGCATTTCAGAACAACTTTGTAGAAGTAGTTGTTTAAGGTGACGATGGCACCAGATGTGTTTTCTTGTTGAAGGTGCTACCATGACTAGTTTTGAATGTGGTTATGTGATTTTTGCCACCAGCATCCGATAATTAACCTCCCTCTCTTTTTTTCTTTTTTTTTTTTTTTTTTAAATAGAAGTGGCCTGGACCATGGTGATCAAATACTTATTGATCTCACTGTATATGTATATAGTGTGTATATGTATGTGTGTGTGTGTGTGTATATATATATATATATATATATATATATATATATATATATATATATATATATATATATATATATATATAAAATTAGTTACGGCTAATCTTACATTATCGTTTTTAAATTGCCTTTGTTTACTTTTTAGCCTGTTGCAGTAACACGCGCGCACACAAATATAGTACTGTACCGCTAAAGTCCTGAACCGCCGCTTCCTACATTGTTGCAATTTTTTGTGGGGTACAGGAGGTCCATTTTAGTCTGTGTATATTGAATATAGTGTGTGTGTGTGTGTGTGTGTGTGTGTGTGTGTGTGTGTGTGTGTATATATGCACACTATTTCTTATTATAAATTATATTTAAAATAAAAAAGTAAATGTGTTTTGTTCTTCAGTATATTTTATGTTTACTACGTACAAACTCTGGACCTTGTCAGCTGTCTACTTGTGCAAACGCATTACCTAGGATTTTCCCCAGGCTCCTAAAACAGCACAGGCAGTGATGGAGGAGTAGAGATGAATAACAAGATAATAAAGATGTACACAAGCTTGTGTGCTATTTTTATAAATTCTACAAGCTATCTAGGTACAAGCTACCTTAAAACATGCTTTCTTTGAAGATGTGTGCTGGGCTTCACGACTGTTTCTTCTGGTTTTATGATTTTTGGTATAATACAAAGAAAGCAGGACATATTTCCACGAAGCAGAAATGTATGTACTCATGTCTGCCTAGGCTTACATCTTAGATTCTCTTTTGATGAAAAAAAAAATATCTCGAGGACGGACGTATCTCCGCATGCATTCTTGCACAGTCTTTGGAAATTATAAAATGCCCCAAATTCTGATATAAAATTCTGTTTTTGAATATTTGGGGTATAAAAAAAAATCTATTTCAGTGCTAACATGTTTGTCTGCATGCAGGAGTAGTAGGAAGAACGAGAGAATCAAAACATCTCTTCTCTTGTGGTTAGAGGTGTAAGGTCCTCTAGGGAATGAGCAGCTGTTGAAAACATTCCCAATTTCTTTTCCATTATTTACCACTAACAACTAAGTGCCTTGGGCCTGCAGTAATTTTCTTCTCCTTTATTGTGTACCGTACATGGATGTGTGACTTGTATAATCTATAATGCCATAATCATAATCTGTTGAGATCTCAGGATTGTCAACGCAAAGCACATTCCCAAGCATTTCCTCCTCCCTTTTTTTTCAGTGGGCTGTAACATTCCTAGAATTCTATTTTTAGAGACAAGAAAGATGAGTCTGCTTTATGACTTAACTTGGGATTGATAAAGCTATTAACGTCAGTTGGTTTATTGTAAGGTAAGGCATTGGGACATTCTGCTGATGCAGCCTTTCAGTAAAGTGTAGTTGTTACTGTATAGTAATCAGTAAGGGAAATTAAACACATGTTCAACCCTTATCTTTTGCCTGATACTCTAGTTTTTCTGCAGAGTAATCTCATGTTGCTCTCTCAATTTTTGGTGTTCAGAGAAGTTGGTAGCATATCAGCGGGAGTTTCATGCTCTGCGAGAGCGCCTGCGTGCAGCTGAGCATCGAACACTGCAGCGCTCTTCTGAGCTCAACACTGTTCTGGAACAGTTTCGACGTGCCATCGCAGAGACCAACGGCAGCAGGGATGCCCTCACCAACTTCTCAGGTAAATGTACACTTTTATATTTAATCATTTTGCACAGCATTAATTAGTGTGTTAAATTGTTTGCATCTAGTAAAAAAGTTAGGATTCAGGACTTAAAAGACAAGGCTTCCTTATGCTTGCTAGATCAAATTCAGTGATTAAAACTATTATTATTATTAAAATTTTTACTATTTTTATTATTTATTTACAAATAAAACAAGGGACTGTAGTGCATTCTGAGCATATTTAAGAACATTCTAGTCAATTGATAAAATAGAAATAGTTTCCACATAATGCAAGTGCATACACATGATATGACCAGAAGTTTTTGACAATCATGTTCATGCCTGCTTCTTTGCACATACATCCCATTTAAAAACCATGGAAATTAAAACGTTTCGTTGCTATAACAGTAACCAGCATGTTTCTGGGAAGTCTTTCAACTAGATGTTGGAATGTTGCTGTGAGTGTTTGCTCATTCAGCTGCAGGAGTATTAGTGAAAGCTCGCTTTTCATCTTCAATCTTGGCAAACCATGTCTTCATATGTAGCTCGTGTTGTGCACTGGGAATTTGTAAATCTACAGCATACCATTGTGTGCATCCCACGCACATCTCTCATGTGTGCGATGGTCAGATGTCAATATAAGTTTGGCTATATACTGTACACAAGGACTCAAATAGGAGATGGGGATGCACCAGCCTGATAACAGACGAAATGAACATTTTACACATTAATGGAGCCTCATGCGAGAACTGATTCAAAAATGAAAGTGTTACCACATAAGTCAAAATGTTTGTAGCCTCTCGGGTTACTTTTACCACAGATTTAATTTCACATAGTACATTTATATTACAGTCAAAATTACTTTGTGTACACAAAAGCAAATAAAAATATAAAACCTTATTTTTCTCTCTATTATGACTATTACAAGTAGGTGAGTTAGAGATGGAATTATCTGTTAAGTTTTGTTACTCTATAATTTGTTTATTGTCCGTTATAAGGATAATGGTAAAATTATTATTTAAATTCTCCCCGTCTTCTTCCCCCACACACAGATGAAACCCAGAAACTGTTGAAGGACCTGGCACACAGGAAGCCTCTCCAAGTGCCAAATATCTTCCACCACTTGCCACACCTGATAAACAATGAGGGCGGCCTGCACCCTGCAGTGCAGGTGGGCCAGGGACGCACAGGAGGTAAGCTCTTTCCAAGCACATCCAGCACCAAAATGTTTTACTTTTAACATATTAACATATGGCTGCAGAGTAATGGTTAAACCAGTAATCAATAGTGTTTAGCACAATTTTAAAACCTAAATATCATTTAGCTGAGTTAATTAGTTTTAAACTAAAAAAGTTTTACTTAATGATTGTTTAAATACAATTGGTAAGCAGGTAGCCTATGACTATAAATTTGAACCATGAGTTTAAAGGGATTTTACTTTTTCACTCTGTAGCTTCACTTTGCCTTTGACCAGTGACCAGTGTTGCATGTTTAAATCATTTCACTTCTTTATTTTCTGTCATAATCTCAAGCATTAACAACAGCTTCATAAGTGTATGTACACATAGCATTTGCAGTGGTAAATTTTTTTCAAGGATCATGTTTCAGAAATGTCCACAGGGCTTCTGATTTGACTGTGTGCAGAATTTCACTCGCTGCCCACAGTGTTGACATTTGAAGGCAGTAAGGAACACGGCATTAGAGTTTATTAGACAGCAGGCTGTTACTTTATTGATCACAAATACAATGACTCGTAAAAGATTTACTATTTTAAGTCATTTTTTTTACTGTGCAGTTTCCATGGTATTTTTGTGATTTATTACTTGTCACACATTACCAATAAATTCTTGGCCTACTTCTTTAACGGACACTATATTGTGTTTGTCAGATTATATCACGATCTACTACATTCTGCAGATGGAGACAATAATATCCATTCGTGTTTTCGCAATGGTAAACTTTTATATATTA
Organism: Clarias gariepinus; assembly: GCF_024256425.1. Lineage (NCBI taxonomy): Eukaryota > Metazoa > Chordata > Actinopteri > Siluriformes > Clariidae > Clarias > Clarias gariepinus. Next base: position 18,200,618 of record NC_071104.1, read on the forward strand.
GTATTTTTTGGGTGCACCAAAGTATTTTTTTTTTTTTTTTGGCTACTAGGTTTTGATACACCGTTCTGTGCTTTAGGCACAGCATTTTGGGAATGCTTCTGAGAGTCTTCATGATGTCTAGCACTCCTAAATGCACTGGGAGCTTGCGACTTTAAACACATTTCCTTTGGTTTGGTTCAAGTCTTTTGCTGAACAACTGAACTCTTTAGTCACCGTTTACTATAGAATTAAACAAGGCAATGCTGCGGTTTCCTTGCCCAAACCCAGTCATACCGATGTATTTAATAAAAAAAATTGAGTTGAGCAATCATGTTCTAGAAGTACAAATTGATGTGTTGAATTTGATTACTGTTATATTTGTGTTATCTGAGACTGGGAAGCATTTTTTTTTCCCATTCCAGCTTACAGTTTATCATCTATATATAATATGATTAGAAATCACTTTGGCTATCATAATCTTTTAAATCGGGCAATATGTCACATCTTTAGGAGGAAGGAGGCACCCAGCAGCAGAAGACCACATTGAACTGCATTTCACTCAGCCAAAACCAGGCATTTGAGGGTACAGACTTGCAAAAATTGGATGTTTGAAGATTATTCTTTTTCTCCCCTCTCAATTTTACCTACTGTAGCCTTCTAGCAGTCTCAGATGTGTAAAAATCCCTGGAGATCAGCAATTTCTGAAATACTTAAGCAAGGGCCCTCCAGACACTGCCGACCATGCCCTGATCAAAGTCACTGAGAGAACATTTACCTATTTTGACTTTTGATGTGAACATTAACCGAAAGTCTTGACCTGCGTCTGCATGAATTTTGCACTGCATTGGTGTCACATGATTTGCTTATTTTCAATAAGTGCATGAATTTGCGTGCATACTAGTGTGTTTAAAATGTATAATATAACTACAGTACAAACCCATAAAATAAATGCAGTGCATGTATACAATACATACATTTAAACTTGGAAAATGGATAATTGACATCACTGACAGTGCTTTATGGGCTCAGTAATTAATTCCCTTATTCCAGTAATGTACATAAAAGTACAAACATTGTTTGCTATGAAATCATTGTCACGGGTCTATGATTCATAGCCAGTTGACTTGGTTCAGTTTTTTTGTACTCTGAAATTTCTCTTTAAAGCCTATGGAGAAAATGAATAAGAACTTTTATTTTTATTAACCAAATGTTGAGATTCAGGCTGATGATGGTATAGCTGTTTGCTTTATCACTTGCATTAGTGCCACTTATTTAATATTCTGCTTGTACTCAAACCTTTAGCCCTGTGTATTAATTTTTAATTGTCCTATGTGGGCTCGAATTATCACAAGTGAACTTTTGCAACTGGCTGTGCAGAGCTTGAACTGAGGTTAATGATGTGGTAATTAGGGCTGGGCGATTAATCGAAAAGTAATCGAAATCGGCATTCAGAACCTATAATAGATTAAATTTTCCCAGGTCGATTATTCCGATTACTTTCCCTTTTAAAACACTACTGCATGTGGAGTCACGTGACCCCGCTCCGTTACGTTATTCCGCCGTCATGTCGATCATGGAGAGCTTAAACACTGAGCAGTAAAGGCAGCTTGTACCAAAGAAAAACCCAGTCTCCGTTATTTGGACACATTTTCGCTTCAGTAAGCATGACATTGAACAAAATGAAGTCAGATGTAGATACTGTAGAAAAACAGTTTCGATGCCCAAAGGTAACACCATCAATTTGTTTCAACACGTGAAGCACAATCTCGTTACTAAATATGAACAGTGCATGGCACACAAAAAACAAAAAGAGACCGACAAGCGCCCAGCAACAAATGTTTCCGCAAAGCAGATGTCGATGTGGGAGGTGGCAAAAATTTATTTAAAAAAATGTAATTAAATAATCGTTCATTAATCGTAATCGAGTTAAAATGTTCAAATAATCGAGATTTTGATTTTAGGCCAAATCGTCCAGCCCTAGTGGTAACTCTCTCAAACCCCCCTTTTATGAGAAATGCTTAAATGCAAAGCAAGTCCACACCCATGAATTATTTACATCTTTCTTCTGCAAAGATGAAGATTAATCCTTTTATTGATAAACACCTCCTCTCCTTTAAATGCAGGTGGTTTCTCTTCATTCTGTTTCACCCACTGTTAGAGATTTTACTTCCCACCTTCCTCTTTGCTGTGCTAGATCCTAGCTGTGGAGAAGCTAATTTTAGTTATTTAAATTGGGACATCACTTGTCCACCCCCTAGAAACTCAATCTTGCACACTTTTCCCCGCGTGGAGGACGAATGAGAGAGTGGCGTGGTGTATTATTTGAATAAGGAATTGCTGTTCTTTTAGCAATGCAATCGCTAATATTTGCAGTGACGTCCACATCTGCATTTTCTGCAGTTTTTCTATCACTGTGTCTGTGATGGCACTTGCTCCTTGCTTACACTTTGCCATCCTTTCATCCATGACCTAGTTTACGTTTTCTCTGTCTTGTCTCTGTTTCTGCAGTAGGAGATGATGTAAAATGAGGACATGTTTTCATTTTTATTTTTTTCTGCGTTAATGCTGGTGAAGTGATGTATTTTTTTCAGCGGGTCAATCCTCATGTACACAAACAGGCTTCACAGTGCTTCTGTGTGAATGCGTGGGATATTTAATGTCTTCTTTTTTATTTTCTTTTTTCTGGAAGTTTAGATATATTTTTTGGATAACAAAATGATCATTACCAGTATTTCTTTGGAATGGCCAGGAGCCTACATGGAAAGGCACTGTGTGCGCTGTGTTTATCCTTGCATGTGGGTGTTTGTGTGATTCAGCTAGGTCACAAGTCCATGGCTCTGCAAGGGTGTAGGAGAAACGAAGCTCTTTATTTTGACTGCTTCATGTAATTAGTTCCACACACTCCTCCACGTACATCTTTATTTTTATTTTTTTTCTTAGCCCAAGGTCTCTCACAAGCTTATCTCAGTATGCTCTAAATACATTGCAGTGTGGTTCTTCTGTCTGTCTCTGTTCTCCCTAAATTTTAAGAAAAGTACTGTATAATAGAATCAGTGTAATGGCTTTGCCTTGGAGGCTCTTCACCCTGCTTCCCAAAAGCACTCTTGTTTCCAGTGTTTATTAGTCTGGGATTGGAAAGAAGCAGTGCTGTTAAAGGGTACATCCTCTCAGTTTGCACTGGTCACTGACGTTTGTGCATATCTGAAAAATAGTATTCTCACTGCTCAGTAGCAGCTTGATCATGGGTATGAATGCGTAGACAGTGCATGATAAACGTAGAAGAAGAGGGCGATTAAAAAAAAAAATGTGTCTCAGCCAAGTTGCAGTGGTCTAATAGACTTTTTTACCTTTCAGAGAGGCAAAGCATAATGTCTAAAATATTTGTGTACATACAGGTTTTTTATCTGATTTAATTTAATGTTATGTTTGATTTGTAGAATTCAGGAAAAAAAAATGTCACAGACAAATTTAAAGACTGTTCACACCATGTATTCTGCAGTTTCTGTGGTGATGGGGATTCCTACTGTGAAGCGAAAAGTGAAGTCGTATCTGGCAGAAACGTTGCATTCGCTCATCGACAAACTTTCACCTGAAGAGAAGCTTGACTGCGTAATCATCGTTTTTATAGGGGAGGTGAGTGTGTATTAAAGAGATGCAGGGTTTTGTTTTCCCCCTCCTAGTGAATTGATAGCCAAATTGTTTGATTTGTTTTTCATTCAGAATCGAATGACACAGAAGTGATTTGGCAATTTCTCTTAAAAAAAAATATTTAAGCATTACACAATATGTATATAATGTACCACAACGTCTACCAAAAATACACATTGCTTCCGCAACGGTCTATTCTTTTACAGAGAGAACGTGAGGATAACATGAGCAATGCAAGAACACGTTGCAAGCATTGCAAATTATGTTTAGCAAGAATGTCCAACTAAAAAAAAAAAGTTTTTTGCATAACGTTGAAGTTGTTTGTGGTATATTGCCAATAAATATATCTGTCCTAGATTATGTAATGTTTGACAAACAATGCCTATATCAAACATATCAAAAAAGGCAAATTAGGAATTGCTTTTCGTGCTCATAAGAAAAAAAAATAGTTTTTAGTCATTTATTTATTTATTTTTACAACTTGATCCGAAAACTTGATCAAACACACTTGGCATGGTGGTGTAGTGTTTACCACTGTGGCCTTGCAGCTCCACAGTCTACGGTTCGAGTCCTGCCTGTATGTGCGTGTATGTGTCCCCTGCAGTGGATTGGGCACCCTTTTCAAGGTGTAACCTGCCTTGTGCCCAAAGCCCCATAAGATAGGCTCCAGGCCCCCTGCCACCCTGTAATAGGATTAGCATATTAAAGATTAATAAATTAATTAATGAATTTAACAGCATTGTCACCATTTTAAAATTAATATTTTAGTTTTTTTTTTTATACTTCATTAACTGTAGGTAATATATCTGCTTGATACAAATTGGACAATAAACATTAATGCTGTCAAACTGAACAGAAATGTGCTGTTCTTATCACATACTGCGCATCCAAACAGTTATTTTATTTTTTTTATTATTATTATTTTTTTTTTTACATATTTTTACTATCCTTTAATAAAAATAAGTCATGTTTTGCATATTGTGTTATAGATGGCAAGATTATTGGCCATCATATTTATCATCCAATGTGAATGTCTATAGAAATACTCTTTATATTTTCCTTAACAATGCCCTGTAGCACAATTTTCTGTTAACAAAATACATTTTTTTTTTTTCTCTAGACGGATATGGATCATGTGCATAGTGTGGTCTCAGGCCTTGAGAAAGAGTGAGTGATATAATTTTATCTGTCATTTATGCACTTTCTGGCTGCTAAAAACCAGGCCTTTAGTAAATAAATTATTTCATTTGTGTCGTACAATAATTGCTTCAGTCACACATTGGGTCATGGCAAATGCCTTATTGTAGAGTTAATGATTGACTGCTAAAAACTGTAGCCTATTTGATGAACTTTTTCTATAAAATATCTTTTGATGCTTATTTGGCAACACGATGCATTGAATTTCTCTTTTAATTACATTTTTATTGCATGTCTATACAGAAATATGCATAAAGGCGCAGAGCGTTTGAGTGATGTTCATCCAAGCGATGAGAACATGTAAATACTCATGATTTAAACATACTGTATTACCGCTTATTTTTCTTGTCTTTTTTTTTTTTATCAGATTTTCTGTAGAGCTGAATTCAGGGCTGTTGGAAGTCATCTCTCCGCCTGCAAGTTACTATCCAGATCTCAACAACATTAAAGAGACCTTTGGGGACTCTAAAGAGCGAGTAAAGTAAGTGCAACATTTATCTGCAGCACCAAAAGGCTTTATTACTGCTCCTTTCTGTCTTAATATCTATATTGTGGCACAGGTGGTGTTATTGTGGTTGCTGTTATTGTGCTTGTTGTTCCTGTGTGCACATGAGAAGTTATTTATATAAAGATATTGATAAGCAATTAAAAAGACAAAGTACAGACTTTGACAACAGTATGCTCAAAACTCTATGAAAAGGTGATCGCCTTTTTTGTTACTTTTTTTAGTTAAATTTTTTTTTCCCCAACTATCTATATATACTACCAGTCAAAAGTTTCTACATTGTAAAAAGAAAAATTGCTAAAGGCCAAAATATGCCTGCTAAATGTGACTGCTACTTATGCTCCGTAAAGCCTTCAAAACGGCTATAATCTGAGATGCTGTAAATGTGTGATTTAAGGCTGTTAACTCTAAACAGGGCAGATTGAGGCTATTGGGTACTGATCGGAAGATCGGGGGTTTAAACCTCAGAATCGCCATTGGTCTTGCATTCCAGGGTCTTTATGTTTAGCCCTTGAGCCAAAGCCGTTTTCCTTATCTGCTCCAAGGATGCTGCATCCTGACTGACCTGACGCTCTGACCTCATCCTAATAATTAACTCTTAAATGAACTTCTCTGGAGCAGAGATGGGTTTTAGTTTTGTCTTCCTGCAATTACTTCATTAGAACAAGTTTCATCATGGTGCTCGATGGATTTTGCAAATGCACTTGACAATACTGTTCATGCAGAACCTATTACAGCACAGCTGACCTTTGTGTCTTTAAATAACGACAACAAAAAGTCAGTTATTTTATTACCCAATGTTTATTACCCATATGTGTTATTTCAGTGTTTAAAAAAAAAAATCCAGCATCGTTTTAGAATATTGAAAATAAATCCAAACCTGTGTCCAAACTTTTGACTGGTACTGTAGAGGTCGTCTTTAAAGAGCTTCTTAATATGTTCTTGTCTTTCCCTGACTCTCTGCATTTTTGTCTCTACCTCTTTAAGTATCTCTCCCTCTCTTATCTCTTTCCTGTTCCTTTGCATAATTATAGTATAAGAAATCAGTATTTCAAAGGCAAAACCTCTAAAGTGCCTTATTTTAGAAGTTTACGTCCTTGTGTGTGTGCAGAAACCAGAGAATTATAGCACTGCTTATTGTGGTTTGTATAGAAGAGACACGGAAACGGACACGTCTTTCTTTATACCTTGCTACAAGTACTGCAACCTAAATAGGATGTACAGACTGAGAACTTGCTTTGTCTTTGACTGAAAATGTTGTTTTCCTAGATTTTGAACCTATCAAAGTGTATCAACTAATGATATCGTTTCCCAGGATTTTAGCTGCCTACAATGATCAATGGCAATATCAATGTGGCCATAGTTTTAATAGTTGCTCTGAGCACTTATGCACAGCGTGAGAGCACAATTTGATTGGATCTCTCTTTAAGCAATTCACACACTTTTGATAATTGGGTTTGGGCTTTTAAGGATTAAAGCCTAATAAATGCCTTTATTTGGGAAGTACAGCTGGCCTGTACAGAAACCAAGGCATTTTGCATAATTGGTGTATTGGTTACATTGATGAACCATTCCAGACCTACAGTGGTTGGACAATGAAAAAACATTAACAGTTGTTTTGTACTGTTTGCAGATGGAGAACAAAGCAGAACTTGGACTATTCATTCCTCATGATGTATGCAGTCAGCAGAGGAGTTTATTATGTCCAGGTAACAACAGCATTGAATCTCGAGCTTAAGCACCTAACATTAGTAAGGTTATATAACCACACTCCAGAAACATATATTTTTCATTACTAACACTTTAAAATGCAAACAAATACTTGAAATTTAATAAAGTGCATAGCTTGTTCTCTTGCGATAATTTCTTTGTAATAATTTATATTTGTTTAAAAGTAATAAACCATTACAAAATATTTTAAGTGCAAAGATAAATTCCATTTTTAGAACATATTGTCTAGATTTATATGAACTGCAGTGTTCATGCAGTGATGTTCTTCTAAAAAATGTCTTAGCCTAAAGGTTGCTGTGGAAACCTGCTCTCGGTGCAGTAGTGCATTACAATAAAGAGAACAAATTCTCTTCTCGAGAAGACCATAGTGGTTAGTTGCATCTAAGGTTTCAAAAAAAAAAAATTTTATTAATTATTCTTGTAATAATTTTTTCACAGTAGCATTAATGGAATTCTGAATCATTTTGTTTTATAACTTTTGTATGCCTATGAACAAACTACTTGGGAATGTGCCGGAAGGTAACTTTGCCAGAGTAGCGATTAACATTTGCTCTAGGGTGTTTTCTGTTCTTTTCTGAAACACAAGAGATAAGAATGCAACTCATCCCAGGCATTGAACTTAGCCAACAATCAGGTGAAATTTACAGTATTAAATACTTAGTCTAGTTGTATTTGATGTCCAAGAGCCCCAGAATGTTTTCTTTTGAGATATTTGTGCAAAGCACTTGTGCACAGCATGAGAGCACAATTTGATTGGATCTTTCTTTAAGGAATTCACACACTTTTAATGATTGGGTTTGAGCGTTTGAGGATTAAAGCCTAATAAAACCTTTATTTGGTAAGAATGTAAACACTGCAATGCATCTACACCGTACAGAAATCGAGGCCTTTTACATAATCTGTGTAATTGGTTATGTTGATGATCCATTCCAGACGTACAGGGGTTGGACAATGAAACTGAAACACTGGCCAAATTAGTGTTGGAGGTTTTCTGGGCAGGTTTTGACCAGCCTGGTGGCCAATTTTTATTGATTGCACATTCCACCAGTCAGAGCAAAGTGTAAAGGTTTAATTAGCAGAGTAATAGCACAGTTTTGCTTAAAATATTGCAATGCACACAGCATTATGAGTGACGTATCAGAGATCAAAAGAGGACAAATTGTTGGTGCGCGTCTCGCTGCCGCATCTGTGGCCAAGACAGCAAGTATTTATGATGTATCAAGAGCCACAGTATCAGCATACCACCAAGAAGGACGAACCACATCCAACAGGAGTAACTGTGGACGCACACAGGAGGAGACGGTCCGAAAAGGGATGTTCGGGTGCTAACCCGGATTGTATCCAAAAAACATAAAACCACAGCTGCTCAACTTACTGCAGAATTAAATGTGCATTTCAACTCTCCTGTTTCCACCAAAACTGTTCATCGGGAGCTCCACAGGGTCAATATACATGGCCGCGCTGCTTTGGCCAAACCTTTGGTCACTCGTGCCAATGCCAAACTTAGGTGTTAGTGGTGCCTGCAGCAAAAATCTTGGGCTGTGGACAATGTGAATCATGTATTTTTCTCTAAGTCCACCTTCACTGTCTTTCCTACATTCCGGAGTGTTGCGGTGTGGGGAAGCCCCAAAGAAGCGTACCACCCAGACTGTTGCATGCCCAGAGTGAAACATCGGGGTGGATTAGTGATGGCTTGGGCTGCAATATCATGGCATTTCCTAGGCCCAATACTTCTTCTAGATGGGAAGAACCATTGCGATTACCGAACCATTTTGGAGGACCATGTGCACCCAATGGTTCAAACATTGTATACTGAAGCTGGTGCCTTGTATCAGAATGATAATGCACCAATACACACAGCATGACTGGTGACAGAGTGGTTTGATGAACATGAAAGTGAAGTTGAACATCTCTCATGGCCTGCACAGTCACCTAAATATTATTGAGCCATTTTGAAATGTTTGGAAGCAGCAAGCTATGAAACGTTTTCCTCCACCAGCATCACGTAGTGACCTGGCCACTATTCTTCAAAAATAATGGCTCACAATCCCACTGTGCAGAACTTTTATCTGTCATTCCTAAGACAAATAGATGCTGTATTGGCCGCAAAGGGAGGCCCTACACCATACTAATTAATTATTGTGGTCTAAAACCGACGTTTCAATTTCATTGTCTAACCCCTGTATTTAAAACGTATTCCTAGTCTGGTTTTATATTCTGCTAAACTTTTTTTTTGTGTGTGAGAGCGTCTGTGCTTTATGTAAGCAATGCCTTCTTACTTACATCAATATAGCAACTGTTGTCTAATGCCTAAACCTAAAAAATCAGTCTCACCTTCCTGTCATCACACATTTGTTTCTTTCTTCACTTTCCATATCCTCCTTCATAATGTTATGTTTAATATTTTCAAGCTTTCCAGACTTTTGATTATTTTATGTCTAATTTGTCACAATAGTTAATCTGTTTAGTGTCTCCATTTCTCTGTCCTCTCCTCCCATGCCATGCTGTCTTACAAGTTGGGAAAGGTATCACTTTCATGCTTTGTCTTTAACATAGGTCATGTTAGGCTCTGTACCATTTATATACGTGTTTGAGAGAGAAGCTGTTTACTTTTTGTGTGCTTATTTAAGAGAAAAACAGCTTATTAATTGCACAACTAAGGCTTTTCTGGCTCAGCTACATTAGATAATTAGCTGGATTAGTTCACTTGGTGAGGTTCTATGATTTTGCAGTGATCTACCTGGCAGATGCATACAGAATAAGGCACATTTCTTTAGAAATTACAGAGGACAGACTGCATGTACTCGTCTTATGGCCGTGGCATATGACTACAACATGGCCACTGTGGCAGTGAGAAACAAACACCACAATGTCACTTTGAACAAGGCAACTATTGTGTGACAAAATCCAAAATCTAATTTGCTTAAGAAATTGTTTTTTTGCTCTGTAAGAACTCGACACTGTGATTCATAAGAAAACTAAAATGAATAAGATAGTTGGTCAAATTATAAAACCTCACCAGATAAGATTAGTCCAGCCTGAAAAAGCTATTTAATTTTCAGCTCACTCTAACCTGGCTTTTTATCTCATAGTTAGAAGATGATATTGTTGCAAAGCCCAACTACTTTGCCACTATGAAGAACTTTGCCCTGCAGCTGGCCTCTGAAGATTGGATGATCCTAGAGTTCTCCCAGCTAGGTTTTATTGGTAAGACCATGATATTAAAATGCTTTTAAAGTATGGCACAATGGAATTCTGAGCTTCTTTGTTGACTGGCAAAGCTTTTAATTGATTCGTAAATGCACACTCTTCCTGTTAGGTAAGATGTTCCAGGCTCCTGATCTGAATCTTATAGTAGAGTTCATATTCATGTTCTACAAGGAGAAGCCTATTGACTGGTTGTTGGACCACATTCTCTGGGTAAAAGTTTGCAACCCTGAGAAAGATGCTGTAAGTCTGTTTTTAATTTTTTTTTTTTCTGTGCATGTGTGTACTTTTTTTTTTTTTTTTCTTCTTCAGATCATCTTTCATGTAGTACTGTGTACATCTCTTAAGAGATGTCTTGTTAAAGTTAAGTTGGCTCATTGTCTCTTTTTCCTTTGTAGAAACACTGTGAGAGACAGAAGTCCAGTCTGCGGATTCGCTTCAGACCATCTTTATTCCAGCATGTGGGCCTGCACTCTTCGCTTGCAGGAAAAATTCAGAAACTCACGGTAAAACAATCAAACAAACACACACATATATACATTAAAAGGCAAAGTGTAGACTTGATACTTTTTCATCTTATGAAAAATATTTATTCTTGCCATGCACCCCCGTGTGCTGCATCAATAATGATCTCTCTTGGTTGCTCTATTTCAGGACAAGGACTTCCTGAAGCCACTGCTGCATAAGATCCATGTTAATCCACCAGCAGAAGTGTCCACCTCTCTTAAGGTATATCAGGGCCACACACTGGAGAAGACCTATATGGGAGAGGATTTCTTCTGGGCCATTACCCCCATGGCAGGAGACTATGTGCTCTTTAAGTTTGACCGTCCAGTCAGCATAGAACGGTAATTCTTTTCTGACTTTTGAAGTGGTCTGCTTCTGTCTGTCTAGCTGTAAAGTAGGATTTTTAACAGTGATTTCTTATTCAGCTCTGACATACCTCTAAATTAATTTGTTTTGTTCACTGTGAGTCAGAGTCCAGAGAAGCATACACTCATGCAGGCTCTGCATATGCTTCCAGCAGGCTGTCACACTTGCTTTGAGAAAGCTAATAAAGAAAACTGCCTGTATCCACTAGAGCCATGCTGCATTCTCATTAGCAAACAGGCTCAGACAATGATAATCCGCCAGAATAAGAAACTGTCTCCCAAGCCTCGAAGCGAAGAGTCAAGTGACATGGAAACAGATAGAAAGCGAGTGTGAAAATATCTGATTTGTGTTTAGAGGAAGTGAGGCATGGATAAGAGAGATGTTGTGACATGAGAAAAAGAAACGAAAAAAAGAAACATGATCGGTACTACTAGAGTATATGAAGTATGAGGGAGGCATACAGACAGTTAATGTCTCAAGAGTATGAATTACACCTTTGTTTTGTTGTACGTGCGTGTGAGGCCTTCATTACTGTGTTGAGCTCAATTCCATGTAATGTCTGAGGAGTAACATAGTAACGTGACCACTTTGTCAGGTGTGACTAATTAGATGGGACTGTAGACAAGACTAAATGTGACTAAATCTAATGCCCTCTTTAATTTATTCATCTATGCATGTTGGCTGTAAATTCACAAGTATGTGCATGTACATAAATATCCATAGATTTTTGACTGTATATTTATATTTCTTACACTTGACATTTGATTGACAGATTCCTGTTCCGCAGTGGAAATCAAGAGCACCCAGGGGATAAAATCGAGAACACCACAGTTGAAATTCTGCCATTCTCGGTGAGACGCTTGTTAAAATGTGGCAAAAAGATCCTTAACTATATTCAGCAACGACATTGTCATGATGTTCTGTCACTCCTGACTTGACAGCAGTTTGAGCGCTTTCATTAGTTCTATTTTTGCACATGAGCTATAGTTCTGTCTGTACTCTAGCCTGTCACTGTGTGCTAATTTTAGCCAGCAGCAACTTGTGCTGTTCTAATAATGAAGCAGGAGCACACAACCCTGCTGGGAAATTGGGCTTAGCGAGCCTTTAATGCCTATTAAAGGGTTGGCTTTGCTGTGTGCTTCCTGTATATAAAAGTTGTATTAATAGGAAGAAGGTTCATAAGCCTTACATGTTAATATTGGGTTAACCTATTCAGAATGCCCATGTTATGTTTTTAATCTTTTATTTGTATAACTTTCTCATGAATTTTAAGTGCTGGAGTTTTTCTTTTTTTCAGGACACAGAACTGAAGACCAAAGAGAAGTACAAACAAACAGATGATCATTTTTACAGAATTGGTAAGTTGCAGTTTAAATGTTTGCTTTTAAGGCTTTTCCTTTTCTAATGTTCAATGTTCATCCCTTTTGAATCTCAATAGCTGAGTTTGAGAATGGAGTGGCTGAGGGCAAAGTGGATGCTGCCCTTAACCCAGTCGCTGCTGTGCGTCTGACTGTTCAGAAGGATTCTGCGGTGTGGGCTATTGTCAGTGAGGTTAGCCACTCAAGCACTTTGACAAGTCACCTATCAGTTACTGTTATCACTCTGGCACTGCACTACTTTATTAAGCTATCAAAAATTAAATTTTCTATATTGGCACAATTTTATGTTTTTTGGGGAATTTAATTTTGCTCATGAAATACTGACATATGTTCCTTATGTATGTGCTATTTCTATTTTTTTCCCCTTAGATCCACATAAAGAGACTTGCCGGATAGCTGTATGTAGGTCTTCACCATTCACACTCCAAGGAGGCCATGTTGTGCTGTAAAGGCCCTTGCAGGGATTTTAACAGTGATGTTGTCAAAGCGCATGGACGCTACCAATCACTGTCACTTTAAGGATTGCTGGCTTACCCTCTCTTCATCCCTTTATAATTCTCTCTTCATACTTCTCCTGTTTTTTTTTTTCTTTAGCCATTCTTTTTTTCTTCAGACTATACTTTCATGCTTTTTGTTTAAGGACTTTAAACATTTTGTCAAGACACTTCCTTCGTTTCTGCTTTTCGATGTGAATACTACTGTATAAAAGGCGCTTTCTGAGGGAGATAAAGTATACACTGAAGTTTCAGCCTTGAGGAATTCTGTTTAGTGCTGTATTTAATAAAAGGTTGGTGTTTGTAGGCTTGTTGGCTGACACTAAAGAGAAGGTGGTGCTTCTCACTGAAGAATATTACAAGTACTGACTCCTCATGGACACTCCGTTCACGATCAGTAAAAGAGTAGGATGAAACAAGGCAAAAATATTTTGGTGTATTTTGTTTTACTTAAAATTTTTTTAACATTGGTATATATTTTACACAAAGTTGTCAGGATGCAAAAAGAAGATTTTTCTATTTAAAAAATGATGTTTTTCACTTCTTGAGTTTAACAGTACAGAGATGGGGAACTCTGTTCAAGCATATTTCATTATGTTCAGGAAACAGTTTGTTGCAATGACTACTTTGCCAAAATGGTTGTTAAAGAAATTTGTAAAGAACAGAAACTATAGTGCAGATCTCCTGTTTAAAAGGATGGTCTGCCCACCCTTTGTCCTTTGATATAAACCAATCAACAATTGCCTTTCATAGGAAGGGACACTCTTATTTTGACGAACTATAAAGGTGATTTAACTTATTTGAAATAAATGTTTAATTTGTACAAGAGGTTTTTTTATGCTGTGAAAAGTTTGTGATGCAGAACACAAATAATTTGGTAAATTTTTGACTTCTAAATAGTTTTAAAAGATTGAAAGTGAGGTATTTTGGTCATGTTTTTCTTTTCTTCCCCGCCCCCTCCCCAAAAGGGTGCAGGTCCCCCACGTTTGTGCCTTATTGTCCAGAATGGGACTGCCTCTCTGTCAGGAGTAACTCGGGCTAGGATGCCAGTTCAGTTCTCGAAAAAACACACCTTTTTATTTATTTTCTGCTTGTCTGGCCCATGTATCTGATAACTGCTGATCCGTCAGAGATTTGTGGAAAGCTGCAATAGAACAAAGTTTTATTTACATTCAAAAGGACTGGAATTAGTAGTTTTGGTACCTGCTGCTCTGTGTTTAGCCCACATTCTGTACATAGTCCATATGCAACAGTGACTATCGAATACATGATCTTTTGTTATATGTATTTTCCAGTTTGGTTCACTGACATCTTGTTTGTTTTGAGCAGGGAAAAACAAAAACCATAGAATGATGAATATTAAGAATTTTTTGTAGTTTGAACTGTTAATTCTCTTTAGTGTATGGCTGAAGATTCAGTATAGTGAGAGGAGAAGCATGCTGCTTATGGGCTGTTACGACCTTTGATGGAAGTTTTTGTCTAGGAATTTAAAAAGGAGTAACATTGAGATGACCAGAGGAAAAAGCTTAGCATGTGGCAAGAGAAGCAAGAGACACTCAAAGTAGCACCGCAAAAGGTTTATTGCTCCCAAACCATGAATATCAACAAACATTGAAGAAAACACAAATAATAAACAATAAATTAGATAATCAAGACAAACGGGAGAGGGAACGAGAAGTGGCGCTAGAAACTCAAAGAAATAAACATAACAAAAAGAATCCCCACTATCTCCTCCCAATCCTCTAAATAAACAAACAAAAATGTGAAACAAAAGGTCTTCAGCGCAAATGCGCCCTGAACTTACTCTAACTAAAAACACAAAAGTACATATTTAGCGCACTTCGCTATACTAGTGTGTCTAATACATAAAGAAAACTCCTACGTGCAAGGTATGTATGTCACGTGACTTACTAGGCTGTTCCACGTCTCCGTTGTCTGAAAGACGGCTGTTAGTTTAAGTGGAGCTTAAGCGGGCTAAAAGTATCGAAAGCACTCATTTAACAGGAACACCGATGTCACCAGAGACAACGTTACACGGATCATTTTAACCACAAGCGATTAAAGTAGTAGCAGAAACGGATAAAATAACACAACGCAACACACGCAACACAACAGCGACACGCCAAGTCAAGCAGCCTCCATCTTCCCGTTGCCGCTTCCGTTTTAAGGCATCAGAACAGATCACCATTGGCGGAGACCACACGACGTCACAAGTGACCAACGATGATTGACAGGGAGAACCACCAATAGTGTCCTGAAGTAGGCGGCACCTAGAAGCGCTAAAAAGAACATAGAACACACACACAAGGGAAAAACAGTGTACGGTTCGTAACACTCCCCCACTTAAGAATAAACTCTTTTAGGAAAAACAAAAAAGTTTATACTCTTGAAAGAGCATCCGCTAAGACATTTTCAACGCCCCTCTTGTGTCTGATATCTAAATTGTAACTCTGCAGAAAGAGTGACCAGCGCGTCAATCTCTGATTATGATTGTACAACTTTGAAAGAAATGTCAAAGGACTGTGATCCGTAAAAACTACCAAAGGTTGCACACTACATCCAACATAAACCTCAAAATGCTGTAATGCAAAAATTAGAGCAAGCGTCTCCTTTTCAATGACTGAATAGTTTAACTGATTCTTGTTAAACTTCCTAGAGAAATAACTTACTGGATGAGCTATACCCTGCTCATCATCCTGTAATAAGACAGCACCAGCCCCAACATTACTTGCATCCACCTCAAGCTTAAATGGACGTTCTAAATCAGGAGCTGCAAGAACAGGTGAACTACTTAATAGTGTTTTCACACTCTCAAATGCATATTGGCACTCTGTATTCCACACAAAAGCAGTAGAAGGACTTAAAAGTGAAGTTAAAGGATTAACCACAGACGAAAAATTTCTGCAGAAGCTGCGGTAATATCCAGCCATTCCGAGAAACCTTCGGAGTTCACGTCGGGTTGTGGGAACTGGGAACTTCGATATAGCCTCAACTTTCGCTTCAACTGGTCGAACTTGACCATGCCCTACCTCTTTTCCCAAATACCTCACTTTAGCTTGACCAAACTCACACTTGGCCAAGTTAAGGGTCAAGGAAGCACTCGCAAAACGCTCAAACACAGCACGTAATGACTTTATGTGTTCAACCCAATCCCTGGAATAAACAACAACATCATCCAAATAAGCACTACAATTAGGAATGCCAGCTAAAACAGTGTTTACCAACCTCTGAAAGGTAGCAGGCGCGTTTCGGAGTCCGAACGCCATGGCCGTATATTGTGCAAACGAATCTGGAGTGATAAAAGCAGCAATGTCAGAAGCTCTGGGTGTAAGTGGTACTTGCCAGTAGCCTTTAAGCATATCTAACTTACTCACAAACTTTGCATATCCCACATTATCTACGCAATCCTCCATCCTAGGAAGTGGATAGTTATCAGGAACCGTAAGTGAATTTACTTTTCTAAAATCGGTGCAAAACCTAAAAGAACCATCTGGTTTCGGTACCAAAATACATGGAGAGCTCCATGGACTAGAGCTAGGCTTAGCAAGATTGTTCCTCAACAAGTACTCAACTTCTTGTCGCATAACTGAACGCTTAACCGAATTCACTCTGTATGCATGCTGTCGGATTGGTCTAGCATCTTTAACATCAATATCATGCTGAATGACATTAGTTAGCACAGGTACGTCTTTGAACAGACACTCAAATTCAGAAATGAGCCTCACCATATCACACTTCTGATCAATAGACAAATTCGTTAAATGTGAATCAAGATCTTTCAACATTTCAGAATTGCACAACCTCACCGTCGTCTGAGAAATATTCTGAAACATTACCCCGTCTTCTTCAGCATCAGTAATGGGCTTTTCCGTCACGACCGCAACAGAAACAACAGCAGTGTCTGGAACTCTGTCATTCACATCAGTTGGTGATCTCGAATGATAAAATTTCAGCATGTTTACATGACAAACGCGAGTTTTTCGTTTTCGATCAGGAGTACAAATAACATAGTTAGTTTCATTTAATTTCTCCTTCACCACATAAGGGCCGAAAAATCGAGTTGACAGTGAAGAACCCGGAATAGGCAAGAAAACCAGAACTGAGTCACCAGGCTTAAAAGATCGTGTAACAGCCTTTTTGTCAAATGTTCGTTTCATGCCTTTTTGCGCATTGGCAAGAGACTCTCTTGCGACTGAGCAAGCTGTATGCAACCGCTTCCGAAACTTCATTACGTACTCCAGTACATTCGTTTGTAAACTGTCTTTTTCCAAAATTTGGTCCTTTAAAACTTTCAACGGACCACGAACCTGGTGTCCGAAAACTAGTTCAGCTGGACTAAAACCCAGCGACTCTTGAACGCTTTCTCTGATAGCAAACATCAGCATGGGAATGCCATCATCCCACTCATTACCAGTCTGCATGCAATATTTTCGCAACATCGACTTTAACGTTTGGTGAAAACGTTCCAGGGCGCCTTGGCTTTCTGGATGGAACGCAGTGGAAGTACGATGTGTAATTCCTAAAATCTGCATGACTTGATTAAAAAGCTTGGACGTAAAATTTGTGCCCTGGTCGCTTTGCACCACTTTAGGCAAACCAAATGTCGAGAAAAACTTAACTAGTGTCTTAAGAACAACGGGTGTAGTGATTTTTCTTAAAGGAATTGCTTCAGGAAATCGGGTGGCTAGACACATCACTGTTAGTAGAAACTGATTACCACTTTTTGACTTTTTTAAAGGACCTACGCAGTCAATGAGGACATGTTCGAATGGTTCACCAAGAACAGGTATTGGATTTAGCGGCGCTGGGGGAACAACTTGATTTGGCTTTCCCGCAATTTGACATACGTTACAAGATCGACAATAGAGCGTTACATCAGTTTTTAGTCCAGGCCAGAAAAAGTGTTTTAAAATCCGGCTGTAAGTTTTTCTTATGCCCAAATGACCCGACAGTGGATGATCATGAGCCAAGCACAACACATGTGGGCGATATGGGACAGGAACCACAACCTGATAAAAAACATCCCATTCGGCTTGGTCAGGTGATGAACCCCACTTACGTATCAACACGTCATTTTCTAAAATATAGGCGCTTTGTTTTGTCTTAGCCAAATCGTGCGGAATTACAGATTTAAAAAGTGTAGTCAAAGTTTCATCTTTTTTCTGTGCAGTGATTAATTCGTCCCGTGTGATTTTTAAAATCAACGAATTCGTGTCATTTAAATAAGAATTTTTCACCCTTTCCGGTTTCTTTTTCTCACAGTCCAAATTTTCCTCTCCGTCTATGACAGAAGAAAAGAAAGTGTCATTCAAAGCAATCTCTTTATGCGACTGTGCACGAGTAACAGCACAGGCAGGAAAAACATGAGGATACGCTTTACCAACCTCATCAGATGCACATTCTGTCGGTTTGTCCAGAACCTCCAATAATGGCATCACTTTCCCTCCGGCTAAATCATTGCCTAGGATTAAATCTACGCCTTTCATCGGCAGCGAAGTACAAACTGCAACACGGACAAATCCAGAACACAAGTCACTTTTCAAATGCAGATTATGCAAGGGCCTTTTTACACATCCCATTTCAATTCCTTGCACTAATACGCTGGAATGACATGAAGTCTTATCAGAAAATTTCATTGCACTTTCAACAATAAAACTTTGCATAGAACCTGTGTCACGAAGCATTGTGATCTCTTTTTGATCCTCATCACAACCAGTCAAAGAAATTAACCCCTTAAGAATAAAAGGACGGAACGTTTTATCCACATCCACCTTGGAGTATACAGCTGTAGTCTGTTTACACGTCTTTACAAAACCTACCGGCTTAGCTTGCGAGTTTTGTTTTCGTTTAAGTCGGGGACAATCCACCACAACGTGTCCTTTCTTGTGACAATAAAAACAGTCACGATCCTCACTAACTCTAGGTGCATTGCTTTTCGAACGCACAAATTGTGTGTTAGATAAAGATAAAACAGCGGGTGTATTTTCCATACGTGAATGAACAAAGACATTTTTGTGTGTTAAAATGAATTCATCAGCTAAAACAGCAGCCTGTGATAAAGAGTTTACCTTTTGTTCGTTTAGGTAAACAACCACTTTCTCTGGCAAGCAATTCTTAAATTCTTCCAGGAGAACCAGCTCACGCAACGAATTAAAATCTGCAACATTGTTAGCTACACACCACTTATCAAAAAGCGTGCCCTTCTCTCTAGCAAATTCCACAAAAGTTTGATTAGAAGTTTTTCTGAGCGACCTAAACTTCTGTCTGTATGCCTCTGGAACTAGTTCATATGCACGAAGTATCGCTGATTTGACTGAATCATACTTCAAACTTTCATCAAGTGACAAAGTGGAGTACACCTCTAAAGCTTTCCCCACAAGTTTACTCTGCAGTAACAGAGACCAGAATTCGAGTGGCCAATGCAAAGAAGTCGCAATCCGTTCAAACGCATTAAAATACGAGTCAACTTCTGATTCTCGGAATTGTGGAACAAGAGCAATGTGCTTACTCACGTCAAAATTGGGACGAGGTGAGATCGACACTGAAGGAACATTTGAAGGAGAAACTGGATCTGGCTGATTAGCCTCCGCAGCCTTCTTTGAAACCTCCAATTCGAGCTGGCGCAGCCTCACTTGCGTCTCAGCCTCGATTTCAAGTTTGCGTATCTGCAAACGTAGATCAAGTTCAGCCCGACGGGTGTGCTCTTGGGAATCATAATATAGACGTGCCAAACGAACTTTCAGCCGCGCATCGTCTCGTGAACCCACAGAAAGCGGAGAGAACGGTTCAAAGGGTGGCAGTCCAATCCCAGCATCTGCAACGGCCTCCACCCCTGCATCTGCCTCAGTTCTGCCACTACATACGTTCTCATCTCCTAATCCAAAAGGAGCAAACACCTCATCACCAGGTTTTTGCCGATCAGCCGCCTCCTCCATTTCAACAGTTGGCGTGAGAAGTACATTAAGCTCGAGTAACTGGTCTGTTATCTTTTGCTTAATTTCAGCTTTACGATCCTGCTTATTAATCATCAATTTAAAATGATCAGCCACCAAAAACAGGTCCTGTTTCCGACAAACGTTAAGCAGCTCCAAGGACGGACTCTTAACAAATTCCTCTAAACTGAACATTTTTTTAAAATGATGTGTCACGTGCTCAAAGTGCTACAAAAAACTGCTACTGTACTTACTATGACACCCTACTAACCAGTCAACCAATTCTATTGCCACCACCGTAGCTATATCCTTGGTCATTTTAGTTTACCTCCCAAGGGTTTAACAATCCATCCGGTAATATCTATCCCAAAATTATTAAAACATCCCGGACGAGCCCCCATTAAATGTTACGACCTTTGATGGAAGTTTTTGTCTAGGAATTTAAAAAGGAGTAACATTGAGATGACCAGAGGAAAAAGCTTAGCATGTGGCAAGAGAAGCAAGAGACACTCAAAGTAGCACCGCAAAAGGTTTATTGCTCCCAAACCATGAATATCAACAAACATTGAAGAAAACACAAATAATAAACAATAAATTAGATAATCAAGACAAACGGGAGAGGGAACGAGAAGTGGCGCTAGAAACTCAAAGAAATAAACATAACAAAAAGAATCCCCACTATCTCCTCCCAATCCTCTAAATAAACAAACAAAAATGTGAAACAAAAGGTCTTCAGCGCAAATGCGCCCTGAACTTACTCTAACTAAAAACACAAAAGTACATATTTAGCGCACTTCGCTATACTAGTGTGTCTAATACATAAAGAAAACTCCTACGTGCAAGGTATGTATGTCACGTGACTTACTAGGCTGTTCCACGTCTCCGTTGTCTGAAAGACGGCTGTTAGTTTAAGTGGAGCTTAAGCGGGCTAAAAGTATCGAAAGCACTCATTTAACAGGAACACCGATGTCACCAGAGACAACGTTACACGGATCATTTTAACCACAAGCGATTAAAGTAGTAGCAGAAACGGATAAAATAACACAACGCAACACACGCAACACAACAGCGACACGCCAAGTCAAGCAGCCTCCATCTTCCCGTTGCCGCTTCCGTTTTAAGGCATCAGAACAGATCACCATTGGCGGAGACCACACGACGTCACAAGTGACCAACGATGATTGACAGGGAGAACCACCAATAGTGTCCTGAAGTAGGCGGCACCTAGAAGCGCTAAAAAGAACATAGAACACACACACAAGGGAAAAACAGTGTACGGTTCGTAACATGGGCATTTAAGTAGAATGTCTCTGGAAATGAGTGCCACAGTGGCATAGTGCTTAGCACTGTGGTCTCGCACCTCCGGCTTCCCATCCTGGGTCTGTATGTGTGGAGTTTGCATTTTCTTCCACTGCATGTTGGGTTCCCTCCAGGTACTCTGCTTTCCTCCCACAGTCTAAAGACAGAGAGAGTAGGCTAATTAGTGTTTCTAAATTTTCTGTAGTGTTTGCTTGTGCTATGGATTGGTACCGTGTCCAGCGTGTACCCTGCTTTGTGCCCTAAGTTCCTGTCTATGTGACCCTGTCCTGGAGAGTGAGGCAGTTTCTGGAAATGGTTCAGTCTGTTGAATTCTATGGTTTTTGGCTATTTGCTAAAAAAAACCCGACAGTGTAACTGCTGTATGTATATTTTCCCCAAGTGCTCTCGTCTCATTAGATTGTATGGATGTTTTAGAATTGATATGATTTGAGCTAGAGAAATCATACCATTTACTATTATGCACCAGTCAAAACATATAACCAGTAGATCTTTCATGCATATCACATTTTACTTGCATATCATCTGCTTTGGGTAGATCAAACAGGTAAAATCTGCTGAAAACGTGTGTATATATTTGTTTACACATTTTTAAATGTTTGATTTATACACGTATTCCTAAATGAGGATATGTAACGGTGTACTCAGAATGTGCCGTGTCTGAAATACAGTCTAGAACAAACTTGACTGGTAAAGGTACCATAGTATGAATGGCATCTGGCCAGGCAGTTTGAGGTTTCTGCTGTTTTATTTGACTTAATGTCAGAATTCTTGTACATAGTTGCTTTTGTATAGAATGAGGATTAATTTCTCAGGAGGCTGAAAATAACCCTCTAAACCCTCTGCCACCCTTAATCCACTGTCTTAACCTCCCCATATTGGGATGAAAAAAAAAAAAAAAGATTCCCCATGTCTGGTACATCTTGGCTTTTCATGTGCCTTCATATGTGCATTGTTTCAAGTTGAAATTTATTTAAGTTAAGATTACACAAATAAATTAAACCTGATCTAAATTGTAGTTTTCTGTTTCAATCTTCTGTACCTCTGTGCATTAGCCAGTCTTTCTGATATGTCCTCTTTGTAGATCTTCAGATGCATTTAAACTACTGAGAAAACATTAGTAAGTCAGTTATTGCTTTTATTCTTACTATTACAGACAAATGCTGTGACATGAAGAATCCTAAGTGCCCCATACAGCATGTTAAACTGAAACCTTGCTCTACTAAAATCTTCAAAAGTTAAATCTGTTGGTCACTTCTGTGCGTGTTGAATTCCGATTAATTTGATTAAAATTCAAAGTACAGTACTCACTACATTGATTATTAGTGAAACTACAGTAAAGTTCCATCTGATCAATATTGAACCATAAAAATTACTAAAAGATTAAACTATTGTAATTATAAACTATTACTATTATTGTTGATAGATTGTTGAAGACTTCGCCAAGGTAGAAATTACAGCTAATCAGGATGGTAATGTCTGCATTCACAAGGCATAAGAGCTCATGTTGTTAATTTACATCCATAGTTTTATAATAAAAAATATATAGATAAGTTGTGACCATTAGCATTTGTTTCCTTTTTGGATTAGAAGATGACCATCTTTTAAGCATGCATATACACAAATGTATTCCAAAGATTGGCTCCTTGGTCTCTGAGGGTGGACTGGCCCAGATGGATGTAGTTAGTGATATTGAAATACCCATGTTGCACTGTTACAAGAATTTTAGTTCAATTTAAAGAAAAAGGTAAAGTATCAATGGGGTCATGACTTGGTGGACCTAGGCCTCCTTGTGATGTCTTCGTGCTATTGAGAAAAACCTTCTCCTTGGTGCGTTGTTGGTATTCAAAATGCTAAAGAAAAGCCAGTAAATATTGCAAAAAAATAAAAGCATTTTTAGGTAAACCTTACTTGCTTAAACTTGTTACTTGTTTAAGATGTTTTTTGCATGCATTTTCTCATAAAGCTATGTCTGTGTACACACACAGGTCATGTCATATAGCAATTAAACTTTCCAGACCTGATTACACACCATGAAATACATTAAACATGACCACTCCGGTCTCAATGATTGGATCCCAAACACTGGGTGGGTGGCTGGAGAGTCTGTTTGGATTGCCATTTTCAAGATTTATGAACTAGTTAGTTTCCTACCACTGTCATGGTTTCATCTAACTCAAAGTTAGAGAGTAAAGGAAATAAAAGCAATTAAATAATCTCCACCTATAAATGCATTTATTTGGTATACTGTAATTCATAAGGTTTAACTTTACATTTGACTTTTAAAATTGATGTTTTTATGAACGCATGAAGTGATTGTAGCCTCGTCTTAGAAATGCCTGGTTTACTATTCAAGGTAGTAAAGTGATCAGTAAAGTTTTAATGTTTATGAGCATATAAACTCTGTTTATTCACTCACTCATCGTCGCTTTAACCTGTTTACAGGGTGCATGTGGGGCTGGAGCCTATCCCACGAGACTTTGGGCACGAGGTGGGGTACACCCTGGACCAATCCATGGCCGTGGACACACACTTGTAAACTCATTCACACACTATGAGCAATTTGGGAACATCAATTAGCCTAACCTGCATGTCTTTCGACTGTGGGAGGAAACCCGCTAAACAAAGGGACTCCATGCACACAGGCCCTGAGGTGGGAATCGAACTCGGACCCTGTAGGTGCAAGGCAATAGTACTAACCACTAAATTATCATGGAATATGAGAAGAATATGGCATTTCACTGTGCAGTAATGTACTGTATATGTGACATTAAATTATTGCTACAGTAAATTAAATTACTGCTACAGTTTGAGCGCATCCTATAAGCATAAACGACAAAAAAGAGTGAAAAGACCCACTACCCTGTTTTATAAAATGCTTATAGCGCCGTTGTGTGGCGCGGTACTTCGAGATCAGAACCGGAAGTAAGTGAGTATAGACCCGCCTATCGGTTCGCTCTAAGTGCTGCTGGGAAAACATGGCCGCGTTCATAACAGTCGCATAAACCGCTTCGGTGTAGTGTTTTGGGGTCAGATAAACAAGATTTAATGTTCAAATAAGCTTGAATGTAAAGTGAACACGATGCCCCAGTACTACGAAGATAAAGATGAAGATGCTCGCGCTTGTGCCGGAATCAGAGAGGATTTTAAGGCCTGTCTCCTTCAGCATGACTGCGTTGTAAAGGTTGTTCAGCTTAGCACGTTGCTAACAAGAAACCTCACCAACGGTTCTCAAGGCTTCACTCACTTTTTCTTTAGTCTGTCTTTTTTCTGTATATTTTTGTACTTCGTGTACTTAAATGAATGTACTGTAAGTTTTGTGGATATCTTAATGAGGCACAGTAAAGTTAAAGTTGTGTGTTAGTAACTTTGCTGACGTTATACATTTATAACAGCCTTTCCTGAGCTGAAGTAGGTGTTTTAAGGGGAAAACCCTAAACATGTCCATTCTCCAGAACCAGGGATGAGAATCTGGCTGAATCCTATCACCGATAAATAGAGCTTGTTTTCTAACAATTTTATTGCTTGTTTTTAGGAAGGCAAAAAGCCCAGTGAGTGTCTGAAGGAGGGACACTGTAAAGCCCTGCAAGTTTCTTTCTTCGAATGTAAAAGATCCATGGTTAGTAGACTGATGCAGCTTGTTTTATTTATTGCTGGTTTCCAACCCATTCCATGTTTTTTTTCCCAGTAACAGAAAATGTCATGTGTGTGTGTTTTTTTTACATTTTGTTTCTAATTTACATGTTGATCACATCAATTTGACATTACTTTTTATTTATTTTTTGTAGCTGGACACAAGATCTCGGTTCAGAGGCAGAAAAGGCTACTAACTGGACCATGACGTTTTGTGCATGTCAGAAGGAGCAGGAGATGAGATCTCAGCTGTTGAGAATATTGTAATTTCACTGTAAATAATTGATTCATTAGAGATTTTTTGTAAACTCAGAAATCAGCATTGCTACTGACTAGTGAATAGTGCTGTTGACCACTATTGAGCAACAAGTTATTTTTCTGTTGTAAGTCGCATTGGAAAAATGTGCCATTACTCCAAGTAGCACTTAAATATTCACACCGAGATGTATGCTTATAATAGTGCTTTGACACAAATTGCTTCAAGGACTGTGTAAATAAAATCTTTGTTTATTAGTAGAAAAGTGTGCTAGGCTTTACATGACGCTGATAGTGTTTCCCCTGTATTTAGCTACACAATGCCATGAAACAGATTGGTCTTGTATGCCATCCCTAAAAAGACCATTCATATACTCAAACATGAGAGACAGAAGCACTGAACATTACAGTGTAGAACATATAAAATGTATATAGAATATTTCATTTTCTTATTTTGAAATACAAAAAAAATCTATAGAAAAACCAATGTCCATGTAATTTTCGTTCTAAAAATTACGCATATACATACATTACAGTTTTAGATTTTTAAAATATCTTTTTATGCAAGTACAAGCTAGCAGGAAATCTGTTTTAGTGTTTCAATGATGACAAAGGAATTTATGATCCTGATAAAACTCTCATTTCAAAGCATTGGTCATTAGCTTTTCAAACTTTCCCAAGTCCACCTTCCTCATTATGTAGATCTTATGAGTCTTGTTCAGAATCTCAAGGTGATCTACCACCATCATTCCCCTGGTATATTTACCAGTGAGCTCTACAGTCACAGCCTTATGCTCACTCTCAATGATAAATGTGTCATCGATGGCAGCCGCCATGGCATAGGAATCACAAGAAATAAATCCTAGTCCTGATACTAGCTCTTTTTCAATCCTCGGATTGTAGCATACGTCCATGCTGTGCTGGAAGATCTTCTTCATGAACCGAGCTTTATCGGTGTCCTGAGCCAGCCAGGTATCACAAAACTCCTGTAAAGACAGTGTCAGTATAGTATTAAGTCTTGTACAAGCACTACATATTCGATTAGTCTTCAGAGTACTTAAAATGGGGGTGTGCTCTTTTTGGTAAATTATTAGTGACAGCACAATATTCTACACAGAACCTTAAAGGGTTTCTTCAAAAGGACAAATTTAAAAACCGCTAAAGGGTTTCTAGGTTTATTTATTTACAATGCATAGGTAAAATGGTGTAGTAAAGTCTGTATAATAGTTTGCATTTAAGTAAAAAAATATATATATGAATAGACTTTTTTTTTTTAAAGCTTTCTTGAAATCCAATGTCAGTTACTCAAAGCACAAAGGATTTGACATGCAGTCTAATTCAAAAATCAGAAAATTTGGACTACTCCCCTTCAAATACAAGACGGCACATTTGGCTTATTTACCCTGATATTGTACACTCTGATCTCTTCCACAATATACGAGAGTGAGTCGAAAGTTATAAAGCACTCTGGTTGTAAAATTTAGTTTTAGTTACATTTTAAAAAAGAAAAATACTTAATTTTTCAACTCCTTGCTTGTCAATACACTTTATCCATCCATCAACAACCTTTTGCATTCCCTCATTAAAAAATGTTTTAGGCTACGGTGTGAGCCATAAATGTACTGCTATCTTATCTTCATCAGAAATTAATCTTTATCATTGTATCATCAGATGGATCAAGATTAGGACTATAAGAGGATACTTTAACACCTCAAAACAAAGTTTTTTCAGAGTATCAATGTGTGGGCAGAAGTTTGTGGACAAAAAACTTCTCCCCTGGGAGAGCAGTTTAATCTGAAGTTTTGGCTTCTTTAATTAATTATTTAAATATAAGCTAGGCATGTAATTAAAAAGCTCAGCATGTTAAACCTCACTGTTTGATAGTTAGCTGTACGTTAGCGTTATGTGTCTGGTTGATCAGTGGGAATTCCAAAGGTTTATGTTCATAAAAATGTAATAGCATGCAAAGAATAAAAAAAAAAAAAAAAAAGAAAATAATGTGTAAAAAATCATGTTAAAAAGCTGACACCAAGTAATAATATTGTGCACAATTGAACAAAATCTAGATTTATGCCAGAATGCTCTTGTAATTTATCTCAAGTCTGAGTTAATTATTTTTAAAACCTGCTTTCTGGAACAGACCCTAGGTCTGTTTGGTAAACAAACAAAAAAAAAATGCAGACCCCTGCAGATAAGCTCTATAACTTGCTCTAAAGTCTACATGGGATTATTTATTAATGTGTTTATGATAAGGTGGATCTTTACCCAGGGCAGTTTGCTGTGACAAGTGAACTCCCAGCAGGCGATGTAAGTCGGGCAAAGGTAGTCATTTAGTACAACATATGCTGCTTCAGGGTCTGCTACAAAGTTGAATTCCCCACATACAGTTGTGTTCCCCCTAGCTAAAGACAAAACATTTTACTTTTAATGTTTACACAGACATCTGTTAGCCATTAACTTTCACAATAAAGACCTCAAGCAAAAAAGGGAACAGAAATATGTAATGAATGAAGAGATTCAAAAGAACAAGTCACATTTTAATAAAAGCAAAAATAGGAGTGTCCCTTTAAAGCAGAGGTCAATGTACAGTACTCACAATCTGTGTTGCCTCCCATAATGTACAGCCCTTTTAGCTTCTGTGGCAAGGTAGGATCCAACCTTACTGCCAATGCTAGGTTTGTCAAAGGAGCTGTGGCCACTAAAGACACCTGAGAGATTATAGAATCATTTCATTATTAAAATACAGCAGAATAGAGCACACTTCAAAAAATGTAAGTAGTTTTTATTACAGACCAAGCTTACAAAACACCTGTAATAACTATGCTCAGGTCACATCATGTGCAGTAAACACACAACATGTGCAGTGAGTACTCACCTCCCCTGGATGCTCATTAATGATGCGGATGATGGCTGATACGGCTCCCTCCTCTTGTACTAGTTCCAGACCAGGAGCGTTCGGGTCTGGAGCATCACCAAGCCCATCACGTCCATGAAACAGTGAAGCATTTTGAACATCCCCAAGAAGAGGCTTTGATGCCCCTCTGTATACAGGGATCTAAAACATGTACAGAACTGTGAAAAAGTATTTGCCCATTTCCAATTTTTTTCCCTTTTTGCATATTTGTCACACTTAAATAATTCAGATCATCAAACAAAATGTAATATTACACAAAGATAACCAGAATAAACACAAAATGCCTTAAGTTTTTAGATCTTGTTCCGGGTTCTTTTGGAGTAATTTTGGTAGGCAGGAAGGTTCACCACTGTTCCGAGTTTTCTCCATTTGTGAATAAAGGCTCTCATCGTGGGCCTTCCTTGAGTCCCAATGCCTTAAAAAATGTCTTGTAACCTAATACTTGTTACTTGTGTTTATCTGTTCCTGAAATTTCTCTAGATCATGGCATGTGTTGCTTTTTGCGATCTTTTACACTTGCTTCACTTTGTCAGACAAGTTCAGTTAAAGGGATTTCTTAATTCAAACAGATGTGGCAAGTGAAATTTTACTCATGTTGGCGTGGTGTGTATGTTTATATGTATGTACTGTATGTATGTGTGTGTGGGAGGGGGGATTACTTTTTTCCTAAAATCATTTAAGTTTGACAAATATTTTAAAAAATATATGACTTTTTCAAAGCACTGTATACAAATGGTTCTGTTGATGAGGGAACATTAACTGAGGTTAAAATTGTGACTTTAAGTCTTCAAGTCAGTTATGGAAAGTCTGCCACGTGCTTACAAATTATCTGTCAAGACTCAACACATCATTCAGCCTATTTAAAGGAATCCTTAAAAAAATGCTAATACAGTAGCTTATATTTTTAAGATCATACTCTTTATTTATTTATTTATAGGAGCAAACTTAAGCAATGATAATCTATACAATTAGAAGTTTTTCTCCAAAGAAGTTCTTGGAAGGATATATTTACAGTATCATCATTGGTTCAAGTTTGTTAGCGCAAAATGTGCAATGCCAAGGTCAAAAGTTTTTGACTGAGAACAACACTACACCTTACCTCCATTCGGTCACAAACTTTCAAGATCCGCAGGACGTTTTTGCACACATTTTCTATAGAGGTGTTGCCATGAACACATGTGATACCAAGGATCTGCACATCTGGCACAGCCAGAGCCATCATGATAGCCTGGGCATCGTCCACTCCACAATCCACATCTACGAGCAACTTCTTCACCATGGTATAATCAGATTTTATTTAGCTGCAAAAAAATTAAGAAAAAAGGCAGACAATTATAACCCATTATCTTCTACAAATGGAAAGCATTGAATATCCCTTTTATTACTGCCAAGTCATTTTGCAATGTTTGCAGGACATATAAAATGGCTTACAATTTCAAAAACAGAAAGTTATATATAGATAACAATGTGTCTGAAATCTCAGACATTATCAATATTGTCAATATCATGGATAAATATCATTCACTCATGTAAGCAGAGAGACCAGAAACCCTTACATTCCTGTTGAACAAATTATTTACGAATACTAGCTGGTACGTACAAACTTACAAAAACATAACTTTCGCCGAATTAGGCTATATCTTTTATATGTATATAAAAAGTAAAGAAAGTCTTTTTTTTAAACTTATTCGAACATTTCCTCTTTTATGTGTATGATCTGTTTTGTGTCTCAATTAGATATAAGACTCATGCTTCACCTCCCAATACAATAACACGATACATAGGTGCCGATTCGATAAAAAATTGCAGTTCTAGAAGTATCATGATTTTATAAATATTCCGACCCGATGTTACATCTTCCCCCGATTTAGTTACTCATTTAAGTAATAAAATGTAGCATGTTGCTTATAACATTAGTTTTCTATAAAGACAAGCGCTGCATTTAAACAATAATTAATCACTTGTGGAGTCTGGAGAAAAGGCCTGATCGAAGTTTTTTAACTACATAAAAATGTGTTGCGCCACTCGGATGCCTTTGCCCTCAGTACATAATCAGATAAACCTGAGGCTGATAGGTCGATCACCGGTCATTGCCAATCAAACTGCCAATCTGGTCACTGACTGATCAGGGTAATTTCTATTATAAATGTAAAAATACTTTGAAATATATATATTTTGGAGTCAGTGTGGTGGTACATCAATCATCACACAAAAGATCTGTGATGCCCTTGCTGTTCTTTATGTTGCATTATGTTCCCAGAAGAACTGTATTATAGAAAAAAATATTTTTTTCCTCGAGAAACGGAAACAGACTGGGGACTTCAGTGGCGGCTGGTGCAAAAATAAATAAATTGGGGGCGCAAACAAAATAAAAGATAAACTTTTAATAATCGCCAGTAAATAGCCATAAGTAGTCCTGGAAAAGCACCGAGTATAAGCTCGGCCGCAATCACTTGACTGTTGATTAATTATTCACTTTTTTTTCTTTCCTCGTCCGATCACCTTGCAAAGGGGTATTTTAGCAAAGAAATTACAGATTTTTTCCTCATATTTAGCTGGCTTCCACGTCAATCACTATTCAATACATTAACTTACAATGTAATGTAAACGTTAATAATACTTGTTGAGAATGGACCAATCACATGAGCCCAAATATTTAAAAACAAAATTGATTCGCTAAGAACAAAAGTGGGAGGGTTCGGGCCGCACAGTGCTGCGCGCCAAGGATGATTTGAAAAATCACGTAAGCGCTCAACCTCAAATCACATGCTTTTCAAAAAAATTACGTGCCTATATAGACACTCGTTTGTCCGGCTGCCCGCGTACACGAACACAAACAGATTACAGTTTAGATTTTTTTTTGGTAAATAAATTATATTAAGAAACACAGCGGAATATTGTGACTAAATGACTTCTTACATAAGAAATTACATTCTGATAAAGCAAAAACAACGCGTCATAATAAAGTAGGATAGACCGATAGGTCTAACTGTACGTTTTTGCTAACGGTGGGAAATACATCGAACAAGTGGGAAAAAAATGATAAAATACTAACGTTATTCAGATCAGCAATCATGTGTCCCCGTATAGAGACACACACAGCTTTAACTCTTCTAGTCCTTTGGTTGTTGTAACTGAACAGTGCCCTCAAGTTACTAAATTTGGCGTCGCTTTATTATGTGTATTCAGTTATTACGAAAGAGTATAAAACCCCGCACTGGAAACCCGGCACTTACTGCACTCGGTAGCGTTATGTGCGAGCTGTAGCGCGAACCTTTGCCCGCCTCCTTTTAACAGGTTTGGTACCGGAAGAATATTTCACATATAGTACCGGAAGTATATACCTTCACCCGTTACTGTTGATATTTCAAGATATTATAAGAATAAATAATTCACAGCGTTAAACCAAACCACTTAGAAATGAAAGTCCAGGTCAGCCCAACAGGTTATTTATTAAATCAAAGACAGTCCTCAACTCTCAAATATAATACATCACAATAAACTGTATATGTTTACTTACAAGCTATTAGAAGTACAGACATTGCTTTAAAATATTATTATTGCTGTAGAGAGGGGGCTGGAGCCTATTCCAGGGCACTTGGAGCATAAGACAGGGTACACCCTGGATGGGTGCCAAATCATTGCAGGGCACAAGCACACACTTTTACAGCCAATCATACATCAAAGGCAAATTGGAAACGTCAATCAGATTACACTGCATGTCTATTGGACTGTGGGAGGAAACTGGATTATCTGGATAAAACCTGCAATCACACCCAATAACAAATCCTGGAGGTTTGAGGCCACAGTGCTAACAATTAAACCACTATGCATGCATTTAAATATTAATGCTATTTTTCTTTTTATATTTAAGAGCACTTTTATTATATATAGTATGTTGTATTTTTTTTTCACTCTAGTTCTTTTCTGTGAAACACATTTTTTTCTCACTCATACACTCATACTTCCATAAATCTTCTTTTCATTTTGTGAAGCTGCTTTGAGACAATGGCCTATGTAAAAAATAGAATTGAATTAAAACCTGTATTTAAAAAAAAAACTTTAATTGTACAAAGTACAGATTCTATCTATCCATCGACAGTATCTTTGTGCTTAGTCAGAGAAACACCAATTCATACATATATTCACACAAAATGAGTGAGTTTTAAATTGGTGCAATTATAACTATTTACCAGAGTTGCTGTTGGTCTTTCGGCTGCTCCCGGCAAGTGTATCATAATACTT
This sequence comes from Clarias gariepinus, assembly GCF_024256425.1. Lineage (NCBI taxonomy): Eukaryota > Metazoa > Chordata > Actinopteri > Siluriformes > Clariidae > Clarias > Clarias gariepinus. The sequence goes on from NC_071104.1 coordinate 18,232,927, forward strand.
TCTTTACTCTCACTCAGTAGCCACAGTTAATAACTTTTTACTGAACATGTATGTCTGTTGGTAAATAAAAACAATAACAGTCAGTAAAATGTGTATAACTCTGCCTTTAATAGCTGCATGTTCAGATGAATAGTTCTGTACAGACAATTCAATGTTTGTGTAGACATTAACAGCAAAACAAAATAAGTTTAGCTATTGGAGCATTCTTACACTGCTAGCACAGCCTTCAAATAAAAACAAAGAATAAGTCACATTATGACTTTACGTAGTAAGTTTATGATACTTTTTTTGTCAGGCTTTGCTTTTTTTCATGCTATAAGCATAACAAAGGATTAATGATAGTAAAGTGTCAAGAGAGCTTCTTTTTTGACAAGAGAAATAGGGTTTGAATGAAAGAAAAACAAAAAGGTTTTTAAAAAGAAAAACAAAACAAAATACTTACATGTATTACCAATACATGAGCATAAATTATAATGAATGTTATTGGATGTTATTACATTTTCAAAGACAGAAGTCAAGACAAACCCAAAGAGATTTACAGAACCCACATACAAACAGTTTACAACCAACAAACAACTGAATAGTCTTAATTATCTTACACAACTTTGTTAAATTATGTTAATATCTATTGACAACATTTCACTGTATTAACTGTACAAACTTTACCTGTGCTTAGCAACAGCATGAGAAAGGCCCATTCCTTGAAAATCTACAACCCGTAAAACACACACTGCTGCTGTTATTACGCTAAAGGGATAATTTAAAGCAATATATGTATAGCCTTGTGATAGCATAAGACTTGATGAAACTTGTTACATCACTGACACTACAGGTCAGCTCTATATAATGTGCACATTTAATGAATGGAAAAAGATAATGAATTATTGTTTATGTATCTAGTGCATCCAATGCAATACATTTTCAGACTGCGCATAAATGACATTGTTATTACAGTCCATCAGCATGTACACACTAAGATAAATTTAAGAACAAGTGCAATCTGATAAAGATATGAGAAATAGTAAAATCTTTTTATGTGATTTTTATGATTTATATATACGATTTATGTCAGGTCAAGAAACATGTCCATGGTTAACTAGGTATGTAAAACTGAGGTTCTGTAGAGACAAAAACACAAAAGAAAACAACTGTAATTTGCACTGGTAGCTTACAATACACCCCTTAACTGATAAGCTTAGTGCTGTTGCCGATTGCTTGTCTTGCTGGATGAATGGAGTCCTACTCTTCCAAACTGTCCCAATATAATAAAACACAGATATAAGAAGAGACCAGTGACTTGTGCAGTTATGTGAACTACAACCCTATGTGTCCAGTGATGGTGAGTCTTTATTTGACTGAATTCATTGCATCATTTTCTTTAGATTAGTGACAACAAAGTAAAGGGGATAAAGTGGGAAAGCAGCCTGGTGAAGAACAGTAGGAGTTGTGGTATACTAATCAAGTATCCACTTTACCATAAGTACCCTCTGGAGGTCTATACTGTTTCGGAAAGGCCTTCAGCTGAAGTGAATTGAATGCATATTTCCTGCTGCCCACATTTTTCATGGTATTCTCTCTCCTGCAGCCCTCACTATGAGAAAGCAATACATAATACAGATTACATAATGAATATGTTTTTCTAGACAATCAAAAGAATTATACACAAGATTAAGTGACATTGATCAGATCACCCAAGTGAAAAGTAATAACAGCTTATTTTGTACAATGGACATATTAAGAGTGAAGGAGTAATACTTCTTTACCTGCGCATGCATTCTAGAGCCTGGCTTAAGACCTGTGGGGCCATGCAGTGCTCCTGCTGCAGGATCAGACACTGCTCCAGAGTTACAGACATGGCTGTGCGATCCTTTGCACTCTTACAGCTGGTTACCCGCACACCATTGAGACGCCGACACAACTGCCAAAAAACGTCAGGATATTGAAAAACAGGAAAGAGAAATAAAACATATTGTTGTAAGGTAACGCTATACTGAGTCTGAGAAGGATGGAATGGTTTAAGGTACAAATTGAAGTAAAATCACAAGCCAAATTTTTTATACCTCTGCTGCTTGCGAAAGTATGTCCACATTCTTACTCTTTCTGGAGTTCACATTTTGAGTGAGGAATTTCAGTAGCTCTGGTATACAGTATTGACTCTGAGAACGAGGTAAACCTGGGGAAGCGAAGAATAGGTGAAACACCTAGAAAAACTGCAGAACTTAATACACTTTTGAACTGGGTTAAAACTCACAGTCCTCAGGCAACACTTCCTTGAACTGATCATAGTAGGAGTTAAGTCGTGCCAGACTTTCTGTATTGACTGTTTCTTGTAGTGAGGTGTCACCAAATCTTTGTGTGGGGGGAAAAAAAACAATGAGCATCAGAGTAAGACCTTTAAAACACAAAGTTTGATGATTTTCCAGCATAAAAATTATTGATTTGACTCATGATCTAACTGATCTAATTACAATGTTCAATAGGTCATCAATAAATTAAATGATATATAGACAAGCTTACTTCTCTGCAAGTGTCTGTTGTTCATTAATTCCTACGTTGAACATAACTGGCTGAACACGTAGCAGCATCCCATTTTGGATTTCCCGTGGTAAAGCATCAAACACAGACCCAGGCACTGGGACTCGAACGTTAAACCCATCTCTGTTCCCCGTGATAACAGGCAACATGTCAGGACCGAAGCTTGAGGTCGCCTGAGTAACCTTAAAGGTGACGTTTCTAAGGTCCATGATGCCTACGCTCATGTCCTCTAGCATGGCGAGCTCCTCCCCTTTAAAATGATAGCATAGGTTTGTTGCATAGGTTTAGAAGATTGACATGATAAAGTGCCGCAATTAAACACATAAAACATAACACTCCTACATGGACATACCGTAAGTACTTAGTAGACCCTCAAACTGGACCAGTAAGCCGATAGTATGGAGTTGTCTAAGGAAGCCGTGATCACACAGACAATTCCTCAGCTTTGCTACAAAACCACAGATCACCGCTGCCAGCTGAGGAGAGAGCCATATTTATACATTAAGTAACTAATCATATACAGTACTGTATTTCTCACTGAAAATATTTTCTGCACATTCTGCAGTGTTTAAATAGCTGTTTTGTTGCAAATTTTGTGCTGCTAAAAGTAAACAGAAACACAGCTTTACCTCATGCACAAAATTACTTACGCATGTATAGTATGCTTCTAACTGGGTTAGTAAAATATATATATATTTATATATATATATATATATATATATATATATATATATATATATATATATATATATATATATACACAGCAGGTCTGCTATTATGTTATTTATAGAACTGAAATAATGTGGTCTCCATTCCCTCTTTCACTTATTCCGAGTCCATCTTTATTTGATTATCAAGGGTTATTATTAGTATTTTCTACAGAAATGTGCAAATAATATTACATTTAAAAACCCACTTTTTTAAAGACTTTTTACGACACTGGTTTTATATAACTGATAAAAGACAGTAATGTTTCTTAGACTAAATGGAATACTTTGTCAATAATCCTCACATTCAGATGGTCCTAAAATCTTGACTACAAAAGTAAGTCTGATGAGTATATAGACATTATAACGTGAATATATGAAACTTTAGTCACACAAGGAAAGCTGTATAGTATTTACATTAAACAGTGTAAATGCTAAATACCGATGAAAAACACACAAAAAAAATTAGATTAAATGATATGTTAAAGACATGGTTCCATATTGTGTGTTGGCAAATGTTTTTAATAGTGAAACAAACAGAAAAATATATTCTTCTATACATTGGTCTTGTAGTTTATGTATATAGAATGTGCACACAGACTTCTAAATGGATATTAATAATATAAATAAATCTAGCCCATGACTGAATAATTTGTTAAGCCCAATGAAAAATCAACAAACCACTGAATGAAAGTGAACAGCTGCTGTATTTACTGTAGATGATTCAGCTAACTAATGGAAAAACAAAGTTTCAGTTTAGACTGATCAGACATAACAATGTTCACCCACCTAATATTGATTAGACCCCCCCCCCACCAATGTGCTGTTTGTTCTGACACCTTTCTATTGGAACCGGCATTAACTATTTTAACAATCTGAGCTACAGTAGCTCTTCTATTGGTTCAGACTACACAGGCCATCCCACAAGAGCTGCACATATCCCAGGGTTATTTGGTTAATTGCCCGGGTCCTATTTTATGGCACCACTGGACCAGATAGGATTAAGTGCCTTGCTTAAGGGCCCAACAGTGGCAACCTGGAAGAGCTGGGGCTCAAACCACCGACCTTGTGATCAGTAACTCAGAGCCTTAACACACTGAGCCACCCATCACTTCACCCATGACAATTTAGCCCTTGACACAGTAGCAATATCTCATTACAAGGGCACTTGGAAGTGGGAGGGTTATATTAGGCAGCAAGTGAACATTATGTCCCTGAAGTTGATGTGTTGGAAGCAGAAAAATTGGTAAAATAAGTGTAAGGATTTGAGCGACTTTGACAAGGGCCAATTTGTGATGGATATAAAAATATATAATAATCTACTGAACAAAGAGTCTGTCGCTATAGCAATGCAACAGAGAACCAGTGATTGGTTACCAGAATAGAACACATACAGCAGTTTCCTGTTTTCCCCTCATAAGTGTTGATGTGTATGTAGTTATCCATGTACAGTAGATATGAATGCACTCACCGTTTGACAGAAAACCACGTCTCTGCGGTACTGTAACGTGAGGCTCATAGCAATGGTGGGAGCACAGTCCTGCATCAGTACAAACACCATAGACTTCTTTGCCATGTCACTCATCATTGCTACACACTCATTTAGTGTAGTCAGTAGAGGATACAGGGCATCGCTCCATTCACCTGTAGCATCACAAATATAACAGCACTGATGCACTGTAATAATACAGTGGAGGGAAAAATAAAAAAATAAAATTATTTCAAAGAAGCAACATCCACACATGGATTACCTGGAGAGCAGTTATCAATGCTCGGGCTTCCATCTGCAAAAAGATTTCGAAGTTTTACATATTTAAATATATGTTAATAATGTGACGTCTATTAAATAAAAATTCTGTAGGCAAACGTAAATATGCAAAAATTACTTAATATTCCTAATAGATCTAATCAGGGTGGATTGTATAATGGGTGGATTGGGTACAAATCTTTTAAACATTAATATATAAATGTAAGGTTTTACATTTGTCATCTATAACTAATCCACTGGAAAAATGAATTATTTTGGACTTCTATAGAAGCAAGTGTAACAGCACCCACCAACTTTTGTAAGAAAAATACAATACAAAACTGTATGAAAGAAAGAGGTTAGGCTGACGTATTTCTAGCCTAGAGTGTAGATTCATACAGTCACCAATGATCACATCTGAGGACAACACAGACAAAAAAACAACAAAAAAAAAAAACCTTGATCGGCTCTCAATTCAGGAAGAAATTTTGTCCTTTTTTAGTAAAGGGAGCAACTGAAAGACAAGACTAAGCAAATGCACAAAAATATACTAAAAAATTTATTATAGAATTGCAAGTTTGTGTTTTTTTGGTTTGTAGAAAGGGATTACAGCTTCTCTGTTTGCTGCCATGTCTGGTATTTGGAGGAAATGTGACATATACCCAGGGGAACATTAAGGACATGAAACACCTGTGTGCGTGTGTGTCCGTGTGTGTTTTTGTGATTTTACGCCACATCATTTTAATTATACCATCAATGAGGCCTCATGAGATAATACACTGCTAACATTAATTTTATTTTTTAATTATATGGCAGTTCTAATCAAATATTATGACTACCTGTTCACTGTGTGTAATACGTAATACTGAAAATTGAAAGAGGTTAAAAAGGGATGTAAAACTGAAAGCATTAGGAAGAACAGTGCTGTTTTAGGTGACTATAAATAAAGAGCCTGGACGTACAGGTAGATCTGTGAGAACTGGTTACACATGCAGAGGTCAGAGAAGAGGTTGGTATTGATGAAGGGGAATCAGAAGAAGGATGTGATGAAGGCAGGGGGGTGCAAAGAGAGGATGATGATGATGGGTGGTTGGGGTTGATCCAGAAGGCATTGCCTTGGCTACCTCTCTTGCTAGTGTTGGGCTGCTGGTCAGACATGAAGACATCTTCACTGCTGTCACTCTGCAACCTCTCCCTCGCCAACAGCCTGTTCACACAGTGGATTACACACTCCATACTTTTGTCCACATTCAACCACACCTTCTCCTGTGATAGTGAGAGAGAGAACAAGATCTGATTAAAATTAGTCTGTATTGGGATGGATGGTATCCTAATCAGAATCATCCTTTTATCTTTCATGGAACATTTTGTTCCAGTTGAGGTTCCTTACCCACTCCTCCTCATGCCAGTCTAAATTCATGGAGGTTCTGTTCCCTTTGCCACTCCACTTGGCTTGTGAAGAGCTTGGGTCATTACGCAGAACCACACGCTCACTGTCTGGCCCAGAGGGAGAGATTTTGGAGGCGATGAAGTCTGGTCGCGCTGCGCTCAGAGACTGGATGGCAGTAGCCAGCAGTTTGTTATCACACACTGTCACCAGCTGCCTTGTCTGAAGAAAGAGAGAAAGCTTACAGTTTAATCTGTCAGCACTTATTTGAAGAAAAGAGAGTGCTACTGAAGACTGTGGTATAGGGATAAGCAAAGTAACGACTATTTCACAATAACTAAAAGACATTTAAATAAAGGAACATAACGTTTAATTAAGTTTAATTTCAGTTTAATTTCAGTTTAATAAAGTGTATCAGTTTACAATGTATGTTACCTGTATAGTATAAAAAAAACTATTAGTTTCTTATTCAAGATTTAAAGGTGCTTTATTGGAATGAAGAAAATTTACACTTATTTTGCCAAAGCTCAGAAATCAGTCAGAAGACAATAACAGGAATAAATTGATTAAAATATATATATAATAAAATAATAAAATAAGAGAAAGATAAAAAAAAAAAATCTAACTGCACCACACTATCTTTGGTGACAGGAACTTTCTAATCATTGGTTCCTTTTTTAAGCTCCTTAATTACATTTTGTGCAGTTTTGTGGACTATCAGTCAAAGGTTTAGGCACACCTTATAACTCGATGGTTCTTGATTTTTATTTCTTCCCACAGTGTAAAACTATTCTAAAGGCATCCAAAATATGCAATAATCTCATTTGAACAGTGATATTGAGATGCGTCAGCTACTTATGCTCTGTAAAGCCTTCATAATGGCGCTAATCTGAGGTGCTGTTAATTGGCAAATGTTTGAGGCTAGAAACTCTAAATGAACTTCTCCTCTGCAGCAGAGAAGATTCTTGGCCTTCCTTTATTGGGAAGATCTTCATGAGAGCCAGTTTCATCATGGTGCTTGATGAGTTTTGCAAATGCACTTGAAAATGCTGTTCTTGCAAGAACTGCTCAAGAACAGCTGGAATAGCAACTGTTGTTGTTGCGACTTAACTACCTAATGCTATATTTATGTCATAGTTTTGAAAAAAATACAGTATTGTTCTAAAAAGGTAGAAAATATTTCTAAACTTTGGTCAGGTACTCAGGTATTCATCTTCATTACCATTGCCTTTATTTATATATGTTCTCAATTTACACGCTTCCCCTGGGAAACATCATTAGAAGGCATGGGATTAGTTTCCATTGTTATGCTGATGATACCCAATTATACATCTCAACAAAACCAGATAAAATACCCAAGTTGTCTAGATTAACAGAGTGTGTCCAGGACATAAAAGATTGGATGACCAATAACTTTCTTTTACTAAATTCAGATAAGACAGAGATATTGCTCATCGGCCCAAAAACCAGCACACAACAGCTTTCACAATTCAGCCTGCGTTTAGAAGGATGTACTGTTACTACCAGCTCAACAGTAAAAGACCTGGGCGTGATATTAGACAGTAACTTGTCCTTTGAAAATCATATTTCCAATATCACAAAAACAGCCTTTTTCCATCTTAGAAATATCGCCAAACTTAGGAGCATCTTATCCGTATCTGATGCAGAAAAGCTAGTTCATGCATTCATGACCTCCAGACTGGACTATTGTAATGCATTACTAGGTGGTTGTCCTGCATCCTCAATAAACAAGCTTCAGTTAGTCCAAAATGCAGCCGCCAGGGTTCTCACTAGATCCAGAAAATATGATCATATAACACCTATACTATCATCCCTGCACTGGCTACCTGTTCAATTTAGAATTAATTACAAAATAGTACTACTTACATACAAGGCTTTAAATGGTTTAGCTCCCTCATACCTAACCAGTCTTTTGATATGCTATAATCCACCACGTCCCTTAAGATCACAAAACTCCGGACTTCTGGTAATTCCCAGAATTTTAAAATCTACAAAAGGGGGCAGGGCATTTTCATATTTGGCTCCAAAGCTTTGGAATAGCCTTCCAGACACTGTTCGGGGAGCAGACACGGTTTCCCAATTCAAAAGTAGACTCAAGACGCATCTCTTTAATCTGGCATACGCGTAACTCATCCCATAACCTCATACTCCAGTACACCTATCCTGAATGGCACCTACGCTAATTCTCTCCATCTTTTCTATATTTTTCTACCCATCCCGAGGCATCTGGAGATGGTGCCAGCTTTAGTAGACAAAGGCCAACCCTGCGAGGTTTCTAAGGCATCTTGAGAAGGACCTGCTCCAGCTAGATTCTGCTTTATGATGGCTGGAGCTACCATCCTGCTCCTGTGCTTCCAGTGATCCAGACCCCATCTGCCCTCTGCACCTACTGCTGACCTGAATCTACACAACTTCTGTTATATTGAACTTTCACCTGCACAACACACTTGATGTTATTTCTATCTGTTATCACCCAGATGAGGATGGGTTCCCTGTTGAGTCTGGTTCCTCTCAAGGTTTCTTCCCATTGCCATCTCAGGGAGTTTTTCCTTGCCACTGTCGCCGTCACCCTTGGCTTGCTCATCAGAGACATTTCATTCATCATTCATTCATTTCATTATTATCTAGACACATTTTTCTCACACATACACACTTCCAAATATTTTTTTTTCTTTTCTAAAAAAAAAAAAAAAAAAATTTCTTTAATTTTTTTTTTTTTGTGAAGCTGCTTTGAGACAATGACCATTGTTAAAAACGCTATATAAATAAAATTGAATTGAATTGAATTATTATGTTCTGCTGTCTGTAGTTTGACTCTGACTTGTCTCTCTGTTTTTTTAATTTTTTTTTATTTTGCCATACAGTGTTTTGACCCCTAATTGGTGTACCATGATTATTGAGAAGACCTAAATAAACAATAATTTTAGCATGCCCTTATGTCCTGCACTACACCCATGTTACAGTGAAAGCAAAGAGGTAAGACTAAAAATTATTTAAAAGAAAATTAGTAATATATGTCATGAGGCTAAATAACGAGAGAAAGATTCGCCAATCAGGCAAGGGACCATATTATTCAATGGAAAGAAGAATAAAGAACTTTAATTAGCAGGTAGACTGACCTTCTCTGTAAGGATGCCAAGGGTTCTCTCCAGTGCATTAGAGGAACGTTCTTTGGCGGCCCGGGACAAGCGCTCTGTATAGTAGCTTATTTGCGTCTTCAGAGTGTTAATGTGAGAAATTATTTCTTTTGCTCTTATCACATCCTGTGGCTGGTAGACTCCTGAATGTGGACGAGACTCTGCAGCACTGTGGAAAAAAAGGAACAGAGCAGAGAATAGATGGTCAAGTTAGTTCAGATCAGCTTGAAGTTTTCTCTCTCCATTTCTGCTTACTGTTTCCACCAAGATCTAGTTCACTGATGTGTGGTTGCAACACAGAATAACATGAACACACATACAATATGAATATAGACACTTCATATGCTAATAGTTTGTGAACAGCTGACCATGATACCTGTAAGTGAGCCTTCCCCAAATTGTGAGGGCCAAAAAGGCATCAAACATGTTTCAGCATGACAATGCTCCTGAGCACAAAGCAAGGTCCATAAAGACATGGTTTCCCAAAGGTTGGAATGGAACAACTTGAGTGGCCTGCACAAACCCTGACTGAACCTGAAAACCTTTTGGGACAAACTAAAACGTCAGTTGTGCCCCAGGCCTCCTCATCTGATATCATTGCCTGACCTCACTAATGCTGATGGGGCTGAATAGGCAAGTCCAAACAGCCACACTCCAAAAAGGGTTAACAGCAAAGGGGAATAAATAAGCCTGCTTTAGAAAGCACATGTGGTCAGGTGTGTTGGTCAGGTGGTCATAAACTGTTGGCCATATATTGCAAAACATGTGTACACTGTACACATTGGTGCCAGGTCACAAGTGAGTGCAGAACACATGAGCATTCCATGGTGGTAAATAAATAAATAAATAAATTAATTAATTTTTTTTCACAGGTTTCCTAGACACATTGAACCTTTGCTAGGCGACTCAATTCATGATCAAACATACAACATAAAACATACAACATTAATAAAAGCTTCTCATCGCCATAACTCACCCTTCCTCATCATCATCATATGCACTGATTAGAAAGCAAAAATAGAAGTGCAAAAATAATTACTACTGAAATGATTAGCATAAATAAATAAACCAAAACTAACAAACATCTTATTAAAATAAAGAAGGAGCAGTAAGAAGCAGTAAGAAGAAAAGCAATGAGAACTCTGAAGCATCCAGACACACATTTACTAATTAAAGAGTACATCAATTCATAGATGAAACCATAACTAGTGAAATCTATTTAAAAGGTTATCATTAGATTTAAGTTTAGAGCTTACTGTTTCTTAGTCTCCTCAAACTTTTGAATTAGTTTCCTCAAACCGCTGCCCTTAAAACCTTGATGATGTGCTGCAGGGGCTCCAGTAGTGACCACATCATATGTTCGATCTGTAGGGAGATACGTTACTTCAGCTCAAGCTTGTGCTCATTAAAAATTAGTTGAAAATGGAATATTGTTACTGATTTTGATACAGATTCAGTCATTTTAGACACTGAAACTGATACTTTTTAATCAATAAAATGTTTCTTTACCTGGAAAAAAAAACATTGAAATCTGTCAGAGTTTCTAGTACTGAGTGAAGCTTTTATGAAAATGTAAGATTATTTGTAAAAGAAATGCTTGTTATAGAAAAGCAGTAAGAAACCATCATCTACAGAGGGGAAAAAATGTCTTCTAGATAGGAATGCTTTTAAATTTGTAAATATGTAAATACATATTGTAGAAAATATCTGAGTATACGTACTGTAGCCGGACTCGCCCTGTACCCTCATCCTTTGAATATGGAGATTAGTCGGCACAAACTCCAACCTCTTCTCTGCTTTTAAAGTACTGGATTTAAAAGAGGGACCTGCAGTGAATAGAAAGTCACAAGTCCAAAAAATATATGACAAAAGCAAGTAACATTAATTGTAGGTATTGTGAATCAGATGTACTGTATGCAGGATTAACATAAAAATCAATCTAATAGTAAACACTACAGCCGGTTAAGCCTAATATTTCAGTTATGCATTTGCAGGCATTTTTAAGTCTATAAGGAGAAGGCAATCTCTACCCTTGTACTCATGCAGGTCACTTAGTGTTTCTTGGTAGGTAAGGATGATGGTTTGATATTGATCAATGATCTGTCTCCTTAGATTTTCCCACCATGGAGACAACTCTCCCAACTCCTCCAGCTCACACACTCTACACACAGAAAATATATATTTAGATACTGTTCATAGACTAAGGGGATCGTTATAATATACAGTACCAGTCAAAGGTTTGGAAAATGTTTTTGACTTATTTTCCACATTGTAGAACACACACTCACTCAACGTCTATACCACTTTTTCCTGTATACAGGGTCGCGTGAGCCCTAGTGCCTATCCCAGGAGACCTAGGGCACAAGGCGGGGTACACCCTGGACAAGGTGTATCACACGACCCTGTATATAGAACACATTCACTCCCTCGCATGCTCACTCAAAGTCTATACCACTTTTTCCTGTATACAGGGTCGCGTGAGGCCTGGTGCCTATCCCAGGAGACCTAGGGCACAAGGCGGGGTACACCCTGGACGGGGTGCCAATCCATCGCAGGACACACATTCACACATTACAAGCTATTTGGGAACTTCCAAGGTGGGAGTCAACCCTGGAATCTGGAGGTGCAAGGTGACCGTGCTAACCAATAAGCCACCGTGCCGCCCCCTGTAAATCAATAATTAGAAAATGTAATCATAAATTATAACTATCCTTGACATATAATTTTTAATTATTATTATTAGTACCGCTTTAAATGTTATGGTGTACTGCAGGTCAGTGTGTGGTTTGCTCAAGTGGAATGGCAGCTGTGGGTATGTACAATTAATTAAATTATTTTGAATTTTGTGCAAAGTTAGGATTTCTAACAATGGTTGTCACTGTACCAATAACACTTTACTTTAGCCAGGACACACATGAAAAGATAATGTAAATAGGTCATTTTGCGCTGTACTGTAACTGTGCAAGTCTAAAATATTTAGCTATAAAGTTCTCTTCTTTTTTTTAGAGAAACAGACCTACTGTTGAGTGATAATCAACCATTAGTAATGATATTACAGCAAATGTACCTGTTTGTCAAAAAGCCAATATGAACTCAGACTGACAGTATTGCACTAAATTCAATTCAATTCAATTTTATTTGTATAGCGCTTTTAGCAATTGTCATTGCCGCATGCAGCTTTACACAATCAAAAGAATGTGTAATTTATGTAGATATTTTTAGCATTGTTCATGTATTGTCATAGTATACTGTTTAATAAAGTAGTATTATTAGTGTTTGTTTGAATGATGCACAATCTATATTACTACAGTCTGCTGTAATTTACAGTAAGTATCAACATGAGCAAGAGGAATGGTGAAAAATACAGATGGTCAAGACAGAATAATCCCAGGTTAAAAAAAAAATATTTGGAAAAAACAAACCTAAAAAAAGAGCAATGTATTATAACTGTTACACATTATGCACACAAAGGTTTGGCTGGCTGATATGTAAAAACATAAAATAACCCCTTATGGTCAAACACTTACATATTTCTATGATATGGAAAATACCTGGCAGCATCTTCCTCCAGTAGGAGTTTTACAAATTGTCTGGGTATGTGAAGAGACAGCACGCTCTCTGCCATCTGTTCCAGGACACGCAGATGGTTCCCATCCGTGGTGGGCAAACGATACATCCGTGATATTGTACCTCCAAATACTACAACAATTTAAACAATATCTTAATTATTATCAAATAATTTGCTTGATAGTTTCTAAAATGTAAATTATGTAAAAGAAATTTGCAACTGGAAGGTTCTAGCTGAATTCTTTTCTAAATGAGAAAGCATCCACTGTGAGGTATTGGATAAAATATTTCCAAAAGGACCAACTGCACAGGCCATAAGATAAAACATCGAATTATAACTTTTTTAAAGTGTATTTTTAAAATAAACAAATGTTTTGATGAAGGTTATGTGCTTACACATGTATTTATACTGAATATTTAAGATCTACTGTCATAACTAAAAACAAACAGAATCTAAACCACCCACTACATCTCACTGACTTAAAAATGGGTGGGCATATGAGTTATAAATTTCTTTTCCCAAATAATTGTAAAAAAAAAAAAAAAAAAAAAAAAAAAATCACCTTCTAGACCAATATGCAAGTTTTGGGGAAAACTGAAAATATAGAGGGAAAGCCATAACTGACGGCATGTTTAAATACTAACCTGCTTTTAGGAGCACATCTTTGCACAGAGAAGCAGATTTTGATTTCATTCCCATGGATTCAGTTAGACTCTCATCAACAGGTAGCACCATCTGTGATACACAGAGGACAGAGGAGGTGTACCTCATTTAATTGTAAATGTCTTAACTACAATAAATCCCATGGTGGCTAAAATTAATCTCAGCTTATTCTATTTATTATGGGTCATTTGTGCATTCCATTTCTTTAATGTTATTATATTTTATTCAGAGCAAGTTTAATTTATTTTCTTTTCTGAATAATTTATAGTTTACTCTTCGATATGCATAAATTGTTTATTTGACTGTATAAACTCTCAAATTGTGCTCACTCTGCCATTTATCGTGTCTGATCGAGACAGTGGGGCTCTCTGGTCTTTCTTCTCCTCCATCTGCCAGGCGATAATAGTGATGTTGCCAATCTTCTCATTCTCTGCTGATCTGAACCATTAAACATAAAAATAAATCTAACCAATGACAATTTACAAATTGCTACATTAAATTACAGATTGAGTGTTAAATATATAATGTATCATTACAATACAATGGATGTGTTTCTTTGAGAGTATCATGTACTGAGATCATGTACCTTAACGTGAGGTGTAACCTATGGTATTTGTCCTGAAGTAGCTCTTTTACTGTAAACATGGCGGAACCAAGTAGATACATCTGAGGACAAACACAAAGAGGATATGACCCCATGGTATACAATATAAACACTTTAATCTTTTTGCTTCTAAAATTTAGCACATCCTGCTGAGACACATTTTTATAAAAAATAAACATAAATTATATATATTCTATATATTATAAAAAATATATATTTTGACATTCTCACCGTCCCCTGTGAACGGTCTTTGACATCGTAGACGGAAAGTTTCACTTGAGTCTGCTGGGTGATCAGAGAGTCTTGAAAAAAAGCAATGCTACTAAGGAATATTGGGTTACTTGTTCCCTTGAAAGGAAAAACACATTTAATGTTAAGATACACATGATCATTTAAGTTTTAGTCAGTTATAAATATCCTAGTGTAACAGTAGAAACACTGTGTTCAGTGCAACCTGTCTCACCTCTATAATTTCTGTTTGAGCATGCTTTGTCCAAAATGCTTGAGGAGGGGTAGTGCAGCTCACTGCCACAAAGCTACTGGGTTTGCGCTCCACCGTTGGAGTCGCTAACTCACTGCATGCTGGGAAAAAACTAATGTCATTCATTTATTTGTCTTAAGCAACAGCTTTATCTTCATCACTGTAAATTCTTGTGTCCATCCCAGAAACCCTGGATGCACAGCATCAAACACACACATTACTATCTAGCATAAGCCAATCCACTGACAAAAATCTCATTTAAGTAGCTACAAAAATAGTGAAAAATACTCCTTAAAAATGAGCCTTATTATCTCATTTAAAAAAAAAATTCAAATCTCTCCTTTTGTAATGAGAAAACTTAGCTTGAACACCATTTACAAGTACATGAATGTTTATACAGTATATACTATTATAAATATGTTTTATTGCTTGATCAACTAATTTAACAGTTTCCAAACTGAACTGTTACTTTGCAACAATATAAAGGTAATCAGCTATGTCTATGAATCATATACATTTTTAATATTTACAGTGGCACATGTGCTTCTTACCCAGACTGAACTCCAGCACAGGCTCATCCGGGTCCTGACTGTTCCCTAAACACAGATTTTTCTAATTATATTAACATTATATGTTGGTACATGAATAATGATTACAATTAACAGAGTTGTTAAATCAACAGATATTTTAAGTAGTACAATATTCAGAAAACAAACAACAAAACTATCCCTTTTTTCTCTCTCTCTCGCTCTTACCCGTCAGTGTGAGGCCCATCATTTCAGAAGCGATATCAAATGTGTTGGCACGGTACACAGACCAGGGGCGATGACGAGGACTTCGCTCTTTCCCCGCCATTCTTTTAGCAATTGAAAAAAATTATCTCTGGGATTTTGGAGACTGTGGTTGGAGAGCAGTATTGATAGTATGGATGGGTTTGACACCTTATACCTCAGGTGAGAAGAAAGTATTTGCTTCACTCCATAAATAAGACTTCTACAGGGAAACCTGGACAGAAAAAGGCATTATAAATTAACATCAAATTTGCAAAACCTGTCAACAATTGTCAAAACAAATTAGGCACTGAGATATGCCTTATGCGAGACAACAGATTATAAACAAGTAAATGTCTGTTATTTATTTGTGCTCAAAGTCAAGGCATTTATTTAAGAATGCATGAATTATGAAACTTATCTAACACTGATGTATTCCTCATGAATTATTTTGGGCCAGCATGAAACGCTATTCCTAGCGCTTGTTAGAATAAATTGTCACTGTTTGATTAAAAAAAAAAAAAAAAAAAAAAGAGTAGTTTGCATTATTTCAAATGGAGCCATAATTCACCAGTGAACATAAGCTGTTTTATGCACAAAATGTATGCACCAGGTTTATACATATTTGTACTTCTCCTATTTTGAATAGCAACATCTTTAAAAATAGGTATGAATTCTTTTCTATTTTTTTTTTGTCTTTTATCAGCTTTTCACAGCTGAGAGCTTCACATGGGGTTTGGTGATTCATATGCTGTGATGACTTTCTTTTAAGGAGCCCATTTCTACAGATAAAATCTAAAACCCAAATACACAGGTCTTTTTCATAAAATGGCAAAGTTTTAATACAAACCTATAAAGCTCATATATTGATTAAAGTAAAGCAAAAGAACAGTAGAACCAGGGTTGAAGGAGCATGTTAGCAAGAGTGAATATCTGAATATCAAAATGACTGATTTAGCTACAACACACGGACTAACTGACAGCCTGTAGTGTTAGAATGGTTTCAAACAATTCATTGCTAGAACATTTCCATTGTGGACCAATTAGTCTGCATTTAGCTCATTTTCATTTGATCATTACAAGCAACTGATCAAGACTTGTTTAGTCAAAGGTTAGAAAACCTAGCAAACATAACTATTTAGAAAAACACAGAACTTGGCAATGCTTACAGTTTTACAACACACATACTGTAGGTAGACCAGGTAGAGCAAGGCCTGCATATTATATATCCCTGCAGTGCTTACTTTAGTAAAAAAGGTAATGTTGAATCATTTTGGTAAAGTGACTTGGTTGTTAATCTATGGTGATACAATGAGTACATAAAATAAACAAAATAACCTAATGATGAATGACAAAGTCACACCAGTAGGTATACCCGTATGCATGAGCTGGAATATAAAAATTGTGGACTGATTATTGTCTCTATAGAAGGTCATGGGCTATTCTCTAATATTAGATGGTTTGGTCCCATTTGACAGATCATACAGCAATAAAGTCACCCAAAAATCCAAACCCATCCATCTAACTTCATTGCAGTACCCTCCCTCCTATTGATATCTGACATTGTAAAGCATCTCTTTGTTTTCAAAATAATTGCATTTTTGTTCTATCCACTGAACATAGCTGTATGTAGAATATGCCCACAAAGACCGCTGATAATAGAAGAAAAAATGAATTAGATGTCAGAACTGTTGTAGTTAAAATCAGCACTGACATTTCACACAATTTATTTTTCACCCCTTACATAGACTCTCAGCTTTTTTTTTTATTCCTTTTTTTTATTATTATTTTTGCCTTAACAGACAGTGTATATTAATGAAGGGAAAATGATGATCATGGACCATCACCTTTGCAAACAGCAGTCTTTGTGCAGATATTCATTAAAAAAATCTAATTTAATTGAATTTGGGGTAATGTTAATGCAATATTACATGGATTCAGTGCTGTTGCATGAAGGGTGACTCATGGTCATGAATCAGACTTTCTTCCTTTGTCAGTTCCCACACAGCATATAGGCTGCCCATCTTTCAACACACGTGACCATGTTTCTATTTCTCCATTCAGAATCGTTTTACCATAGGAAATAAAGTGTGACAAGAGTGAATATCTGACTATCAAAATGACTGATTTGGCTATAACACAGACTTACTGACAGACTGTAGTGTTAGAATGGTTTCAAACAACTCATTGCTAGAACATTTCTATTGAGGACCAATGAGTCCAAGCTCATTTTTCATTTGATTATTACAAGCAACTTATCAATACTTGTTTTGCAGTTACAATAAATTAGTGATTAAATAATAAACGTTTCACTTATGCAACTAGCACCAAGTCACTGCTGGTTTTAAACTACAGCAATGTTTTAATCTGATTAGCTGGCTGCTAATAACTGCCTGCTAGCTAATGACTAGAAAACCTAGTAAACATACCCATTTAGAAAACACTGAACTTAGCAGTGCTTACAGTTTAACAACACACACATTTGCATAAGATCACTTTGAAATAGGATTACTTCATATAACAGAATTTAAATGTTGGTTACACAAGAAAGACAACTTTAAACACAACAAGAGACAAACTTTAAAAACCATGCAGCCAACCCCCTGTTCCTCTTTTATTCACAGAAGAGTTTTGACTTTCAAGGCAGTATGTGACACTAACATGAGGAAGAGAATGCATGTCAGCGAGAGCCTTCTTAAGCCAGCTGCACTTTCATTCTTCTATGATACTGTCTTGCCTTACAACCACATCCTGAAATTTGTGCCAAATAAGATGATTTAAGGGAAACTTTCTTCTCATAATTTGTGCAGTCTTACTGCCTCTCTAAAATACAGCTTCATCTACTTTTGTTATCTACTGTATCTCGCCTCCACATCACAGCATTCCTGAGATCTTACTCCTTCCTCTCACATCACTGTTGTGCTCCATCTCTTCTTCACATCACACCACTGTAATGCATTTGACCTCTGTATGCTACCACCTTGAATTTGAAATGAGATGGGATTTAAGTCAAAACATTCAACTTTAATTTAAAGGGTTTGACAAAAGTGTTATTAGTTGCTCAGGAATTACTGCAATTTTATACACATACACCCATTTTGGGGGTGGTCAAAAACTAATGAACAAACAAACATGATAATAGACACAAGAACTGTCCTTAATATTTGCATGAAAATCAGTGGCAGTCAATGATTGCCTTAAGTCTGGAACCCATGCATATGACCAAATGCAGAGTTTCCTCCCTTCAGATGCTTTGCCAGGCCTTAACTGCTGCTGCTGCTTGTTTGTGGGTCTTTCTGCCTTCAGTCTTGTCTTCAGTAAGTAAAAGCAGGCTCTACTGGGTGGAGAGCAGATGACTGGCTTGACTAGTAAAAAACATCCCAAGACTTTGCCCTGAGCTTTCACTGTGTCTTTTTCAGTTTTGCAGGATTTGGTTGAATCTGAGCATAGAGGATAGGCGTGTACAGTCATGGCCAAAAGTTTTGAGAATTACATAAATATCAGAAATTGGAAAAGCTGCTGCTTAAGTTTTTATACTAATAACAATTTGCATGTACTCCAGAATGTTATAAAGAGTGATCAGATGAATTGCATAGTCCTTCTTTGCCATGAAAATTAACTTAATCTCAAAAAAAAAAAAAAACCTTTCCACTGCATTTCATTGCTATCATAAAAGGACCTGCTGAGATCATTTCAGTAATCGTCTTGTTAACTCAGGTGAGAATGTTGACGAGCACAAGGCTGGAGATCATTATGTCAGGCTGATTGGGTTAGAATGGCAGACTTGACATGTTAAAAGGAGGGTTATGCTTGAAAGCATTGTTCTTCCATTGTTAACCATGGTGACCTGCAAAGAAACGTGTGCAGCCATCATTGCGTTGCATAAAAAATGCTTCACAGGCAAGGATATTGTGGCTACTAAGATGGCACCTAAATTTCCAATTTATAGGATCATCAAGAACTTCAAGGAAAGAGGTTCAATTCTTGTTAAGAAGGCTTCAGGGCGTCCAAGAAAGTCCAGCAAGCGCCAGGATCGTCTCCTAAAGAGGATTCAGCTGCAGGATCGGAGTGCCACCAGTGCAGAGCTTGCTCAGGAATGGCAGCAGGCAGGTGTGAGCGCATCTGCACACACAGTGAGGCGAAGACTTTTGGAAGATGGCCTGGTGTCAAGAAGGGCAGCAAAGCAGCCACTTCTCTCCAAAAAATAAATCAGGGCCAGATTGATCTTCTGCAGAAAGTATGCTGAATGGACTGCTGAGGACTGGGGCAAAGTCATATTCTCTGATGAAGCCTCTTTCCGATTGTTTGGGGCATCTGGAAAAAGGCTTGTCTGGAGAAGAAAAGGTGAGCGCTACCATCAGTATTGTGCCATGCCAACAGTAAAGCATGTGTGGGGTTGCTTCTCATCCAAGGGAGTGGGCTCACTGCCCCAAAACACAGCCATGAATAAAGAATGGTACGTACCAAAACACCCTCCGACAGCAACTTCTTACAACAATCCAACAACAGTTTGGTGAAGAACAATGCATTTTCCAGCACGATGGAGCACCGAAAGTGATAACTAAGTGGATCGGGGACCAAAACGTTGAAATTTTGGGTCCATGGCCTGGAAACTCCCCAGATCTTAATTCCATTGAGAACTTGTGGTCAATCCTCAAGAGGTGGGTGAACAAACAAAAACCCACTAATTCTGACAAACTCCAGGAAGTGATTATGAAAGAATGGGTTGCGATCAGTCAGGATTTGGCCCAGAATTTGATTAAGAGCATGCCCAGTCGAATTGCAGAGGTCCTGAAAAAGAAGGGCCAACACTGCAAATACTGACTCTTTGCATAAATGTCATGTAATTGTCGATAAAAGCTTTTGAAACTTATTAAGTGCTTATAATTATATTTCAGTACAACTGAAACAAAGGTCTAAAAGCAGTTTAGCAGTAAACTTTGTGAAAAGTAATATTTATGTCATTCTGAACTTTTGGCCACGACTGTACACTTCAGAATTCATCCTGGTACTTTTATCAGTTGTCAGATCATCAAAAAGCACCATTCATTAGTTTCAACTGTCAAAAATATGCACTTATGCCATAACACTGCTTCCACCATATTTGACAGTTGATGTATTATGCTTTGCATCATGAGCTGTTCCTGTCATTCTCCATATTTCTTTCTCCAAATGCAAATGTAACATTCAGAACCACCTCCAGCGACTTTATCTGCTTGAATAGTTATGGATTAACAAGGTGAACAGGCCATGCAACTGCTGTAAGCCATTTGTTCCATTATTTATTACCCCAAAATCAGTGCATGTGTATGAAAATGGCTATGGTTTCTGAAAGGTTAATTCCACTCTTTTGTCAAACTCCTTCAATTAAAGCTAAAGATCTCGACTTTGCTCATGTCTTAAGTGTTTCGTTTATATCCAATGTGGTTATGTACAAAGGCCAAACGCCAAAAAAACTTATCTTTGTTTCAAAATGTATGGACTTGACTGTGTTATGAATATGTAAAAACTTAATTTTAAGGCCAATAAACAGCAGATGGTAAAATGACAACTCAACGATTAGTAACAAGAAATAAATGCCCAACATGTGTTCAGTAAACAAGCAAACTCAGATGATATATGAGCAGCATAATCACAGACTAACTTCTCCTCTTGTGATCAAACATGGCACTCCCTAATTCATCCGAGTCCTAAAGAACAAATTTAGTTAACCAGAACTTTAAATACCTCAAATACTTCAAATACTTTAGAAGAAGGTATGAGTAATTTACTGATTCAAGAGGATTATTGTGTTTCAGTATAAAAAATTGACTAATCAAATTACAAGGATATACCAGATGACAGCAACTTACTGGAATTACTACATACTGTAAATAAAATGTGGAGATAACTGTGAAATATAAAAGTTCTATATTGCATTGGGTGTATATCTGCACATAAAATCTGGTTAGAGTAGGACCTCTTGTACTGCTCCTTGCTGTACTATTGGATCAGTTCTATACAGTATGTACATCTGTGAAAAATCTAACAAAAAACAACTAAATTGTATAGAAGTATTTTACAAAATATATGTCAAATTAGGATGCTCCATGCCGATACAGAGCTGATTACAGCAAAAAAAAATTTAAACCATGACTCAAACAGTGAACAAACAGTACAATAACTTGGGTTTGGACAGTCCCTTAACAATCCAAATTAAGGTTCAGTTGTATACAGTCTATGTAATACAGTGATTTTTCCCCCCCAGTTTGTATTAATCATTTAAAAAACATTAGAATGGAAATGTTAAACTATTTAAAAAAAAATGTATATGGTGGAAATATTTTAATAACCGAAATGGTTCTGTTTGATGTGAACCTACTGTATGATACATCAGGGCTTCAAATGACCTCTGATGATCCTACGTGACTAATTATGATAGTATAGTAAAAGCTCTAAGAAAATACAGTCATAAAACACGACTACAAAAGTGATTTGCACCCCGCATCTTTGTCTTCTTGTGAATTTACGGGAAGTAAATACTTTGTACTCTATATGGAAAACAATAATAAAAATACATTTTCATTTTCCTTTCTTGACAATCATAGCTGGGTTGCAAGAGGTGATATGGCAGCTCACTGTAAAAACAATAAATCTAGATTCATTAATTGCTGTCAACACTATTGGCAACTGGCCTAAAATTCATGCCTTGGTGTTTGATTTCTTGTTCTGCAGAAGTTTAAAAGTACCAATGTAACAAAGGTTTTAGTGAGCATTAAAGCATTCAAAATTCTACCTCTTAGCCTCCAAGCAAACATTCGTCCGACGGCGTGTTCCCAGCCAAAAACAAATCCGGTAGTACGGCATTAATTGGTAAAGATTATATACATATATATTTACATATACACATATATATATATATATATATATATATATATATATATATATATATAGAGAGAGAGAGAGAGAGAGAGCGAGAGAGAGGTATATATAAACTGTCTACAGTTGTTCAATAAATACCATCCAAGCAAAAATATGGATAGATGACCGTTTATGACAGCTGTTGTGAATCAGATTATGTCACATCCGTTCAACTGTCATTTTGGAACTATTTTTTAAACCATGACGGGACATGTTGGAGATACGTCTTTTCAACAGTCATCAGACTTCCAAATGTTTACTGGGCTTTGGTTCACAGTTTATAGAGTTTCAACACCTTTTTACATTTTATTCACTCTTGTTCCCTGCTGCATATAAAGTTGTCTTAGAATTAGGGGTAATTTGCCTTTGATAAGCCAAATGGCAATCATTCATCATTGTTACAATATACTGTAAGAGTTTAGTTACCAAATGTGATCACAGATTGTGTGATACTGTATGGACATGTAATGACATGTAAGTGCAGCACCTTAACAAACACTTCTATGCAAGTAAAGCTTTAAGACACCAATAAGAAGGAAATGCTATTAACAGTGAAGTTTCGTGTTAACAACAATACCACTGTACGTTGTGTTCAGTAATAATAGACCTGTGCTTGTGCTATGCTGAGAATACAGTGATCAGCCCTAAAAACCACAGGACGCCTAAAATAAGGCAGAAAACATGCATGGCCTGTCCTTATTATACAAACTCAGCCTGCCTGCAGCAAAGGGAATCCAAAGCACATTTTGTGAAACAGGAAATTCCTCATATAGGCCTGAAACGCAGCAATTTAAACCAATCGGTCATCTAAAAGCAGTTCGACAACAGAAGAGCTAATTCATCTGTTCTGATTCTAAAAAAAAAAAAAAAAAACCCAGCAACGTTGTATCGATGCTGCAGCATCCTAGTGAACCCCAAAGCGCCGAGATCACCATAGTGAGGAGAGAGGAGGGAAAAGAACAGAGACAGGAGAAGATTTCTGTTACATCCGCACAATGCTGCACACTGCATTCAATGGAAAACACCATTTCGGCAGAAACACTCAGTTCAAACCCGACATACCTTCGACAATCACACAGACTCTCTCGAGAAACACTGATAAAATTTGGTCATGTTTGTTTACTGCTTTTACACAAACCGCTACGATGCAAACATGTCCATCTTTAAGTAGAAAACACATAAATAAACTTACGCTTCAGTCACAAATACGTTCCATTTTCGAAGTGTTTGCAGCTTTATTCCTTTTTTTTGTTGTTGTTCACTTTTATGGATTGTATTTATGCACCTGATCTGCTTTCTCTGCAGTGTATATATATAAACCCTAGACTCGCCCTTTTCACTCCGTCATCCGGCGTGACGTAAGATTTCGCTCGCCAAAGACTCCGCCCCTTTCTCAGTCGCGTCGCCCGCAATCTCGCACCAAGCCACTGACGTCAGGTGACGTTAAAGCTGCGATGTGTAACACAAAATATTATCGTAGACCTAGACAAAACACATCTGTCTGGATGTCTGGTTCTATTTTAGGTGGAATGTAAAGCATTTTCTTATGTTTTGCCTCACCGAAACCTGGCTTAAACCAAATGAGTATATTGGTCTGAATGAGTCTACTTCGTCAGAATATTTTTATAAGCACGAGCCCCGTCTAACTGGTCGCGGTGGTGGTGTCGCCACTATCTACAATGATGTACTCACTGTTACTCAGAAAATAAGGCCCAGGTTTAACTAATTTCAAGTGCACATCATTAATGTTGCACTTAATGAAATACATAATAAACCCTTGCTATATTTTACAATGGCCACCGTGTACAGACCCCCAGGGCCATATGTCCATTTTCTTAAAGAATTTGGACATCTGCTATCAGACCTATTGGTTAACTCTGACAAAGTGTTGATAGTAGGAGATTTAAAAATTCATGTAGATAATGCTAACGACACTTTAGCCCTCGCGTTTTTGGACTTACTATTGGATTTTAAGTACTTAGGGTCAACGGTCCAGAGCAACGGAGAGTGTGGAAAGGAGGTGAAGAGGCGGGTACAGGCAGGTTGGAATGGGTGGAGAAAAGTGTCAGGTGTGTTGTGCGATAAAAGAGTATCAGCGAGAATGAAAGGAAAGGTGTACAGGATAGTGGTGAGACCAGCGATGCTCTACGGTGTAAGAGACAGTGGCGCTGAAGAAAAGACAGGAGGCAGAGTTGGAGGTAGCAGAGCTGAAGATGTTGAGGTTCTCTTTGGGAGTGACAAGGATGGATAGGATCAAGAATGAGTTTATCAGAGGGACAACCCACGTTAGATGTTTTGGAGATAAAGTCAGAGAGGCCAGATTGAGGTGGTTTGGACATGTTCAGAGGAGAGATTGTGAATATATCGGTAGAAGGATGCTGAGGTTGGAACTGCCAGGCAGGAGGTCTAGAGGAAGACCAAAGAGAAGATTTATGGATGCAGTGAGAGAGGACATGAAGTTAGTTGGTGTGAGAGAAGAGGATGCAGAGGATAGGGTTAGATGGAGGCAAATGATTCGCTGTGGCGACCCCTGAAAGGGAACAGCCGAAAGACAAAGAAGAAGAAGAAGAAGTTTATGGACTTACTAAATTCCTTTGGGGTTAAACAAAATATAAATGGAGCAACTCACCGCTGTAATCATACGCTAGACTTAATTATATCCCATGGTATAGATGTCTCTAATATAGAGATTTTACCTCAAAGTGATGATATCACAAATCATCACCTCCTGATATATACTCTACCCGGAGAACAGATTAGCTGTGTTTCCCCACTTTATCGATTTGTTAGAAATATGAATCCGACTACTAAAGACAGATTCACAAGTAATCTGCCGTTTCTATCCCAATTACTTATTAGACCCCTAAATGCAGACGATCTAGATGAAGTGACTAGCAGCATGGCCACTATTTTTACCAGTACATTAGACACTGTTGCTCCCATCAGATTAAAAAAAGTTAGAGATAAAACACTTGCTCCTTGGTACAATAGTTATACTCGCGCCCTAAAGAGAGCAACCCGTAACCTCAAGCGAAAATAGCAAGAAACCAAAACAATCCCAAGTTCTTATTTGTTGTGGAGTACTGCAGAGAGTACTCCACAACATTTTAGTAGTGAAGACTTTATGGACTTCTTTAATAAAAAAATCGATAGCATAAGGAAGAAAATAACGGAGGTTCAACCTCTAATAGCATCTCATGATCTAGTTCAGCCTAAAGTTTCACATTTAGTTTTTCAGTGCTTCACAGGTGTAGGACAGAAAGAGCTTTATAAACGTATCACCTCAGCTAATTCAACAACGTGCCTGTTAGACTTAATCCCAACCAGATTTTTGAAAGAAGTGATGCATACGGTTGGAGCGCCACTTTTAAACATTATTAATTCCTCATTATATCTAGGTCACGTCCCTAAACCTTTCAAGTTGGCAGTTATTAAGCCGCTTCTTAAAAAATCTAATTTGGACGCAAATGAAATAACAAATTATAGACCAATTTCAAACCTCTCCTTTATATAAAAAATATTAGAAAAAGTTGTATCAGCTCAAATATGCACATTCTTGCAGGAAAACAACATCCTTGAAGAATTTCAGTCAGGTTTCAGGCCCTATCATAGTACAGAAACTGCACTAGTTAAGATTACAAACGATTTGTTTTTTAGCTTCGGACCAAGGCTGCATCTCAATACTAGTCTTTCTTGATCTTAGTGCTGCTTTCGACACTATAGATCATAATATTCTCATAGATCGCTTACAAAATCACATAGGTATTCAGGGACAGGCATTAAAATGGTTTAGATCATACCTGTCTGATCGATATCATTTTGTAGATCTAAATGGACAACTGTCTGGTGTAATGCCAGTGAAATATGGGGTCCCACAAGGGTCAGTTTTAGGACCTCTGCTGTTCTCAATATACATGCTTCCCTTTCTTTTACTAAACTCAGACAAGACAGAGATATTACTCATCGGCCCAAAAACCAGCACACAACAGCTTTCACAATTTAGCCTGCGTTTAGAAGGATGTACTGTTACTACTAGCTCAACAGTAAAAGACCTGGGCGTAATATTAGACAGTAACTTGTCCTTAGGAGCATCTTATCCGTATCTGATGCAGAAAAGCTAGTTTATGCATTCATGACCCCCAGACTGGACTATTGTAATGCATTACTAGGTGGTTGTCCTGCATCCTCAATAAACAAGCTTTAGTTAGTCCAAAATGCAGCCGCCAGGGTTCTCACTAGATCCAGAAAATATGATTATATAACCCCAATATTATCGTCCCTGCACTGGCTACCTGTTCAGATTAAAATTAATTACAAAATAGTATTACTTACATACAAGGCTTTAAATGGTTAAGCTCCCACATACCTAACCAGTCTTGTGATACGCTATAATCCACCACGTCCCTTAAGATCACAAAACTCCGGACTTCTGGTAATTCCCAGAATTTCAAAATCTACAAAAGGGGGTAGGGTTTTTTTTATATTTAGCTCCAAAACTTTGGAATAGCCTTCCAGACACTGTTCGGGGCTCAGACACAGTTTCCCAATTTAAAAGTAGACTCAAGACGCATCTTTTTAATCTGGCATACGCGTAACTCATCTTATAACTTCATACTTCAGTACATCTATCCTGAATGGCAACTACGCTAATTCTCTCCATCTGTTCTGTACTTTTCTACCCATCCCGAGACATCTGGAGATGGTACCAGCTTCAGTAGACAAAGGCCAACCCTGCGAGGATCCTGAGGCATCCAGAGAAGGACCAGCTCCAACTGGATTCTGCTTCATGATGGTTTGGAGCTATACATGCTGCTCCTGTGCTCCCAGTGATCCAGACCACATCTGCCCTCTGCACCTACTGACTCATCCCTATGCTAAACTGGACTTCATGTTAATTTAAAGAATTTCTGTTATATTGTACTTTCAGCTGCATAACACACATGATGTTATATCATCTCTATCTGTTATCACCCAAATGAGGATGGGTTTCCTGTTGAGTCTGGTTCCTCTCAAGGTTTCTTCCTATTGCCATCTCAGGGAGTTTTTCCCTGCCATTGTCGCCGTCACCCTTGGCTTGCTGATCAGAGAATTTCATTCATCCATCTCATTATTATCTAGACACATTTTTTTCACACATACACAATTGATTATTATTATTATTATTATTATTATTTTTTAATTTAATGAATTTCTTTTATTTTTGTGAAGCTGACCATTGTTAAAAGCGCTATATAAATAAAATTGAATTGAATCGAATTGAATTGAAACCAGAGTATCCAAAGAAAACCCACCAAGCACGAGGAGAACATGCAAACTCGATGGCACACAGAGACAGGAATTGAGCCTGGCTGGAAATCAAACCTGGACACTGGAGGTGCAAGGCGACAGTGCTGATCACTACACCAACGGTCCGCCCCTTTTACTCAACTCTTGATGGAAAAATTTCTACGATAAGGTAAATTTCCAAAAGGAAAAAGCATCATCCAAATTTTCTGAAAGTCATGAGAAGAAGAAAAGTGGGTTCTGTCATTGCTCTGTTTGTTTTTATTTATATTTTTATGGTGAGCAACAAACCAACATGCTACAAATAATGAAAACGCATACTGAGTCTGTATATACAATACATCATACAAGTATCAAAAATACCTACAGATACAGAAAACACATGTAAGTGCTGAAAATATCTGCAGACACAGAAAATATGTGCAAGTGCTGAAAATACCTGCAAATACTAAAACCCCTGCAGATACAGACAACACATACAAGTGTTTAATACACTTGCAAATACTAAAATACTTGCAGATACAGAAAACAACTGCAAATACTGCGGATACATAACACACGTGCAAATACTGAACACCTGCAGATACAGAAAACACATGTTCAAGTACTGAACTGCAAACACTGAAGTATGTGCAGATACAGAAACATTTTTAAATACTGATACACCTGCAAATACAAAAAAACACATGCAAGTGCTCTAAACATATGCAAATCTAGAAAACATTTGCAAGTACTACAAATACAGAAGACATCTGCAAGTACTGAAACACTCGCAAATAAAGAAAACACCTGCAAACATTAAAAACTCAGCACTATAGATTGTTTAAAAAAAAATTTGGCCCCTTTTAGCCAACATAATATTTTGACCTTAATAGGTAAGGTCATTTTGAAGGCATCACCCTTTTAATCAAATTAGAAATAACAATAAACACCTACCAAATAGCAATTCACAGTAAAAGTAACCATTAAATACTTTTAAGCAAATTATTCGAATAGCAATTTAATGTCAATGCAACAAAAAAGAATCACAACATAATAACATTGGACACCAGAGTACATTGCATGTGCTTGCGTGTATTAGTAAAAAAAAAAAAAAAAAAACTATTAATACAGTCTTCAAATAAAATCGGACAGAGTTGAAGTGTTCAGATGAAAAGGTCGAACTTTGCAATAAACCTTGTCAAACGGCTCCATCTATCGTTTAACACTGGGTACTACTATCACAAATGTTATCAGAACTGTGTCTCAGTTAGGTTCATGACTTCTAATCATACAGAACCCTCCTCGTTTTATTCCTTGTTCTGATTAAAAAGCCTGGTTAAGCTTATACATAGGTTTTTGGAAGCCGCAAAGGCCAACTCATAAGAATAGAATGGTAAGTGTATGTGTTTCAGGTGTCAGGTGACAGGTACTTTAAAAGCCAAGCCGCGCTCCAATCAGGATGCAGTCTCCACAGTAGCAGGCGTGTAGTATGTAAACACCTGCACAGGTAAAACCCGAAGAGTAAGGCGCAGGCAGTGTGCGAAACACAAACCAGGAACGCTAAAGGCATGGAATTTTACTTTTTACAGAAGGACTATTGGGAAATCTTGACAGGCGTGTGAAATATAAATATAGTTTCTAAATTTAGATTTTTTTTTTGTTGATTATTTTTTTTTTTAACCCAGGATTTTACACAGCAATAGACAGTAAAAGAAGAACACAAAAACTTATTTATTTATTTTCTTTTTCTTCCAAAGTGGACAAAAATGTTCTTTAACTCGAAACCCATTTTAATCTTTTTAATATCATGGTCAGCACTGGTGTTGCTGTCCGCTGCTGTGGTCCATTTACCAACAACAAGCAACTCTCCATCTCAACGGACACCACAGAAACCAGCTCACGACGCGCCCCAGTCGTTTCCTGAACCAGAAACGAGTTTTCCTATGTTTGTTGTGAATTACTCTCGTGTTCAGATTCCGTTCGAGATAACATTATGGGTGCTACTTGCTTCATTTGCGAAAATAGGTAAGCAAACACAGGTGTCCTCACACGTCCTTAAAATTAATCATTACTGATAAGGAGTTTCTGTTACAGGTAGGTTTCCTTTGTGTATTTTTCTGCATTCTCGACTGAGATTATGTTCATGCTCTCATTGTATATAGTTTATAGGCTTGAGGTATTTTCGTTTGGTAGACACTTTGACACAATGACTTGCTGTATAGTGTCATTTCTCTATAACTTCTGAATTTGTAAACACACAAGCACTAGTTCAGAAAAAAAGTCTGTTAAGCTATTTATGAAAACAGAACCCATATGTCTTATTTGCTAAGCTTATCAAGTTTTACTGAAGGGTTCACTTAAAAAATACTCATACAGATCCTTGTTGATATACTTATTTTGTGTAATAAGAAAATGGCATTCAAAATTTTAGGATTAAAACAACTGGTAAAGTTTAAAGGACAGTTTTTCATTCTCATTTATTCTTCATGTGTCTATATATATATATATATATATATATATATATATATATATGTATATGTGTGTGTCGTGTGTTTGGTTGGACCAGGATAAACCTTTTTCTTTACCTTCTACAACAGGCTTCCATGTGTATCATAAAATTACAGTATGGATACCAGAGACCTGCTTGCTCATTGCTATTGGGCTGGTAGTGGGAGGCATTATGCACGCTGTACACGAGGAGCCCCCAGCTGTCCTCACCTCCAGTGTTTTCTTCATCTACATGTTGCCACCCATTGTCCTGGACTCGGCCTACTTCATGCCCATTCGGGCCTTTTTTGAGAATATGGGCACAGTGATGTGGTTTTCTATTCTGGGCACCTTGTGGAACTCCATTGGCATTGGCATCTCTCTTTTTGGTATTTGCCAAATCCAAGCTCTTGGTGTTCAGGATATCAACCTGCAAGAAAACCTGCTGTTTGCCTCCATTATTGCCTCTGTGGATCCAGTGGCAGTGCTCACTGTATTTGAGGATGTCAACATCCATGAGCAGCTTTACATTGTGGCATTTGGCGAGTCCTTATTTAATGATGCTGTCACTGTGGTAAGTGGTGAATACTATGATTAGCCATATAAAACATCTAAGTAAGGAGTAGACTATTTGAGATAATTAGATATACAGAATGAAAGAAGGTTATATAAGGGAATTGATCTCATGGTCTCATTGTATATAGTTTATATAAGGTCATATAAGGGAATATACTTGACCGGAACTTTCGCTTCATGTTGCTGTACAGTCAGAAAGTTTTGTAAAAATGCTCCCATGACTGAGCATACATTTATATTACAACATGTACATTTGCAGAAAGAGCAATATTATTATTATATTATTGATATTAGTTTTATTTTGCTGTGCATGAGCAGTTTCTGTAAAATATCCTCTTATTGTGAACAGGTGAATGCACAACATTTATCATATTAGATCACAGTAATCTGAACCACCTGCAAATCTGACAAGTCATACCGAACATACCTGAGCTTTTTGGTTTTGTGTTTTGTTTTTTATCAGTATAACTTTATCATAAAATGTTGAAACTAAAGTTATAAGCAGGTTCTGTTCAGTAGCCATACAGGATGCCGTTTGTGCCTGTCTCTGTTAGCAAATCTTTTGTTTTCTTTAGAGTATCTGACAAAAAGTGCAAACATTCAATCATGTAAAAGCAGGTGTGGTCAGCCTCTGTGGGAACAAGGATACAAAAGCATGGGAAAGGAGAATGAAACTTATTGTTGTCAGGCTAGAAAAATGCCTTTAGATTTTCCCAAAACTTTTACAACTAAATTTTAGAACCTGTTTGTTAATTTTTTTTTATTTATTCTATAATTTTATTTGATTGATTGACTTTTGTTGTTACACTGCCTGGCAAAAAAGGTTGTTATTTTAGAAAGATTAAAATATTTAGAAGAGATAAATTATTATATAAAATTATACTAAGCAAAGAAAACAACAATGGAGATTTAACATTACTGGAACTGGTTTAGAAACACTTTAAAAGCACATTTAAAAGCACATTATTAAAAGTGCTGAACCTTTGTGTAAGAATTGTGGTTGGAAAAAATCTGGAATGGAGATCACTTGACACTTGCTCCAGTTGGTCAGGTCTAGGCTTAGTATATTGTGGCAATAAAATGAAGTCAGCTGATGACCTACTA
The DNA here is from genome assembly GCF_024256425.1 of Clarias gariepinus. Taxonomy (NCBI): domain Eukaryota; kingdom Metazoa; phylum Chordata; class Actinopteri; order Siluriformes; family Clariidae; genus Clarias; species Clarias gariepinus. The sequence goes on from NC_071104.1 coordinate 18,264,879, forward strand.
AATGACTAGGTTATCCCATCAATGGAGATTTTCTTCCCTGATGGCATAGCCATATTCCAGGACTAAAATGGTGAAAGAGTGGTTCTTGGAGCATTAGTAATCACATTTACACATTAACTGGCCAACACTTTGTGTGCTGTAATCAAAGCTAAATGTTTTATTTTGGCAGGCAGTGTACTATATCAATATGTTGTTATTATTTGTAATATTATTGGTTTGCCACTCCATAGAACATCACCCTTATCTTACAATTGCTTTAAGTGTATTATTAGGACATATATTAGGGTGTTAGAAAAGTGGATTGCCAGGAAATTACAATGTCTCATGCCTCATATGAATTCCTTTGTGAAATGCTTACGTTTCAGGTGCTTTATAATCTCTTTAATCATGTGGCGATCTTGCCAGTGGTGGATGTATCAGATGTGTTTCTGGCTGTGGCACGCTTTTTTGTGGTGGGCTTTGGAGGAATGTTTTTTGGCTTCCTGTTTGGCTTTGTGGCAGCTTTCACTACACGCTTTACATGGAAGGTGAGAGAGATTGAGCCTCTCTTTATTTTCATGTATAGCTACTTGGCCTACCTGCTGGCTGAGCTGCTTTCCCTCTCCAGCATCATGGCGTGAGTAAAGTTCTGTGCAAATATACAAAGAATATTACTTTATATATACTGTATACATAATGTATTTATTTCTTTCACAATGACAGAGGAATTTGTAGACAGGATCATTTAACCAGATCTTAATGATTGTGCTGTTACAGCATTGTGACTTGTGCCTTAACCATGAAGTATTATGTGGAAGAGAATGTGTCCCAGCGCTCATGCACTACTATAAGGCACACCATCAAAATGCTTGGCACTGTGACAGAGACACTTATCTTCTTTTTCCTGGGTGTTATTACAATAACAACAGACCATGAGTGGAACTGGGGTTACATCCTCTTTACTCTGTTGTTTGCCCAACTGTGGAGGTCTCTAGGTGAGAGGTCTCAGATATGTGTATTTGCAAGTTTCTGATGATTAATTTTTGCTTATTTTTGCTATTTAAGGATAATAAAATGGCATAGATTATGAATGCCAGTACAACTGCTTCTTTATGCAAGTCAGCCAATCATGTGGCAGCAGTAAGGTGCACTAACTTAACACTAAACCAAAAACCAAAAACGATTTCATTGGGTTCTACTCGTGTCAGACAAAAAACTGGAGTCTGATTCTACATTACTTACCAATAGCAGAAAAGGAAAAAGTCCAGGCAATCTAAATTAATTTTTGCACCTTTATCTGTCTAGTTTTATGAATTGCCTGAATTTGCATGGTGAACAGAGAGAGTATATTTCAAGTTTTATGACACATGTTCCAAGAATATAATGTTTTCCAATAAAAATTTTACAGAATTTATCTTTTTAGGACCAATCATAACTATGAAATAATTAAGACAGTTTTTTTAATCAGATAAATTATTAATCATTACAGCAAGTAAGTGTTTTAAACATCTCTTGTCTTCCAGGTATCCTGGTACTGACACAGATAATTAACCCTTTTCGCACTATCCCCTTCAACTTCAAAGACCAGTTTGGCCTGGCCTATGGTGGTCTAAGAGGGGCTGTAACATTTGCATTAGTTTTCACCCTTCCAGAGACTATTCTTCGTAAAAAACTTTTTGTCACCACCTGTATCGTTGTCATCATGTTCACAGTCTTCATCCAGGTAATTTCTTATTGGAGGATTTGCCATCTTATGGTAATGTTTAAATGGAATTAAATACAATTAAAGAGTAATGAGCAGGTGGCATGGTGGCTTAGTGGTTAGCACTGTGCCTTTGCACCTCCTGGGTCAAGGATTTGGTTTCTGCCTCTGGTCTATGTGTGTGGAGTTTGCATGTTTTTCCCATGCTTGGTGTGATTTTTAATGGGCATGAGGCGAGACGGTATCCGTGAAATGTGGGATTGATTTGCCGCATGGTTGAGGGGAGCAAGAACTTAATGGTGCAGGGATTGACAATCTTAGTGATGGTTAAGGGGCTGTGGTATAGGGGGAAAGGTTGCGGGAGCAGTCGGCCAGTCCCTTGTACTGTACCTTCTGCTGCCCTGTAATAGAATTCTGCTCACTTGAAACCAGGTTTTCTGCAGCATCGGATAGAAGCTTGGGCAGACGTGATACTGACCTCCTCCTCTTTCTGAGACAGGAACAAGGGTGGTTTATATCCCAGGCAGCACTGGAAGGAAGACAAACCAATAGATGACGATACCTGGGAGTTATGGGCGTACTCAACACAGGGCAGGAACTTGCTTCAAGGGGCAACATCCTGGGAGGCCATGCACCTCAGGGCTACCTCAAGGGACTGATTCTTCTTCTTGGTCTGGCTGTTGGACTGGGGGTGGAACTGAGTTGACAAAACACCTTCCAAAGCTGCAAAGTGAACTGTGGTCCTCAGTCAAAATCGATGTCTTTGGGGAGGCAATGGAGCTTAAAAACATGGGTTATCATGAGTTTGTCAGTTTCCTTGGCAGATGCGAGTTTTGGCAAGTAAATGGAGAACTGATCCACCACAGTCATGATGCAAATGTGGCCATTGGACATGGGTAACCCTGTGATGAAGTCCAGAGAAATGTCAAACCATGGGCGGTAAGGGATAGACAGGGTCCTGAGGAGCCCAGATGGGGCCGTGTTGATGTGTTTGCACCTCACGCAGGTGTCACATGCCGCCACAAAGCTGAAGACGCCCTCCTTGAGTGTGGACCACTAAAAATGCTGCTGGACTGGGTGACAAGAAAGCTTGGAGCTGTGCGCCCATTCCAGGACCTGAGAATGGAGGGAGAGAGGGACAAAGAGGCGTTTAGGGGGAACATTGCTGGGCCCTGGTTCATGGTTCAAGGCTTGCTTAACTTTAGTCTCGATGTCAAGCTTGGCCACGGCAAGCAAGCAGGGGGAAGGCAGAATAGTGTTGCAGGTGGTGGAGTGGTAGTAAATTGTTTCGAGAGGGCATCTGGCTTGGAGATTTGATTCTGATCAAGAGGGTGAAATTGAATCTGGCAAAGAAGAGAGACCTGGCAAGAGTTGAGCCTCTTCGTGCTTCTTAGGAATTTAAGGTTCTTGTGGTTGGTCTAGACTAGGAATGGGACATCTGTTCCCCCTCGCCATTGTCTCCACTCCCACAAGGGTAACTTGATGGCCAGGAGCTCGCGATCTCCGCTGCCATAGTATATTTTGGTGGGAGTTAAGCAGTGGGATAAGAAGGAGCTGGGGTGCAGTTTGTTTTTATGGGCGGACCTCTTTGAGAAAATGCACTCTTACTACCATGCTGGACGCAATGACCTCCACATTGAACTGACGTGTCCAGTTCGGTATGGTGTGGATAGGGGCGGGAACCACTCCTTAAGTTCGGTGAAGGCCCCCCCGGATTCCAGGTTCCAACAAAAATGTTGGACCTTGGGAGACGTAAGGGCTGTTAGGGGGGCAGCAATAGAGCTGTAGCCTCGGATAAATGACGATAGAAGTTGGCAAACCCCAGGAACCTCTGGAGTTCCTGTCGTGAGGTGGCCAGTTTGCAACAGCTTGAAGCTTGGCGGGTGTGGAATTCACACTTCTTTCACAAACATGTTATCCTCTAGGAGCCTCTGCAGCACCTGCTGAACGTGGTGTTGATGCTCCTTTAGGGCCCAAGAAAAGATCAGGATGTCATCCAGGTAGACAAACACTGAAAAATTGCAACGGTGAAACAATGCACGATTTGCTGAAAACAGCCTTGAGGTTGTGGTACTCAGGGGGGACATGAGTGAGATCCAGTGGTCTGGTCTGAATGGTTGCCTGAAACCCTCTTCTTGTGAGTGATTGAAGGGAGAAGACTCTCGTCAATGGCCTGAACCTTGAGATAGGTCTCCAAAGGCAGTGCAGGGATTCCCAGGACCTTAGCCGAGGTGGTGTTGGTTAAATTACTGTCCGAACCTGAGTCAATCAATGTCAAACAATGCCAATCGATGTTAATGCCAGGTGGGTCAGTTGTCCATGGATAAGGAAGACAATTTCAATCACTGGGGAGAACTAGGGTCTGGAATTCTATGGCGTAGTCATAGGCCGAGCGCGAGCCTTAGTGGAGTTTTAACAGCTTGCGTCCAGCCTCCCTTTTGTGACATGAGCGATCGAACACCCTCTTCATCTCTTTGCAAAGTCCTTGTAGTTGGAGTAGCAGGAGCAGCAAGGTGGAGCAGCGCCTTGACTCTTCAGGCCAATTTCATGTGGTCGACATCTGCTGGATTCATATCACTGGCTAGATTATTCTGTCACAAGGTGAAGCAGAACGAGGTGAGGCGTGTTTAAATGCTGGAGTAATAAGCTGGGAATTAGTGACAGGTGTGCAAATTGGGCGGAAGCTGGGGCATGGAAAAGTACACAGACAGGCTATTAAAAATATGAGCACATGGGGAAAAGTGACAGCGTGGGAAAAAAAACAGGCAGACAGGGCATGAATCATGACAGAATAGCACTCCCCACCTTGTGCACTGTGTCCCCTGGGGTAGGCTCCAAGCCTCTCGCAAGAGGATATAGAAGATGAGGGAAAGTAAGTGAGCAATGATTATCAGTTCTTCTATGATATCAAGTTAATACTCGAGTACATGCAGCTGTGAATTATTTAGTGAAGAGAAAGTGAAAAATGAGTAAGGTTGTATTAAAAATATCAATGAAGGATACACCGATCAGACATAACATTACACCGCAAAACATTATGCCCGATATGATCTATGTTCCCCTTGTGCCAAATGAGGAGTGACCTAGGATGCCCATGATCTTGTCTACAGTTTACTGGTGCTGTATATAATTGATAATTAGTATGAATGTTATGGATGATTGGTATATCATACTCATGAAAAATGCGTTAACTTTAATCAACCCTTTGTTTAATTTTTTTCTTCTTCGTAGGGTATTAGTATAAGGCCAATTATTGAAATGATGAATGTTCGAAAAACAAACCGGGATCTCTGCACCATCAATGTTGAGATTCACAAAAGGGTGAGTAAGCAGATGGAGACATTTTTGTTCATTTCCTGATGTGTATCTAAATAATAACACCCAAGTTTGATGTAGTATAAGAATTATTTTTTCATTATTATTTATCAGTCATAATCTAAGCTGCTTTATCTTTCAGCTGATGGAGCATACCACTGCAGGGATAGAAGATCTCTGTGGACAGTGGAGCCACCACTCATTAAAAGACAGGTAAAAATTAGACCTCTGACTGTGAGATGAGATAACTTTGTATAAAATACATGCTAAAGCTTTTTTGCGAATGATTTTGCATACCTTGTAAAAAAAAAAAACTTGTAGCAATGGTGGCACAGTGGTTAGCACTGTTGCCTTGATTGAGGGTTCAAATCTCACCTCTGCATGGAGTTTGCATGTTCTCCCTGTGCTTGGTGGTTTCTTTTGGGAACTCCTGGTTTCCTTCAAAAAGTTTAATTGGCATCTGTGCCAACATTGTCCCCAGTGTATGATTTGTGTATTATATGGGTAGACAACCTATTTAGGGTGTACCCTGTCTTGTGCGCTATGTTCCATGGTAATTACCTTATCATTACCTGGTATCGATAATACCTGGGTAGATATATTAGATCAGAGTCAGGTATAGTTTTCTTTGCCATTTTATTATGTTTTTTAAAGCAAAGAGCATAATATAGTTTGCTTTTTAGTTTACAATACTGAGCTAAAATGCAGATACATAGATTAAATGACCGTATAAGCAGCATTTAAATTCTTACTCATGATCAAATTAAAACGAAATGTGACTTTTTGTTTTTTATTAGATTCATGAGGTTCAATAACCGATTCCTTCGTAAGATTTTGATCCGTGATAACCGGGCTGAGTCGAGCATTGTGGCGCTTTATAAAAAACTGGAGCTTCAACATGCTATGGAGATCTTGGACACAGTATCTGGTGACATGGACACAGTACAAATCATATCACCGGAGTATGTTTGCTTTTATATTATTACTATACTGTAATATTGACACTATGCATAATAGTTCTTCATAGGACTATAACCCTGACATAACTTTGATGCCAAATGTTGTCTGCCAAGGCCCAAAGTTATAATAAAACTGATTTTTCCTCTTAAATGTTTTGTAGTGAGAAGAACAAGTTTGATAAACCCAATAAGACATTGCTAACAACAGATCTAACAGCCATGCATGATATTCTGTCAAAGAACATGTATAAGATCAGAGAACGGGTGAGTTTATGACTGTGTGGAGCAGATTGACATCTAGTACAGTAATATAATCTTTCAAACTCAATATAACTTTTATATAATCTTTATAAGACTTTTGGTATCTTTTCATATATTTTTTTACTCTTTTAGACAATGTCCTATACCAATAAACATGCCCTACCTAACGACACCAGAGACAGAGAGATCCTAATGAGGCGACACACGAGCATCCGACGCAGTCTTAGACATGGAAGACTCCAAAGCATGGTATTTTCAGGTCTTGAATGAGGACATTTTTTAAAACTATTTTATTTTCTGTACCCACATTTTCTCCCACTCTGCTCCCTTAGGATGATGTCGCTGTGCCAAAATATTTTTCTCTTCCTACGGGTCAGAGTTTAAACTCCCGATTTGCTGGAAAAAGACTAAATACCAATGGTGAGGACTAATCATTCATACCGCTAATTACATTCATACACTGGTTCAGAACAGCATTTCTACTTAAAAACGTTTGTTACTGACACTGCAATGGAATTTTGTGAAATTTTCTAAAATGTTTGTGCAATGAGATACTTATTTTATTTATTGTTATACTATGAACCAGGCAAAGCCAATACCCTTATTTGCAATTAAACCTTATCCAATGTTGAACACTTGTGTACAGTACTGTATATTCATACCATCGTAATGGTTAGTTTGTTAATAAAAAAGCATAATAACCATCTTTGTCAAGTCTTTGTTTGATAATTACAGTATAGCTATGCCTTTATTTGTCCAGGTGATCCTGACATTGTGATAGACCCTAGCTACCCATTAGCTAGACCCAGATCTAGGAAACCTTCACAGACTCCCTCCATGCCAATGATACCCCTGAGGAGGCTGGAGCCCTTTAAGGAGACCATGGAAGATGAGGTAAATAACGAGCAGAAGGGGTGTGGCCCATCAAGCGCAAGCTCCAGCTCTACGTTGTCCAGGGTCTCAGCTTCACATTGGCAGAGCCACCGTGGGACCAAAGACTATGAGCCTGAGGGAGAAGAGCAGCAGACTGTATCTCCTCCTACAGTATGGAGTCCAGAACCTCCTGAGAGAGGCACCGGTGAGGCACGAAACCCTCTTCTACGGAGATCTCAGTGGAAGCCACAGGATCAACGAGGCCAGCAGAAGTGAGAATCATGTCAGAATTTGAACAAAATGGCTGGTATTATAAGACAAATAATATGATACTGTTCCTAGGCCAGTAAAAACTAAAATAACTGGATTTTAAAAAATTGAATGACTCATTGTCATTTAGCAACTCATCATTTACAGGGTTGTTAAAAAATTTAACCACATAGAAACTTAGAGTGTATGAAACTATAGAAGAAAACAATGCTTCATTAATAATGCTGGCACTTTTTTTTGGTACTCGTTAGTAATTACCTTATTTTTACGTTAGTGGAAGTAATCTCAGAAAGAACTATTAAATGTTGTACAACATTCAAATAAGCAGTCTACTAAACACAGTTGGTCAATGTTAGCTGTGTGGAAACTGGTTCATGCACATCCTTATTTGTATGTTACATGCAGATGGCATGTAACAATTTACCCTCTGCATGGAGGCTGGGACTTAGCCATAGATAGAGCTTTTAATATGATTATTAAATGATGAGCCAAACATATTTTCGATACACAAAGTCTGTGTTTAGCAATGACCAACTCAGTGTCCAAATTTGTATTATACTGAAAACCTGAGGTCTGAATTGAAGAATTAAGTATATATGCATGTATACTGAAATCAGCCATGACATTATAACACAAAACATTATGCCCAGTATTGTGTAGGTTCCCCTTCTGCCACCTGGGCAGTGCTTGCTCCTCAGGGCATGACTCCTGTGCCTATTTGGATTGGATTTATTTGCTCATCTCTGATTGGGATCTGGGGAGTTTGGAGGCTGGGTTGGCGGCCTTGGGCTCTTCGCCTGCTTGGCCCTTGTATGGCAGGCTGTAATGTACTTGGTGGTCTGGTTCCTTTCTATCATTGCCAGCACTTTTTTGGCAGGTTGTACTGCATTAGCTTTTCTGTGGGATCAGGCTGGACAGGCAGACCTTTGCTCCCAACAGGCATAAATGAGCCTGGGGTGCCCATGCCAGTCAACAGTTTACTGGAGTATAATTCATAATCAATATTATGTGTTAATGTTTTTGTGTTAATGCTATGGACGATCTGTGTAAAAGAGCTTAACATTATTAACATCATTTATTTTTCATTGTTACTACATTTACTTACTATAAATACAGACAATATTTATTTTTCTTACTTAACTGCATATCAACCAATATAAAGCTGATTAAGTGTTATGCTCAAATTTACATGAATTTTGAACAGACAGAAATTTCACATGCAGAAAAACGAAGATTGAAATGACGAAAAGGAAGCCATCAGTGGATTTGGTGCATACAGTACTTGTTTTATGATCAAATTTGACCATGTGCAACTTTAATGAATAAGGCCACTGAGTGTGTATATCACTGAATTGTGATTATTTAAAAGTATTTGGAATAAGAGTACAATACAGTTTGTTTGACTTTCCACAGGAAAATATACTGCGTATAATGTGTTTTTAAATGTAATACAATACAAAGAGGGTTTTTATTAAAAATTTCCAACCATCATATTTTGTAAAAAAACTTCTGACTGTCAGTGAACCAGCTGTTTCATCAGGGCTTCATTATCTTTTATCATCTTTCTGGAATGCAACAATGTGTCGCTTGTGCAATTTGCATTTCCTATCTATCTATTTATCACTAGGAAATAAAAAACACAGAACAAAACACTAATTTATAAAACTAGGGGTGTATTTTCCTAAAAAGATTCTGTTTAAATTATATACAGATACTAAAAAAAAAACATTTTAATATTCTGTACTTTTAAATTTTTACTCATTAATTTATTCATCTTCAGTAACTGCTCTATCCTAGTCATGGTTATGGTGGATCCAGAGCCTATCCAAAAAACACTGAGCAAAGTCAGAAATACACCCTGGATGGTATACCAGTCCATCCCCTGCCACCACATACCATACACAAACACACTCTTTTGAGGGATGAGGGGACACCTACTGTAGACCATGTAACACGTAGACCATGTTACCTGAGCTCAAGAAAAAAAACAAGCAGCTTGGAGCTATGACGCATCAGCGCTAACTGCTGCTCCACTGTACTATTCTTAGTAATAAATATATTAACACTTCAATTTTATGTTGTTAATACAAGGAGCAATCTAATCTTAGTGCTAAAAAAAAGGATCAATTACTAGTAACAGAACTTGTGCAGACCCTGTGAATTTCATCTTCTATAAACTTGATACCTGATGAACATGACTAGCATTCAAAGTAAATGCTTACATTTAGTAAGTAGTCTTATGCTTATGAATCAGTCTCAGAGTCTTCCTTTGGTCTGGTAGGTCCTCCTGCTGTGTGTACAGTTGCCATCTGCTGAGATTGCATTTTATACTCCAATAACTGCAAACTTCAACAGCTTCCACCAGAATGCTCCTTGTGCTCTGAAATGTGTGTGGCTTTAAAAATTCCTCCAATCAATCTTTGGCATTCTTGTCCCTCATCATAACCCACTTTGGAGTCCTGACAAGCAGCAGCACCAGAGCTGTGAGAGCCAGCAAGACACCAAGGGTTGGTGGCCCACATGGGCTGATTTCCTGAGTCAGGCCGGAAAGCAGCGGGGCCAATATGCGCCCGACTGCTGTCACCGATTGTCCCGCCCCAATCAGGGTGCCACTGGCCCTTGCACTTCCTCCACGCTGCAGTTCCAGGACTGTAATGCAGGTACGCCCCACGCTGGTAGAAATAGCAAAGAATGTAGAGGAAAGCACTACGTGCCATATGCTCCCAGCTGCAGCATACAGTAAGATCAAAGAGCATGTGAATGCTGTGGAGTGTATCAGCAGTGCAGACATGTTACCACTGTATAAACGAGTCATTGGGCCCATCAGGAACCCAGCCAGTGCACCCAGCATGCTGCTGTAGCTGATCATGTAACCTGTCAATTTGGGTTTCAAATCAAAACGCTCCTCCATGGCCAGAGAGAAGTTACTATGGTAAAGCATGACTGCCAGCCCCATTAATAGACGCAGCAGGAACACATCCCACATGTCAGAAGAGGCCACCATGCGAATTTGTACTCCTACTGAGGTCAACTGCTGTACAGCTATATTACCCCAGTCCTTGCACAGAGATCCAGCAGAATAAGGGGTTTTAGTGGTAGAGGGACTACCATGGTGGTTCCCATCGCAATTTCTCAGTCTGTCATTTTGTTGTCTGCTTTTACTGTTCCTGTTTGGGTCTAAATGTTGGGTTAGGATCTCACTCCACGGCAACATCCAGACCAAAGCTGAGAGTGATAGGAAAAGAAAAAAAACATCTAAATAAGTCCACAGAGCAGATTGTTTCATAACACGTATAACTTCTCAATCAGAAGTTAAATGTATAATAGTACATACAAGTTGATTAGTAGGACAGACATACTCTTTGTTTAACATAATTTCTACCTGCATTAAGGAGGAAGATAGCTGCACAGACAAAGGAGGACATATAAAATCCTCCCTCGTGTTCAGTGAGGTAGCCTCCTACCACTGGGCCCAGGATGAATCCCACACTGGAAGCTGCATTAAAGTGACCCATAACCAGAGGGCGCTCTGTTTCCGACACTATGTCTGATATTAACGCTCGGCAAATGGAAATTGAGTGTTTAAAAAGCCCTGTGGAGAAGATTAAAAAACCACTGAACAATACAAGCATCGTACAAGACTGATGTATACAACTTTAAAAATGATTCTGCATGCACGGTTAGCAGTACATCAAGACAACATCAATCAATTAAAAGAGTTATACAATTAAAAGCTTTTAAATATATCCAAAATTTACAAAACTAAAATACAAAATACTGTAAGACTGGTAAAAATAGTATTTCAGAAAATTTGAGTATTGGTTATATTCAGTGAAAGACAATTACAGTATGTCTATATCCCAGTGACAGCACAAATGAGCCCAGCAAATACAACACGGATAAACAAAAAAACTGACAAGAAAATGTATTCTGTCTCACAGGACAATTTGTAAGCTATTTTTAATAAAGTATTGATCAATTATTGATATAAATTGTTATACATGTATGTTGTTAAACAGAATGCTATAAGTATCAGAATTTAGGTCACATGACAGTCTTTCAAGCTATCTGTGGTTGGGTGAATCACAATCACAATGACTTCAAATCTTTATGTACATGGTGTCTTATATAGTGTAAAGACAAAGCCTTCAATAAATCGAAGAGGGTATGAATAGGCAATAAAAAGCAAAAAATTAAATTGAATGTTTAACTCTCTTAGGTTCACTTTTACAATAAAAACAGTGAATGTTTTTCCAAATATTTTGTTTAAAAAGTGCTCTTATAAAAATATGGATGCAAAATCAGTGTTTGGAAGTCTAAAATGAGCTTTTTGTACTGACATACTTATTATTATTTATTATATAAATAATAAATAATAATATTAATGCTTTTTATTTATCTATATAGGTGCCTTTTTAGTCACCCAAGGTCGCCATAAATATCAACCAAGGGATAAATTAAGAACATTGAGCAGTAAATAACAAATAAGACATAAATACAGTGCATCACTTTGTCCACATTTTATTATGTCAGCATGTGTTATGTAAAGCGGCAGAAATTTTTCCTTCCTCAGATTTGTGCCTCGAGACAATTCTGTCTCAAAAGTCTACAGACAATTCCTTGGACTTCATGCTTGGTTAGTGCTCTGACATGAACTGTCAACTGTGGGACCTTAAATAGACAGGTGAGTGCCTTTTCAAGTCATGTCCAATCAACTGAATTTACCACAGGTGGACTCTAATTAAGCTGCAGAAACATCTCAAGGATGATCAGGGGAAACAGGATGCGCCTGAGCTCAATTTTGAGCTTCATGGCAAAGGCTATAAATACTTATGTACATGTGCTTTCTCTTTTTTGTTTTATAAATTTTCAAAAATCTAAAGTAAACCTTTTTTCTAAAATACGTTTTTTTGTTGTCATTATGGGGTGTTGTGTGTAGAATTCTGAGAAAAAAAAAATTAAATCTATTTTGGAATAAGGCTGTGACATAAAATGTGGAAAAAGTGATGCATGTTAAATACTTTCCGGATGCACTGTATATACACCTAATCCTGTGTGTACTATCCTGTATGTATCAAATCAGAAATTACTTCTTATCTTAGATTTGTAGATGCAACATACCCACTGGTATTCGGGCCAGCACAAACAGGGCAATGGAAGTGGACATGCCTAGGAGGCTGTAACCGAAAGCACTGAGCAAAAGGCATGTCAGTAAAGAAAAGCGTCTCCCCACTACATCACTCCAGCTGCCCTGACAAATGAAGGTTACAAGGAAAAAGAAAACATAAGAACAATGTGACAATGTTTTATTTTCCTCCAAAAGTTGTCTTTTTCACCAAATCACTAGTCTTACACAAAGTCACTAGCAAAATATAAAAACAATTTTACGAATAACATTCTGCATACTGGGTGATAAGGCAAAGCAGTTTTCAGCTCATGAAAGCACGATTGCCTAAATAGGAGTTGATGAGAGTCCTAGCTGGCAGCACGGTGGTGTAGTGGTTAGCACTGTCGCCTTGCACCCCCAGGGTCCGGGTTCAATTCCTATCTTTGAGTCCAAAGACATGTAGGTTAGGTTAATTAGTGTTCTCAAATTGCCCATAGTGTGTGAATAAGTGCCCTGATTACAGGATAAAGCGGTATAGAAGACGAAGAAGAGAGTCCTAGCTGAGAATCTGTAGGTTTCAGCTTGAGACGACTTAAATTTAGTTTTATGATTCCGTACTATGACAGGACACAAGCATATACAACATTCTGGCTTAATGCAATTAAGGGCCAAACAGATTAGGGGAAAACAGGGCATTGCTTGTTCCTCTGGCATCCAAAAAACTCCACATCCTAATTTTTGTCTCATGATTCTGCAGCCTTAAACTAATTTAAATCTGGGACAAGGCTCAGATAATGAACACCTAATTTAAACACTTAAAAATAACATTACAAGACCATTACATTACAGTACAAAAATGAACACTTACATTGCTCTTGGTTAGTTAGCAATATTTTCAGTTTCAAGAGAATTTAGTATTCAGTCAGGGAAGATGACTTAATGTATAATATGTGTACAGCAAGATTTGTCAAATTGTTTGGTATAATAATATTTAAATTACAGATAATAATTCTATAAAGTAATATTACTCACTACTATAGTGCTGGAGAAAAGCTGTAAAACCCCATAAGTGGACCCTGCAATATAAAGATGAGAGCATGGCATGGTTAATTCTCTAGTTCATGGGTGGTTTATACAATATACTGTATGACCAAGAGTTTGTGGACACAAAAACATCATAAATATATGTGCATCTTAGCCCCCCTTTTGCTTTACAACAACCTCCACTTTTTTGGAAAGGCACAAGAGTCTTAGTGACATCAGGTACCTACAGTATGATAGGTCCAAATTCTTATATTCTCTTGCAAATCTAACATCAGGAATTCATTAATGCTTGCTCTTTTATACCTTCATCTAAAGAACGAGTTCCAAAGGGAGATTAATCACGTGATCTAATGCTAATTTTAGTTATTTTTTAGCACCAGCTAAAAGAATTGCATGGAAATATTACAACTGAAATCCCAAATGGGTCTGGGAGGTTGATTTAAGCCAGGACCTTTACACAGAGCACATGTCCCTCAATATTGTTTCTCAATATACTGTAAGAAATGTCAAAATGTAATATACTGCTATATTCTCCTGACTTTGATGGTGAGATCAGGTCATTTAATTAGATTAAACACTATTCGAGATGATTCTATAAAAGGTATTGAAACTTACCCACTATTCCCGAGACTATTGGGCTTGCTCCTAACGCCTTCACGTGATGGCTCAGTAAAGGGATGATCATACTGACCCCAAAGAGGTCCTGCAAGACCCACCACAAAGACATCTGAGTATGCATGTATGTAGATACACCAATGACAATGATGTCTAATAACCTTTATTCCACTGTGTTGTATTAAGTGCTTACACAATGATTATAACCCATCAGTTTCCTGTGGAACATAATGTATGAGACATAAAGATGGAAAAGATGCAATACTAATTCTGATTAAATAATGAGTTTGTGCCTGTTTGTGTCACGTGGGTGAGAGAAAGATGAGTTGAGACAAAACACTGCAGCAGGTCGTGTAAATGAATGAAGTTAAACCGGATCTGTCGCAGGTAGTTAAGGTTCTGAGCTACGAGTGGACGACTGGTGGGTGTAAGTTCAAATCCCAACTCTGACAGAGAGCCACCGTTTCACCTTGCAAACCTTAACTCTTATCCGTGTGCTGCACCTGTCTGGATTAAATGTCTCTACCAAATCTTTACGACAGACACACACACACACACACACCACTCCCTCTGTCCTCCGGTTTATTCTCTAAACAAACAAAAGCGACTCACCATGAACCCTACGATGTATATGCATTGTATAATCCACGCGGGTCTCTTAGGTTTCTGTAAATGGTTACATTCAGAGTGATTCATTCTCCTGCTCACTCCGAGACCCCGCAGCCAAACGCGGAAGCTGCAGTCGCGTTCTTCTCTTTCCTGCCCTGAACAACACACACGCAGCGTCAGCGCCAGGGTTAGTCCACGCTCTGGTGGGAAGAAAACATACCGAAGTACGTTCAGTCTCCATACACATCACTTTGTCATTATTTTTCCTGTACATGACGTATTGTTCAAAACAACAACATTAAACTTTCATGTATGGATCAATTGTAATGAAAATGCGCTGACGCATTGTTCGTAAGGAGATTACCGAGCCTGATCATGGTACAGTCCAAGCTTCGCGTCATCTTCACCACGCGCTTCATTCAAACACACAGTATTTTCCTTTTCTATTTCATCCATCAATCTGACATTTTTACATTCAAATATTTTTTAATGTTCACAAAATGTCCAATAAATCTCATCCTAAAAGATTGTTTTTCCTTTGTGACGTCAAAAGCCTCTTCCACTCCACCACAAAAGTGCTTTGCTTCTGTCTCGACATTCAGAATTAACCAATAAAACACTGCAACCCTTTTCTTTAGCTTTTTCCTCTTCTTGCCTTGTGTTCTTTTAATGATCCTTTATGCCACACTTAATGTACAGTCATGTGAAAAAATTAGGACACCCTTTGAAAGCATGTGGTTTTTTGTAACATTTTTAATAAATGGTTATTTCATCTCCGTTTCAACAATACAGATAGATTAAAGTAATCCAACTAAACAAAGAAAACTGAAGAAAAGTCTTTTCAAGATCTTCTGTAAATGTCATTCTACAAAAATGCCTATTCTAACTGAGGAAAAAGATAGGACACCCTTGCCCCTAATAGCGAGTGTTACCTCCTTTGGCTGAAATAACTGCAGTGAGACGGTTCTTGTAGCCATCTACCAGTCTTCGACATCGGTCTGAGGAAATTTTACCCCACTCCTCAATGCAGAACTTTTTCAGCTGTGAGATGTTTGAGGGGTTTCTTGCGCGTACAGCCCTTTTCAAGTCACCCCACAGCATCTCAATGGGATTCAAATCTGGACTTTGACTTGGCCATTCCAGGACTCTCCATTTCTTCTTTTTCAGCCAATCTTTGGTTGATTTACTAGTATGTTTTGGGTCATTGTCATGTTGCATGGTCCAGTTCCGCTTCAGCTTTAATTTTCTAACTGATGGTCTCACATGTTCTTCAAGCACCTTCTGATACACAGTAGAATTCATCGTGGATTCTATGATGGTGAGCTGACCAGGTCCTGCTGCAGCAAAGCAGCCCCAAACCATGACACTTCCACCTCCATGCTTCACAGTTGGTATGAGGTTCTTTTCTTGGAATGCTGTGTTTGGTTTACGCCAAACATGTCCTCTGCTGTTGTGTCCAAATAATTCAATTTTGGACTCATCTGTCCAAAGAACATTATTCCAGAAGTCCTGGTCTTTGTCAACTTTATCTCTGGCAAATGTCAGTCTGGCCTCGATGTTTCTCTTGGAAAGCAAAGGTTTCCTCCTTGCACACCTCCCATGCAAGTTAAACTTGTACAGTCTCTTTCTGATTGTAGAGGCATGTACTTCTACATCAACAGTAGTCAGAGCCTGCTGTAGTTCTCGAGATGACACTTTAGGGTTTTTGGAGACCTCTTTTAGCATCTTGCGGTCTGCTCTTGGGGTGAACTTGCTGGGGCGACCAGTCCTGGGCATGTTGGCAGTTGTTTTGAAAGCCCTCCACTTGTAGACTATCTTCCGGACAGTGGAATGGCTGATTTCAAAATCTTTTGAGATCTTTTTAAATCCCTTCCCAGACTCATAGGCTGCTACAATCTTTTTTCTGAAGTCCTCTGACAGCTCTTTTGTTCTCACCATGGTGCTCACTCTCACTTCAACAGTCAGGAGCACACCAAACTAAATGTCTGAGGTTTAAATAGGGCAAGCCTCATTCAACATGCAGAGTAACGATCTACTAATTATGTGCACCTGGTGTGATATACCTGTGTAAGATCTGAGCCAATTTAAGAGGGAATACATGTGAGGGTGTCCTATCTTTTTCCTCAGTTAGAATAGGCATTTTTGTAGAATGACATTTACAGAAGATCTTGAAAAGACTTTTCTTCAGTTTTCTTTGTTTAGTTGGATTACTTTAATCTCTCTGTATTGTTGAAACGGAGATGAAATAACCATTTATTAAAAATGTTACAAAAAACCACATGCTTTCAAAGGGTGTCCTAATTTTTTCACATGACTGTAGCTGGCATAGTGGTTCAGATTAAATCATTTGTCACATGCACTTTTGTATTATTATTATTATTATTATTGTTATTATTATTCTTTGCATATAAGAGTTGGTTGTACAGTATATGGTTAGAGCACAGGGTCATCCAGCATACAGTGTCCCTGGAGCAGACATGGTTAAGGCCCCTGTAACTTGGTGATGCTGAGGCCTGACCGTCCTAACCTTCTTATTAATAACACAGAACCTCACCCATTTGAGCCACTACTGACCCTCCAGGGTTAAGGGTTCAAGTCCCCCCCCCTTTTTTTTTCTGTTATCTGGTGGGTTTCCTCCCAGTGTTCAACGACAAGCAGATTAGGCTAACTGGCATTCCAATACATTGCAGGGCAAATACAAGAACACCGCAGGTAATTTAGGAATGCCAGTTAGCCTATTCATCACAGGGCACACACACATTCCCATTCACACTACAGGCAATTTGGGAAAGCCAATTAGCCTAACCTGCACATCTTTGGACTGCGGGAAGAACCGGAGTTTGACAGGGAATCGAACCCGGACCCTAGAGGTGCAAGGCAACAGTGCTAACCACTACACCACAATGCAAATACCAAATCAAATAACATAAATAAAATAAACCGTTGGAATGATGATAAATTGAGTTAGTCTGTTCAGGCAAAAAGCTCAAAAAAATCTCTGTATAAAATCTGTAAATGTAAACATCTGTATAAAACAATCTGTAAATAAATGTCTTTTACACTCAGGTAAATCACTGCAGTAATAGTCCAAATAAAATGGATCTAAAGGATGTCTTTTTGACCAGGCAATATATTTTTCATATTGCATACTTACATTTCTTACAGCGTGGGGCTTGAGCATGCGCGCATGCAGGATAAGGACGTGCTTTGATACCAACACTTTCTTCACCAACTCACTAGGTGGCGGTAATGCACAATAAATCTGCGCGTCATCTGCAGCAGACAGCGACCTGATTCTGCGGGGGGGGAGTTATTAATGCTCTAGGAAGAACTCTTTTAAAACTAATTAAAAATTTGAGCAGCTAGAATTTTTTTTTTAACGAAATCAGTTACATATGTATTTTTAGATAAGCAAGTTAAACAATTGATTATTTTTTGAGCTTATTTTTTAAAACCTTTAGTTTATTTCAAATATTTTTAAAAAACTATTTTATAGGAATATTGCCTATATAAAGTACTTATTTTAAAATTACAATCACTAGATTTTGCCAACACGTGTGTAAATGTAGTACTTTTTTGGCGGGGGGGGCAATTTTTGTTTGTACTTTATTCGTTCTTTGTAATAGCCTTGTAATGCATTTAAGTATGAAAGCATTTCTGGGCATTAACCACTTTAAATATGACACATAATTCAGACATTTAAAGACTGTAAAAAGTTATGTTGATAATTTTGCCTTTGTTTTGAGTGATGCATAATTAAACTGTATTAGGAGACTAAAATCTGATTCCTGCCTTGGATTTTTACCTGTGCTTGGTGGGTTTTCTCTCACAGTCCAAAGACACAATTTGTGTTCCCAAAATTGCATACTATGTGCGCAATGGATGTGTATCATGCATCATGCCCGAAGTCTACTTGGACAAGTAATTAATCAAGAGTAGTTTCAGGCTTCCATAAGGTGTGAATTGTGGGCAGGGCTTAGCTACATATATTGAAGGTGTCTCCTATAAGCATATCCTGCAACAAAGTTAGTCAAGAATCTATAAAGCAAGTGCACAGAGAATTGACTTAAACCCTTGTTTACCAAGAAATTACAAGTTTTATAGACAATTACCTCAGTCTAGCATGTGTCTTCAACCTATCTCTGTCAGTTCTCACAGACCAAGATGCTTTTACTCACACAGCAGAGGCAGATCTCCCAGAAACCTTATCTACCCTCCAGTACTGTCTCATTGCCCTGCACTGGTGGTAGGTGGGCTTTGGAACTGCCAATCTGCTGTAAAGAAAGCAGATTTTATCTCTGCCCTAGCTACCCATTACTCTTTTGACTTTCTGGCACAAACCGAGACCTGGATATCTCCTCAGAACTCAGCTACACCGGCTGCCCTATCCTCTGCCTATGTATTCTCTCACTCTCCACGAGAAACTGGCAGAGGTGGTGGTACGGGTCTCCTGTTGTCCAAGAGATGGTCTTTCTCGCCTATCCCCATGTCTCATCTCAGTTTTTCATCATTTGAATTTCATGCAGTTAAGGTGACCTCTCCAATTAACCTCCACATCTTGGTTATTTACCGTCCTCCTGGTTCTCTAGGAAACTTTCTAGATGAAATGGACATGCTTCTTAGTATTTTTCCTTTTACTAACACTCCTCTCACTGTTCTAGGAGATTTCAACTTTCCATCGGACAAACTCCAATCCTCTTTCCTTCTCCCTCTCCTTAACTCCTTTCCTTTAACTCTAAACAGCTGCCCTCCCACACACAAGGCAGGGAATTCTTTCGACCTCGTTTTTTGCCGCCCTTCCCCAGTCACAGATATCTCTACTTTTCCTCTTCATAAATGTGATCATTACCTGGTATCCTTTACCATAACCCTTCCTATTCTATGTAAACCTAACCACCAAAATGTCTCTTACCCGCAGAAACTTTCACTCTGTCTCCCCTTCCTCTGTGTCTTCCTGCACCCTATCATCCCTCCCAGACCCAGACTCCTTCTCCTCTCTACCACTAAAAACTGCGACTGAAACTTTCCTCTTTCCTCATCCATAGATCTCCTTCGCCTGCTGTCATCTAAACCAAGGAAGACGCCTTGTCCTGCTCCTTGGCTATCTGATGTACTGTGCAACAACAGGAGAGAATTAAGAACTGCAGAGAGAAGATGGAAGAAATCACAACTTGATGCAGATCTCATTTCTTACCAGACTCTTCTCTCCAAATTCTCATGTGACGTGACTTCTGCCAAAACTACCTTCTTCAAAGAAAAGCTGAAAACCTCTGCACATCTTCTCCAACCCACCGACTCCTCTTGCCCTTTCCTTTCTGACTGCTGACGATTTTGCCACATTCTATGATGGGAAGATTGCAGCAATCCGCCAGTCCTTCACTCCCAACCAAACTCCTACGGCAGAACCTCAGGACCTTCCAGAATTCTCCAACCTGTCATCTGATGAGATTCAGCAGATCATCTCGTCATCTAACCCAACCACCTGTTCATTAGACCCAATCCCTTCCACAATGATCCAGGCCATCTCACGAGATCTCCTTCCCTTCACCACAACCATCATCAACCATTCCATATCATCTGGTCATGTTCCTGCTGCTTTTAAGAAGGCAAGGGTTATTCCCATCCTCAAGAAACCCTGCTGGACCCATCAGAAGTTAACAACTATCGCCTGGTATCACTTCTCTTTTATTTTCAAAATTCTTGAAAGAACGGTTTATAACCGAATGTCTCTTTATCTCTCACAAAACAATGATCCCAACCAATCTGGATTCAAAGTGGCACATTCTACAGAGACTGCCCTTCTGTCAGTCACTGAGAAGCTCCATGCTGCTAGATCTGCTATCTGTCATCTGTACTCATCCTCCTGGACCTGTCAGCTGCATTTGACACGGTGAACCACAAGATTCTATTATCTATTCTTACAAGCCTTGGAATTTGTGGAACAGCATGGCAATGGTTTGCTTCTTACCTAAAAGATAGGTCATATGAGGTAACATGGAGGGGATCCACGTAGACTCTCTACTGGTGTCCCGCAGGGCTCAGTAACTGGTCCTCTTCTGTTCTCCCTCTATACCCGGTCTCTTGGTAAGGTCATATTATCGCATGGATTTTCGTACCATTGTTATGCAGATGACACCCAACTTACTTTCTCCTTTTCTCCCTTAGACACTCAGATTTCCACCCGGATCTCAGCATGTCTGGCAGACATCTCATCCTGGATGGCTGCTCATCAGCTGAAGCTCAATCTCAGTAAAACTGAACTGTTGTTTATCCCTTGCGACTCATCCCCATGTCAAGACCTTGTGATATCCCTGAATCATCTGTTATTTTCCCCACACATCGCTAACCTTACTCGCTCTTGTAGATTTATTCTTTACAATATCAGAAGAATTTGCCCAGTTCATTCTTCACAGGCTACTCAGGTGCTTGTTCAGTCCCTTGTTATTTCAAGACTGGACTACTGCAACTCACTACTGGCAGGCCTGCCTCTGTCCACGATTCGTCCTCTGCAACTGATCCAGAATGCAGCAGCACATCTCGTTTTTAACCTTCCCAAGTTCTCCCACACCACTCCTCCTCTCCCTGCACTGGCTTCCTGTAGCTGCCCGCATCACATTCAAAACGCTGATGCTTGCCTACAAAGCTAAAAATGGCCCAGCACCCACTTTCCTCTCTGCTTTAATCACACCACGCACTGCACCACGTTCCCTTCGATCCTCCAGCACTGCTCGCCTCATCCTACCATCTCTCAGGGCTCGAGGGTGGCATTCATTCAGGCTTTTTTCTGTTCTGGCACCTACTGTAGGTGGTGGAATGAACTTCCTCTAGATGTCCAAAAAAAAAAAAAAACCTCTTCCCAGTTGTGTTGGACTAATGGCACTTGGTTATTAACCTAGTTAACCCAGTGTAAGTATGTATCCAATGACGTAAACTTTAAAGCACTTTTTGTAAGTTGCTCTATATACAGTAAGAGCGTCTGCCAAATGCCTAAATGTAAAGGAAAAAACATCCAGTATGCGGCAGTCCTGTGGGCGAAAATGCCTTGTTGATGCTAGAGGTTAGAGGAGAATGGGCCGACTGATTCAAGCTGATAGAAGAGCAACTTTGACTGAAATAACCACTTGTTACAACCGAGGTTTCCTCATCTCATTTCCTCACTCATCTCCACTACAAATAGAAAAAAGCGGCTACAATTTGCACAAGCTCACCAAAATTGGACAGTTGAAAAATGCCTGGTCTGATGAGTCTCCATTTTTGTTGAGACATTCAAATGGTAGAGTCAGAATTTGGCGTAAACAGAATGAGAACATGGATCCATCATGCCTTGTTACCACTGTGCAGGCTGGTGGTGGTGGTGTAATGGTGTGGGGGATGTTTTCTTGGCACACTTTAGGCCCCTCAGTGCCAATTGGGCATCGTTTAAATGCCACCATCTACCTGAGCATTGTTTCTGACCATGTCCATCTTTTTATGACCACCATGTACCCATCCTCTGATGGCTACTTGCACCAGGATAATGCATCATGCCACAAAGCTCGAATCATTTGAAATTAGTTTCTTGAATATGACAATGAGTTCACTGTACTAAAATGGCCCCCACAGTCACCAGATCTCAACCCAGTAGAGCATCTTTGGGATGTGGTGGAACGGGAGCTTCATGCCCTGGATGTGCGTCCCACAAATCTCCATCAACTGCAAGATGCTATTCTATCAATATGGGCCAACATTTATAAAGAATGCTTTCACCACCTTGTTGAATCAATTCCACGTAGAAATAAGGCAGTTCTGAAGGCGAAAGGAGGTCGAACACCGTATTTGTATGGTGTTCCTAATAATCATTTAGGTAAGTGTATATACTGTACCTTCAAACACACTTTGAGTTTTACTGAAAACAACCTCTTAGTGGTAAGCACTGTCGCCTCACACCTGCAAGGTTGGGGGCTTGAATCTCACGTCCAGTCTGAAATCTGCATGTTCTCTCAATGCTTTTAGGTTTCCTTCACCTTTTAGAATTCCTTCTAATATATATTATTCCCCCAGAACATATATATAGTACTGTAACTCATCTACAGGAGGCTGATGACTATTTCAATCACTCAGAGACAAAAGCAAACACATGCTTCGCAGTAAAATTCCACTTTCTAATGTTAGAAATCTAAACTGATATGCCGTGGTTTGCAAAAAACAGATATCATGCTGCATGAACAGTTGGAAACCTACGTGATTAGATGAGATGCTTTACCCTATTAGAGGATATGATATAAGGCATCTCCAGGTCTCTCATCAACAGACTTCCAAGTAGTGCCTATGGCACTGTAGGACACCCATCCATGGGCAGACATTTAATTGAGCACAGCTGGCCTTGTTTTCATTGAAAGGATGGATAGCTTAGCTCATCAGACACATTTCACGCAATAATTTTTAGCCATGGAGTGAAAAACTTTGGGTTCACTTAAACAGGTCTGATGGCTACAGTAACCCTAACCCTACTGTAACTAACTTTGCTTATTATATAGTATGTGCCCAACAGGGCGCTTCAACACATCATGTGCTTATCTGTTGGAAGGACATCTGGAAGGATTAAATTTAATTTAATTAAAAAAAAAATTGTTTATCCGCATGGGGCAATTTAAGGCAAAAGAGTAGTCACAAAAACATCAGTGGAAATACCAAATAAAATAGCATAAATAAAACACAACTCTTATGTTAGAGTAATAATAAATGGAATTAGTATGTTAGTACAAAAAGCTTAAATAAACATCTGTATAAAATATATGTCAATAAATATAAACTGTAAAAAAATGGTACTGGTTAATAGCCAAAACAAAGTAGAGGTACAAGGGAAAAGTACAATAAGGTGAAAAGAATGAATGCATATATTAATAAATTAAACTTAAAGAGAGTTGTGCAGTATGTAAACATTGTACAGTGGCACCATCATAAGTGTTTTTGTCAGAGCCAACTGAGTCCAGATCTTTATATGATTTTTATTTATTTATTTATTTTTTTACAGAGTGTGAGTATGAGAGTCCATGAGATTAAAAAAAAATGGGGTGGGGGTGTAACAAATCAGGTGTAACAGATCTGGTGATTGTACTTTTTTTTATTTCAGTTTTTGTGTTCTGAACTGGCTTCCTCAGTCTCTGCCTCAAATTTGTACCGTACTCCACAATGTTCCTGATATACATTTTAAACTTTTCTGCATTGTGGTACTATAGTATGGTAATGTAGATTAGTTTGAAGAAAGCTCAACAGAAAAAGGACTATTATTTTAAATCAGTAATGCTTAAACACTAAAATTATTTGTCTATTTTGATGTTTAGTCAGAAAATTCTGCAAGCTACTGTTGAAGCTATGGTAATTGTTAAATGAAATCGCATGAACTATGTTTATAAGTATTTCCTACTTTGTGACGAAACCCACTTTCCCACTTTCTACCCACTTTGTGACGCCACAATAAAAAACATTAAATATGTGTTTAATTTTCACAATTTCTGTACTGTATGTACACACTTTTCATACCTTTTTATAGCAACATTGTATGCAGGTGGTGGCAGTGAAAAGATGACTTAAATTCCCACCTCTGGTGTCTTTATTTTCACTTATCCCGCTACAAAATATCTTGTCCCAAGTAGCGCGCTTCAGTTTACACAAGATATTTTGGTCCAACTCCCTCCCCCCCAATAAATTTCTCTTTGCCATACCCCACCTCTGAGAGAGGGACAGCAGGCATCTTCAATCAGCAGTCCAAAAATAACCCAAGAGGATGGTCTAAACAAAACTAAGCTTCTAGGGCCCTCTTCTCTTTTTCCTTGTTCCCTACTCCTACCCCAAATGCTTTCTGTCTCTATACCAGTTGGACGGGGACAGAGCAGGACAATAAACAGATACTAGTGTGAAGACGTACTGTATAAGGGCATCAGAGCAGCGTGTAACTCGAGGAGCAAGCATAACTTCTTAAAGAACTACTCCAAGGACCTCTATTTTTACAGTTCCAGAGGACTGACATATTTTGGCTGACCGGGAGAAACGGATTTAACCATGAAGTTCAGTGTGGCACTGTTTTTTGCTGGGCTCTTTGGTGCCTTTGGGGCAATTTTCATCCTCATATCATTTGGTACAGATTATTGGCTCTTGGCTCGTGAGACTTGCAAACCAGATTCTCAGTTGAATAAGGTTGGTGGATTGATGCATTGGTGGTTTAATAATGTTAATAAGTAAGAGAGACACTTACTTACTGTGAAACACTTTGAATTATAATATCCCAGTGCCATTTGTTTTATTATGTTTTTTTTATTAAATTAAGGCCACAATGTCAGCTAATCATAGTGTTTGCCAAAAACATTCTGCAGGCTATTATGAATAGAACTTAAAGTCCAAAATATACCACACTGACCCTTAAATTTATTTTAATAATACTTAATCCAATGTCAGTAAGATCTAGATTGCATCAACGTATGTTTCGTTTTGAAGCAGGGTGTGGTTAACAGATATCAGACGTCACTTTTTACAGTCTCAGGAAAGAAACAAAGATAGAATATCACATGCTAGAACATGAAACCAGACTTAATGATAGGCAATGAAACAGGAATCTAAATGCAATGTCTACACCCTTATGCCAAATCTATTAATGGAAGTCACACACACTGGCAGCATTTTCAAAGGGGCAACCTTTGGCTCTGCAAATTTGCAAGTGGAAGTCACAGCATAGGCTACAACATTTTTAGTAGAATCAATCTTTCTTAGAGATCTCTACACAGGAAAATCACTATGTGACTGCAGCATTTAGTAGTTTTACATGTACAGTGCAGATGTAACTTGAACACTATTATTTAACATGCAACGCCAGGGGAGGGCGGCTGCTGTGCAGGATGACTTTTACACATACACACATACATACACATACCAGTTTACCAAACTATATGAGTGATGCACAAGCATTGAGACTAAATATGAGGGATGATTACACACAATTCCACAGCGCGCAAAAGAGAAGAATCATTGGCTCAGTTGTGATCACGTGGCGCTTGGCGTCGAAACAAGAAGCGCATGTGTGCTACATAATACTCGATTATACTTGTGTATTATGCTTGTTTTTTAAGTCAAAATTTAATAAACATCTTTGCCCATGTTGCGGAACGCTTGCAAATTGAATTACTCACAATCCGAGGTTCCACTGTAATACTTTTGCCATTTAGCATGCTGTTCCTTTTTAACATTAGCCATTATTCTTATATAACATATTTCATATTTAAATACCAAGACACATGCATGTACAGTACACTCTTACAAATGTACATCAAAATAAATAGCTGACATGCCCTGTGGTCTGACACCTACTCTCTGTATTTTCCACAGACTGAGGATTTGAACCAGCCTGAAGATCAGGGAAATTTTTCCATCTTTTATCATGAGGGCTTCTTTTGGCGCTGCTCATTTAAAGGCAGAGAGGAGAATGACCTAATTTTGAAGTTCTTTTTTAGTAAGACAAAGTTTATTGGCTAAGGACTTCTTTATACAGACACCAGTAGACACCTGGATCACAATTTTGTGATAATTAATAAAGAAAGTAACTGAAGAAGTGTTTTAAGACATACATAGAATATGCTTACAGTAATGATACTGCAGGCAGGTAAGCACTTGTTGCTTTCCACCTCCAGGTCCTGGGTTCAATTTCCACTTTGTGGGGTTTGTGTGCATGGAGTTTGCATGTTGGGTGTCCTCCCACAATCCAAAGATATGCAGATTAGGCTAATTAGTGTTCCCAAATTGCCCGTAGTGTGTGAATGTTGACCAGAGGTCCTACCATGGTCGTACAAAATGGGAATAAATACAATGGTCACCACTGGCCTCCACAGTCCCTGATTGGACTACAGAGGATAGATGGATAAATGAATGGATTGATGGATGGTTGGAAGTAATAAAGTGTGATGGTTAAGCACTTTTGCTATTACCTGTATTTCTGTTATGAGCATACAGGCTACCAAACAATTGTGTTTTTTCACATGATGTTCCCAAAAGAAGGGTTATGGGCCTAGTTAATGTTTTAGTTTATTATGGCTATTTAATGCACATCTGGACTGGACATAGTGATAGAAGTAAAAAATTAGTGCCTGTTCTCTAAACCTGCATTGTTAAATTCAACATGTAAGCAATATACCGATAAAACTTTATTACAGATTTCTTTGTATAATTAGTCATTTGGTTAACCAGAATATATTGTCAGTAAATAAATGGCAAATGAAAAGAACATTTGAAGGGTTTTTAGAAAAAATGGTCAATAAAAGAAACAGAACATGTTAATCAACACTGTAAAGGAAATAAATGAGTTTACTTGATGTGTTTGTGCTGTAAAATTATGCTGTTATAATCTCAGACAAATAAAAAAAAGTTTAAACAATGTAGGAAAATAAAATAGCATAATGTTGCTTTTGAGGAAGGCCATAAAGATTGTTAATGCTAGTTTTTAGAATCTATAAGTAAAGCAAATGCTTGACCACTGGCTTCTATAAAAACCCGAATATTCATTTTCTCGTTTTCGGTTCCTGTGCTTCATGCCATGCAAAAAATAGGTGCCATATTCTGGTATAAAAATGCAAAACATAGCAGGAAGACCGAGGATGTTGTAAAAGCCTGTTTAATTTGTTTATAATCAGGTTAAAAAAAGAATGAATTGCTGAGTACAGAATGACACTCACATAATTTACAGCGCAGTTACAATGAAAACTAATTGTAAATGGTTTTGTTGTTATCCCCATAGCAAACCAGCCACAGTCCAAAATGTGTGAACAAGCCTACCTGTCTCCATTCCCTGTGTCTGAACAGACCCACAATGCAACCACTTATGAGTCTGCCATCAGTAAGTAACGATTCCTGCGTTGTAGTTTTGCTTGAATTTGTTCATGAAGTCACTGAATTGTACTGTTAAATATTGTTTGTATTTAAGTGTCTTACTAAACATGTAAACTTTCAGTAAAAACTATTGTTATGTGTGCTGTGTAGTCTACAGAGGTTTCTGGAGTGTCTTTGTGTTGTTGGGTGTGGCTGCAGTTATCTTGGGTGGCTTCATCATAATCTGTGGTGCTCCATTCACCAATTCCTGCCTCTATAAAGCAGGTGGCGGACTCTTCCTAACAGCTGGTGAGCTAAGTACTTCAACTTATGTTTTAATTTTCATGATTTACCATGGTATCAATATATCTGTTCTCAAAACAACCAAAAAAAAATCTCAGATTTTTCCTCATCTTTCTAGGTTTCTTCGCCCTTCTTGCCACTGTGCTGTTTGTCATCTGGTTGGAGCTAATGAATGTGGTGGATTTATATAAGGAGTATCGAAGAAGCCATTGTTTATTCTTTCAGCTGGATATTACTTATGGCCTTTCTTTTATGTTTGCCCCAGTGGGCGTGTTCTTCTGCTTTCTCTCAGGCATGCTCTTCCTCCTGATTGGACGGGCACTAAAGCAGCATAACTGCTAAGCATCTTGATGATTAGCGGAATGTTGTTTATGATTATGTAGCAGGATAATGGCATTAAGACAGATGTAAACATCTTTCTATTCTTTGTTAGATGTGGTGATGTATTTATCCTGACTGAGAAAGATTCTGAGAAAATAAATCGTTTTTATGTTTTCACTGGAGGACCATAGCTGATTAGGGCAATAATCTGATAAACTTTTTCGTTTACAGAGTAGGTACTTTTATGGGAAATTTGTTTTGCCAGACTGAAATACTGGTTGGTGAGAGAATGATTAATCCTTGGTCTGCCATTTTATAAATCAGCATGTATCTGTCCAGTGATTACCAGCGCTATTTGTATTTCATCATTTGCTCAAGCATGGTTATAAGTACTCAACTCTTATACTGTTTAATTATGGGGCGATATGTTATGTTATGAATTTACTTGGTTTGTGTGTGGCTGTGACGCCATCCTTGCACATATGTACTGTATGGGACGATGTTACAATTTTCTTTAAAATCTCTGTGATCCTTATAAGATTTACACTACCAGTCAAAGGTGGAGACACAAAATCATACAGTAGAACAATAGCACTATTAAACAACATTAGACAGTATATAGACTATAAATGGTAAAAAAGGAGTCAAACACCCTTGGTACATTCTCAACCAGCTTCATGAGTGAGTTTTAAACAAACTAGTTTTTCTAAAATTCTTAGAGCACTTGTTGAATTCTAAAATTAAAAGTACCTGTCTGGGGGAAATGATTAACTTTTAAGTAAAAACAATTTGTTTCATTTAGAAATATACATTTGATTTATTAACACATTAATCCAAAATTAACTTCGCCTTGGTTCACTGTTTAGTTTTGCCTGAGAAACCTAAATTTCTTGAAGACAATAAACATTTTAAATTGTGTATGTCCTTCAGACTGGTAGTGTAGAATATAAAATGATCTGTGTATACATATATTTAAATTATCTAGAAAAATGTATCACCATGCTAATCCTACTGTATGGATTCATTGCGTTTGAACAAGTATTAAGAATGTTTTGGTGATTGCCCTGCCTTGGAAGGTTATGACACTTATTGTATTATTAGGATATTTAATGGTTTCATTTTCATGATATGACCAGCTAGTTTTTGTCTGCCCAGATCAGTGGAAACTTTTCAGCTTTCGCTTTTTTCCTTTTGTAAATAATGTTAACTATTGGTATCAAATCATATTTTAAAATTAGTTATTTTCAACATATTAATAAACACTCAAGGTAAAATCATGACTTCAAACTTCACAGTGAACAGCACATACAGTACATGTCTCATGAATTTTGAAGTTCCCCTTTTTTCTCATAGATTCTATAAGGTCATATATGATACAGTTTCATTTTTCCAATTAAACATCCATGAACAATTTTCTAACCTATACAGATTATCTTGATTCAACACACTCTGAACAGA
Source organism: Clarias gariepinus (assembly GCF_024256425.1). Classification (NCBI taxonomy): domain Eukaryota; kingdom Metazoa; phylum Chordata; class Actinopteri; order Siluriformes; family Clariidae; genus Clarias; species Clarias gariepinus. The sequence continues at coordinate 18,294,526 of NC_071104.1, forward strand.
GGTGAGGGACAGAAAAGTATCAGTGCTCAGATGGAATCTGATTTATGTAGGAACTGCTGTCAGAGATATATTGTCAGGAGACAAGACCTGGCAGATGATTCTGTTTAACACATGCAGCTCTGGGAAATATGACTCAACTGCATGGCAGCTGACAGCTGTGTGTGTGTGTGTGTGTGTGTGTGTATGAGAGAGAGAGAGAGGGAGAATGTGTCTGAGTGAATGTGTCTGTGTGTATGAATATGTGTCCTTAGTCTATCAGTGTATGTATGAGTGTGCAAAAAAAAAATATATATATAGAAAGAAATAAAGCTTTATAATAAATGCAATTGACCAGAAAAATGTTTTTGGTTTGCTTGTTTTCTTACCAGCCAATCACATGTTTATAGAATGGTTTTCTTAATGTGTACTGTTTTGGAGTAATAAATGATGAGTGAGTGTATGTTAATGTGTCCCCTTGTCGACTTAGTGTCTCCACCTGTCTATAGTAACTCAGACCAGGATAAAGAAAACACTGAATGTGACCAGAGTTATCAGTGACACTGGTCATTCATGGGCATTTGTGTGGCACAAACCTTCAAGTGTTTTACAAAGTGTGATTTTTGCCCTGTAAAAAAAGGCATTGGCTGGCTTCATATGTCTTTATGGAAGCACGTGGTAGCCTTCATCCTTGTTTGTTAGTTTTTATATGTTGGGGGAGACCTGTCTAGTGGGTGGAATTTGGCCAGAGTGGAAAAAAAATTATAGGTAAAGTTTTAAAGCCCTCCTGATGAAGCTTATTTGTTTTATACTACAGTTCAACCATCAATTTTAAAGTAAATATATATAGGCTATAATCCAATATTTATCTACTATAGTTGTTTACAATTATTGTGTTAAATGTGTTTGTTTTGTTTTCATTTATTATTGCCCGGATTTTTCTACAGTGCTCTTCGCTTGTCTTGGGCACAGAAAATCCTGGCCAATGATGATTAATGATTTTGAAAAAGTCGTGTGTAATGGACACGATACTGACCTCTGTGTTTCTAAAAAGACTCTACCTTGACACTGTTTCTGCGTGTGAGAGTGATCAAAGACAGTACGCTAAGTTTGACTAAAGCAGCCACAAGATGTCAGTAATGCAGCATAAAATGTCTCAATGTGTACAAACATGGGCATGAAGATGATCGTTTATACTAAAAGAGAAGTCTTACTCAGTCTTTCCTCATAAAACCTTATGTCCATTCATAGTTTAAGTAGAGAGAGAGAGAGAGAGAGAGAGAGAGAGAGAGAGTTCTGTATGCTGTTCAATGTCCTGATTTTGGCAAGGATATCATTAGACTCTGAGACCCAGGTGATTGTTGTGCAGTTCCACATGATTAAGCCAGATAATTGTGTATTGCTAGCACAAATGTTCACAGAGCCTTGCGGAATACAGTACATTTTCCCCTATCAATCATTCCACAGAAACCAGGAGAGCCCAGTAGAAGTAAAAGATCAATTTAAAGACCAAAGAGTCAGATCAGGGTAGAGACAAAAACGGCCAAAGGTTCTTATTATGGACTTGGTCTGAATTCACAATAGCAAGCAACAAATCCCTTATGTCTCATGTTGTTTGTCTCTTTTAGAATGGCAGCTACAGTTATTACTGTGTGTGTGTGTGTGTGTGTGTGTGTGTGTGTGTGTGTGTGCGTGCGTATATGTGTCTGCAGAAGCAGTTTTTTTTTTAGCTTGGATGAAAAAGTGTAGCAGATATATAGCTTCTCATATGTGCAAACGTGGTGATGCATGTGTAAATTGTTGCTTAATTAACATCTTATGCTATAATTTTACATTTTAGCTGTATACACCAACAAGTTGTAGGATAGTGCTATTAGTTTTATATTTCAAGATGTCTTTCTTCATATTTATTGAGAGTTTATATATGACAGGGGCAGTGTCATATTTTTTTTTCTTCCATTTTAGTGCATTGAACAGTAAGTATAGGGAGAAATGAAGCCTTGAATGGGTAACAGAAGAAACACCAGATAAAACAGCCTGTTTTTTTTTTTTTTTTTTTTTTTTACTGTGACCTGCCTAAGTCAAATTCAAATGTTACTTGTGCTGAGTTTTGTTGCTTGTCACTGCAAACATGGCTCACATATATACAGAAAATAAATGGTGGAAATTTGTTTTGTCGCTTTGCTGATATGTACCTAGGGTAAAGACTCTGTTTAGGGTAGTGACATAATGAGGACCAAAAACTCTGATTATAGAATGAAGAGATAAAGCAAGTATTAAAAACTCTTATCATTGCAGAAACAGGGCCCGGACATGTTAGGTACACCCTGTGCTTGGGTGTACATTTTAAACAAAGCCTCCAAAAATGGTTACCCATGGCAGCAGAGATCTGGATGCTACAAAATGAGTGCCTGCACTCAAGAGGGTATATTTCAAACATCTAGACCTTTTTCCTATACATGGAATCTGATTTATACACTTGTCCTATGTTGCCTTTGGAAACTGAGAATAAAAGTCAAAACAGTTATCCACTTATCTTAGGAAAATTTGCTTGCAGCCAAGCAATGAGTGGCTGTATAATAGGCTTTGCTGGGTGAATCAATTTGCATCAGGATTTAAAGCCTCACACAGAGACTCTGTGTAAAAAAGTTTTACTCTGCTTTAAATTGTGTAATTTGAAACAAAGTGTTAGGGTTAGAATAAAGTATATTATAGCAGAGAAGACCACTGGCTCATGTAAAGAAATTAATAGGGACTTAAACTTCCTTTAGGAAAACTTGCTTATGCATTGCTTGCCTATGAATTAGATACAGTAATTAGATAAGTATCTACTGAGTAAGTAAATTTTAGCTATAGACTGTATAACATGTGACATCCCGATTTAAGGAAAATGTTTTCTGCATATTCGCTTTTATTAATTCTATTATCTGTGTAAAAGAAAGGATTCTTTTATGTGCATGTGTTATCATGTGAACTCACATTAAACAGCTACTATTTAAAAACATAAATTAAGTATATTTGTATAAAAATTGAATAAAAAATAATTGTATAACATGAAAATTCATGTTTATATTTCTAGTTATTCCCTTTTTTGCACAATAAAAATGTAATTTGTAAGTTGATATGTAGGCTGTGGCACCCAAAGTGTGAAAGTATAATATGTGTCCCTGTAAAGTAAGTAATGTAATGACAGTTATTTATAATTATTAGGCTTTGTTAAGTTTGCTCTAGACTACAGATAAATATGTTTCCTCTGATTGTATCAAAGGTAGTGGCGTAGTGGTTAGCACTGTCACCTTGCATCTCCAGGAAACTCCAGGAAATTCCTTCCTTGGGTCTGTATGCGTGGCGTTTACATGTTCTCCCCGTGCTTGGTGGGTTTCCTTCCACAGTACAAAGACATGCAGATAAGGCTAATTGGTGTTCCTAAATTGCCCCTTAGTGTATGAATGAGCCTCCATGACTCTGTATTCTGTACACAAGATAAAATGGTATATGAGATGAGATGAGAACTTTGGTTGTACCTTGAAAGCTATGGTATACAGTAAATTTGGCTACAGTACCCCTTTCCCATTAGAAGTCAAAAGTTCGACTACACTACCATTCTCAATGCATCTTGTCCCTTAACCTTGCAATATTCCATGTCTCTTTCAGCCTTTCATTTTCTTTGGCTTTTCCCACTGAAATCTGGTATTATTTGAATTGCACGAACAACAAAGTGGCAAGTCTTATTAATGGCTGGATTTTGTGTAGAAATTATTTACCATAATTCATTATAATGAATAAACAATGGGTTACATAAACACTGTATTAATGCAGGACACGAGCATATAATTAAGACGCATCATTTAGATGAAACAAGTGTTCAATGTTTAGTGGGTGTGTTTACACGAAGGACAAACGGTAAGCCCTGTGCAGCATGACGTCCTGACGCAGAAGCATAAATCAACCAGTCTTTAACAAAAAGGGTCGTAATGTGGCGGCGACACAACAAAGAGAGAACAAGCAGCGTTTAAATATGATTACAACAGAAGAGAAAACGGTCAAGTTGTTTTCTTCTTGTTTCCACGAAAAAAGAGGACAGAAAAGTCTGCGCCTAATTATTGAACCGTTTTTTTTTTGTTTTTTTTTAATCATAGCCATGCTTTAACGAGATTACAAGCTCTTTTCACGTGTGTCTGATGTGCGCGTGCGCTGTAATTAGCGCGGGATCTCCTCTCGCTGAGGTGACGCACTCCTCCACACACACACACACGCTGCGCTCAATTCAGGTAATGTCGCATCACATTTAACCCAATTTCAGCTGTCCGTGTTGTCCCATCTGTTCAGTGGCACACAAAGGGTTATTGTAGGCCACTGCTCTGCCGTGCCAGGCTTTTGATTTTAATTGCGGTGGCACTCATCTACTCCTCTTCACTCAAAGGCTTGAATACTCCGTTTGAAATGTAAGCGTGTGAGAAGCTGATTTTTCTCTCCCTCTCTTTCTCTCCCCCTTTCTCCCCTCCACTTAATGCTTGTGATACATTAAAAGGTGTAATCCGACTGAAATGGAAATTGCGCTCCTTGAAAACGGATGATGAGAGGAAGATGGCAGGGCCGGCGTCGTGCTCCATCAGAGAGGCGAGCCTCCCCCACTCTCACTCCCAGATTGTGCTCGCCTTCTTATAGTGGTTAATGGTGGAGCTGCCAGGCAGGTTGATTACAAGGTTACCATAAACAATCCTTTTCAGATGCGCCAAGGGAAATTATGGGTTGTGTTTGTACTGTATGTGTGAGTGCAGTTTGTCCCTTTTGCCATGATTTGTATCAGGGTAGTGGCCTCAGCCATTAGGTGATTGCTTGCAATCATTCCTGTGCAGCCAGAAACAGGGATGAGCTCCATCAAACGTAACAGGGCATGCTGCACATGTCCAGCTCCATCACATGTAAGAGAGTATGCTGTACACATCCAGCCCAGGATGCGAAAGAGAGAGCACTATACACGGCCACCTCTACATGTTCAGCTACGTGTAATGAAAAGTGCTGAACATATCAATCTCCATAACATATAAGAGAAAGTGCTGTACATAACCCGCTTCATCAAATATGAGAGAAAGTGCTGTACATAATCCGCTCCATCACATGCAAGAGAAAGTGCATTACACATTAATCTCCATCACATGTAAGAGAAAGTGCTGTACATATCCAGCTTTATTATATATACGAGAGGGCTGTACATATTCTGCTTCATCACATATAAGAGAAAGTGCTGTACATATCTAGCTACATCATGTATAAGAGAAAATGCTGTATATATCCTCCTTCATCACATATAAGAAAGAGTGCTGTAGATCCATCTACATCATGTATAAGAGAAAGTGCAGTACATATCCTGCTTCATCACATATAAGAGAAAGTGCATATGCTGTATATCCAGCTACATCATATACTGTGTAAGAGAAATGCTGTATTAATCTCCATCAGATGTACAGTAAGAGAAAGTGCTGTTTATATCCAGCTATATCACATCTAAGAGAAAGTTCTGTACATATCAACCTACATCACGTATAAGAGAAAGTGCTGTACATATCCAGCTTCATCACAAATAAAGAAAGTGCTGTACATATCCAGCTATATCACATCTAAGAGAAAGTGCTGTACATATCCAGCTTCATCACATATAAGAGAAAGTGCTGTACATATCCAGCTTCATCACATATAAGAGAAAGTGCTGTACATATGCAACTTCATTACATGTAAAAGAAAGTGCTGTACGTATTCAGCTCCTTCACATGTAAGAATGTGTGTTGTACACATCTAGCTCCATCACATGGAAGAGTATCCCATACACATCTAGCTTTGTCACACATAAAAGAGTAGACATCCAGCTACATTGCTTGTAAGAATGCATGCAATATACATCTAGCCCCATTAAACAAATGTGTGTTGTATGCATATGCATATATGTATATACATTCCTCACATGGAAAAGAGCACACCATACACATTTGTCAGACAACCTTACAACCTGACTTACATTTTTATATTATTATACATTTGAGCAATAGAGGGCCTTGCTCAAGGGCCAAACTGTGGCAACTTGATATTCGTGGGATTTGAACCCAGGTCCTTCCAAAACCATAGTCCAATGGCTTAACCACTGAGCTACCCCTGGCTGCATTAAATGTAAGAATATGAGTTGTACAAGATCCTCTCCATCACATGGAAAAGAGCATGCCATACACATTTAGCTAAATCACTCACAAAAGAGCAGGGCATACACATCCAGCTACATTACATGTAAGAGTGCACGCCATACACATCCAGCTACATTACATGTTAGAGCACTCCATACACATCCAGCTACATTACATGTTAAGAGTGCACACCATGCACATTGAGATACATTACATGTAAGAGTGCACACAATATCCCGTACATCCAGCTACATTACATTGAAAAGGGCATACCATACACATCCAGCCACACACAAAAGAGCAGGCCATAAATATACTACATCACACATAAAAGAGTAGGCCATACACATCCAGCTACATTACACGTAAGAGTCCACGTAATACACATCAAGCCCTATTACATGTAAGAATGTGTGTTGTACATCTCCATCACATCATGCCATAAATATCCAGATCCAACATATGGAAGAGTCTAAATGTAGTGCATTCACCTGTCCAACATTGTATTATAGTATATATAATATACATTTTTGTTTAAAAAATTACAAAAAGTTTCTACATTACTAAATAATTAAAGTTACTAGAAAGATCCTACATTGGCATTATTAAATAAACACATGGTGTCAGTTAAACCTAAGAAATCATATACTGTATATATTTTTATGTGTATATACAATAGCTTATGTTTAGTTTAAAGTAATGCAAATATCATGCAGATATCATTGTGCAGCCGAGAATTGTAAATTGTCTGTGTGTCATATGTTTATTGATGCAATTTTAGGTTGAGGACATTTTGGCAGTCTACTCTTAATTATCAGTGGGTTTATCTTGTCTTGTTATTAATAGTTTTATATAAAAAAAACTACTTTTTAACTTTGGGAGTGTGGAGGAGTTTTAATTAAATATGATGGAATGATTGTTTAGTGTCAAAATAGTTTTTAGGCACTTCACTGTTATAGAAAATAAGCAGACATTTGGGTGTGGAGTAATTAGTTTAATTTAAAGTGGTTTGCCTCCCAGCAGGTTGGGGTGAACATCAGGGACTACTGGAGGCCTGTGGGTTTTGATTAGTATTTGAAGGAGTGAAAAACAGAGGTTCGAATTGTGGCTGTAGGCCGTATTGTGCATATTAGGTCCTTCCTGTATCTGAGGGTAAGAGACCTGGGAAGAACCTACCATTCTGAGGAAAGAGGACAGAAACATCTCTCTCTCTCTCTCTCTATTTATTTTACTCTTTCACACTTGAAATATTCTGTCTTCAGAGGTCATTGACTAAAAATGTATGGATTAATATGGAAAATTCTACTTTATACATGTATGTTTAATAACCATAATAGCTTTAACATGATCAACCATTTTTATTACAACAACAAACTGATAATAGATTGTTATGATGTTGATCTATTAGTCAGATTCTGCTTTAAAATGTAGTTTTCTGCATCAAAGTTACCTGTGAGGAAAAATACAGTAACTTGGGAGTATTTTGTGTAACACATCAGTGGATCAATTGACAGTAAGTTCTTACTTTAGTCCACTGTGATGGTTATTCGTGGTCATTTGCTCCTCTATGTGGAGAATATGACGTGAAAATATTAGGAACTCCTCTACAAAGTGAACTTGCACAAGCTGACTGCTAATGCAGCAGCAGGCAGCTTATTTGCAATTACACTCAATGGATAATTAACACTTAGATTACTGGGAAAGATGAATATTTTACCTGTTTTATCCAGTTAAACTCTCTCATCTCTCATTGTTATTGCTGCTTTTCTCTCTCTCTCTCTCTCTCTCTCTCTCTCTCTCTCTCTCTCTCTCTCTCTTCTACCTTCCCCCCGACCCTAAACAGCATTAATTTCACAACTGAGAGGAAGTGCATTGTGTTTTTTTTTTTTATCGTGGTGCAAGAATTTTGGACAGTAAAGTATATGAGGTTTTGTTTATGGTGTAAATATGAGGCAGACATATAAAAGTTTAAATTTTATTTGCAAAAATGTATGGCTTTCAGCTTTGCGTGAAACAAGAAGTGTTGCCGAAAATTACTTTATTCTAATTTATATGAATTGCATGAGCGGCTATCCTATGTGAGATCATCTGTGATTAAAAAGTGTTTGGTGCGACTTTACTTATCTTAATCTATCACTGTTTGCTTGCTTCTCCATTTTTAGCTCGGTCTGCAGTCATATTTCAATCAATGTTTGAATAGCCATTAAAAGTATTACACACTTATTGTGTTTATTATAAAATATATGTGGAATGCGTCTTTAATGTCAGCTATAAAATCTAAGCAAACAGTAACTGAAAAGGAAATAGTTTACAATAGAATTGAATGTGAGAAATATAATAGATGGATCATCTATGCACATTGAATTTTTGTACTCATTTGAACATTCCAGTAAACACTTTTAAACACTTTTGAAGTTAAGAGCTTATTAAGGAGTCATACATGGAACATATTTGTTATGCGTGACAGTCCCTAAATCTAAAGTACCTGTTTAGGATTCATTGGTTCAGTTCAAATCTTATTTCTTAGCTTATGCTTAATTCCTCTATAGAAATATCAATTATTTCCCTAATGTATTTCAAATCCTCATCTTGGACCATGCCGTTATCCTACAAAGCCTCACTCAAACAGGACAAATGGTCATAATGAAGGTGGAACGTGCAGAGAAAATGAAAATAAGATGTTTTTATGGATAGTGAAGCAAACAAAGCTCCCTATACAACATGTTTAGAATAGGTTTGAACTTAACATTTTATTAAAAGAGCAATTGTATAAACTTAGTATACTGTATATAAAGGTTAAATAAGGTTAAATAACTTAATCATTGTTATAAAATGTTTATTTAGAACAAAACATTTACAACATATGCAAATGTTTTACGTACATATGAACCATTTTGCCCTACACATATACATATGTCCTTGTTTCACTCACTCACTCAATCACTCACTCACTCGCACATTTAGGGTCGAGGGTTCCATTCATGCATTGGGTCTTTGTGTGTGGATTTGCATCTTCTCCTCGTGCTTGGAGAATTTCCTCTGTGTACTCCGGTTTTCTCCCGCAGTCCAAAGACATGCAGATTAGTCTAATTAGTGTTCCCAGAATGCCCGTAGTGAGAGTGTGTGTGTGTGCCCTGTGATGGATTGGCATCCTGTCCAGCATGTACCCCGCCCTGTGCCCAAAGTCTCCTGGGATAGGCTTCAGGCCTTCCTTTGACCCTTCATACAGGACAAAGCGGTATAGTAGATTAATAAATTAATGAATTAATATTTGTGGTTGTATATAAGCACAGATAAATCATACCAATTGTCTGTTAATGTGGTTTAAGGGCCCTTTCAGGTTCTAAACCAGTAAAAACTATTTAAAAGAAAAACTGTCTCTGTGCTGCACAATCAATAAATTATTTTATATCCATCAAATGCAAAACAGGTTTACAAATTAGAAGTTTGAATGTCTTTCATCCTAGTGCTGTCTCCACATCTGGGGGACACATGTCCTAGTGAAAATTATCTACCCATGCTGAGGTCTGTAGTTGTGTTAGAGCAGTGATTTTCTGCACATTCAGCTCAAACATCTAAGCCTTCTTTAATGTTTTTTATTTACTTTGATATGTGTGATTGTTCTTGTTTTAATGTCGCTTTCTGTAAGATGTGTAAGTGTATTTGTGTAAGTAACCACCCACCCCCCCAAAAAACCTTGTTCAAACCTAACCAGACATTAGTGGGATTGTGGGCCTCCAGCATTTCAAACACCTTAATTAGTTATTCAGCTCCTTATTTGTGTTTGCTTCCCCCTCCGGCGCCTAATTAATGCTTAATGGAAACTGCTGAACTGAGCCTGTGGAGAGCTCATGAATATTGAAATTAGCCTGAACGATTTTTAAGGGGTTGCAGAGGGGAAAGAGGTTAGAATTGGTAGCACTGGTACTCATTATTGTTGTGAGATATATGCTTATGTATCTATACAAATATGCATACGTATGATTAAAATAATTTTGTCAGTAGCAGTATAATGACTTACTGTGTTTAAACACAGACCGACTAAAATATAAATAACGTGTATATCACTATTTATCTCTTAGTACAATTTACCTGTGTTTTTTTATTTTGGTATTGTATTTGATTAAGATGGCATTTCTGGCAGATTCTAAAACATTTCAACTTACTGTATTTTATAAAACTGCCATACCACCTCAAAAAGATTTATATTGTACACAATGCTGATATTTTAAAATGGATGACTTCATGAATTGAACTGTAGTTTTAATGCCATAACCCCCAGGTAATGCATCTTAACGATTAGCACATAAAATTGTAAACATGTTTATTAATGTTGCATCAAAACAAGGGCTGTGTGAACTGAAAGGGAACGGCAAGCAGAAAATAGTTTTAAAATATACACTAACAGGAGAAATTTAGCATAATTTAAAAACGCATTTATAATTCAAATGTCTTTTATTCAAATTCTTTGCGTTTTTATTGTCATGATTATTCAAATCCCTAAAACAATTGCAGATTTACCATAACTTCATTTAAATAACATTTATGAAAAAATATGCCCATTCTTTAAACAGAACAGGGAAAACAAGGCCTGTTTTCAGACCAGTGGTTTAATAGAGACTGGCACTGGAGTCCCTAACTTTCATAGAAAGTTATTTAAATGCACTTGACTTATGACAAGATATGCAGTTCATGAACCTGAACATTCCTATGAGTGCATCCTGCATTAGCATAACAAGGGCTCTTCCAGCAGTTTGTTTTTGTTCTGACATCGGAAAGAGAAGGACTCATTAGAAGAGCAGGACTCTTGGTGGAAGACAACCGCACATCTGTCCAGTCATTTAAGCAATCCAATATCTTGCAATGATAAAGTTGTCAGCAATGAGATGTAAATGGTAATTGAAAATACTAAAAAATAACTGTGAAAACTGAAACTTTAATGACATAAAATCTTTTTGGTGCAGTTCTGTGACTGCCATGTTTTAAATTTAGTTTGTGTTTTGTGGTCATGCATGGAATTTTGGAACGGTACCAAAATAATATTTAGAGGAAAATATTTATCAAAAGAATATCAAAAGGACTACAGAAATTACAATGCATAACTTGTTTGCTTTTAAAAAACCAAGACAGTTTGACTTTTTTTTTTTTTTATCAGAAGAGTAGAACAAGTTGTGTTTTACCCAATCTGTTATGTGCAAATTTAGTTTTTAGTTAGAGCAAGCCAGTAGGGAAGAAAAGTAGATACAGACTTCTTTATGGTCTTCCAGATTTGTGAAAATATCTCTTAAAGTTCCTCCAGCATCTTAAACATTCCTTAAATGTATTTAAAATATTTTTAGCAAAACTGTTTCTCGTGATAATTAAATCAAATATTTAAAAGAAGCGAATGGATTTATATGAATTAGTCTACAATGGACAATGGTCACACCCATAATTAAAATATCATCTGAAATCCTGCAAGTTTGTTCCATAATATATTACTGTGCAGACGTGGAATCAACAACTGGTTATTTATTTTCCTTTATTAATCTATAAATAAATTTGGGTTATCTGTGAACACTTTAAACTTAAATATTTTATAAAATCTTTATTATTTATATTTTTAAAAATCTATTAAGGCTTGCTAATCCTGTCTCAATCATAAAGTCAAACAATTTTAATTACGGATAATTTTTATAGGGCTTTACATCTAATCAGCTGTAAAGAAGTTTGTAAATTTCAAAACTTTTAAGATTTAGGATTTTATCCATAATGAGAAAGCCAAAGGTGACAGTGGCAAGAAAAAACTTCTATATCAGGAAGAAAACCGGAGAGGATCCAGACTTAAAATGGAACACATCTGGGTGACAAGAGATAATGTAATTATAAAACACTCCCTTTTATATCTCTGTGCTATAGTGAACAATTGTGCAGTTGTGTAACCCGGAAATTCGTTTTAATCTTAACACAAAGAATTTTTTTTTAAATATGCATTTTTTGTCATCATTTCCACTGAACAAAGAAAGAAAAAAGAAGATATTTTCTAATTATGGTAAAGTTATAATCAGAGACAGTTGATAACTTAGTAGGTAAAACTTTTAAAGTCTTTTCTGTCCTGTCACTTTGCACACAAGTTCTGTGCAGTTAAAATCTGGGAGTCATGGGTCACAGAAGAGGAGTAAGCATTGTTTTAGGCAGTGAAATATTAGCGGTGATAAACATTAAGGGCTCCGTCAAGCCCTGTTAGATATCCTCGACGTGGTTCAGTCATTCTGTGTTCCCAGGGCAAGGACTATTTAATTATCACACTAAATGAATAATCAAAAAGTCAATTTCCAAAGAACCCCCTGCTTGCCTGCATGAAGAAGACAATTGCATTTATAATATCTGTATGCAAAATCTGTCTCTCACCCTCCACCACCTCCATACACCCCCGCATGCCTTGGAGCCATGCAAAACAAATGCATATGAATCCCTCCCCCTTTCATGATTTAAAGTTGTCCTTTAGAGCTAATGAAATGTTGTAGTGGTTCTCACTGCCTAGCATGAAGAAGGAGACTGATGGTACATCATGTTCTACACCACTCTTTAAGTGATCCTTATTGATCTATTTGCGCAAGGCATGTCAAAAGAGGTTAATTATACAATAATTGATCGCTTGCTGGCCTTGAAAAGCATGCAGATTGTGTACGTATGAGAAAAGTGAATCAAATTGAATCAGTGCTTCCTGATTTTGTGTAGAATTTACCTCCACACCATCACTGGCAATCAGCAAAGGTAATTAGGCTTACTTTTAACATGAAAGTGTTTGATAAAGACATGGTTCCTGTTGTTGAATTTGATTTGTGGTGTGTAGACATGTTTAAGGCAGGTTTATCACATTGATCAGGCCATGACTTAGCCACTAGATGGCAATACAGATTGGTGGACTCTAGTGTCTGTCCTGGATAGGTGCAAGATGGATAGACATGTACTGTAGCTGTATTACCGCTCTTCTGTTGTTAGCTTTTCTATTTTCCACTATTTTTTTTAACTATATCATTTAACAAACTGAAGTCTGACAATGATAACAGTAAATGTTATTTATTTATTTATCTACTGCATTTTGTATGTTTAACTTAAACAATGCATACAATGGAAGTGTATTAAAAAAGACCCACTGTTTTAGATGTTAACTTTCCCCAATTATTTTCTAAAAGTCTAGTAATTAGAAATTATTGTCTTTTTTTCATCAGTATTTCCTCTTTTTTGCATTCCTTGCTCTTGTGGTTTAACACCATTTTTAGAGATGCATCCCTAAAATGGTGTTAAATCAACAGTGAGCAAGTATTATTCTAGCTTAATCTTCAAGCTGCTATCAGCAGGGGTGAAGTTTTAGCAGAATGCCCCTGTGACACATGAATTTTAATAACAGATTCAGTGTGTTGCTGGATGCTAAGTATCTCAATCCCTCCAGAGGCAGGTACAGCAGCATCAGTGTTGGTACCGGCCATATTACAGTCTGATTACTGGTCTACATTTTTACATCTGGGTCTAGGACATTCCTTTCTGAATTCCCTTCTTTTCTGAAATTAAATTTCTTATTATATATTTAAGCTCCTTGACTCTATCCGTATCCTCTTAAAACATTGTGGTCCACTAATAAGATTGCCTTGCCTGGGCTCGTTAACATGTCCTAATTAAATCTCAGGTGTTCAGTTCTTCATTAATGAGTCTGCAGTGGCACGGTGAGAAGCCCTCACTCCCTGGGCTGTCTCATTTTGCTTCATCGTAGCATTATAGAGCTTGTTGGAGACAAGGTGGAGGAGAGAGGAGAGGGGAGAGGGGGGCGGGGGCAGTTATTTACTGCTAGTTTGGTGTGCATATGTGCCCCCTCCACCCTGTCATGCCCTAAAGACCCATTCTCACACATTTGAACTGTTAACATGGTGACACCTGCGTGTTTGGCAGAGAGAATGGCATCTGTTCCATGAACTGGAAAGCACTGGAAAAACAGTTTATTCAATTTAGATATGTGTAGGTGAGTGACATGGTAGATGCTAAATTTTACGGTATGCTGCATGCTGTTTCGTGTATTTGCTTTTCCTTTTCGTGCTATTACATTTATTAACAAGTTTGAACAAGAGATTTTACACATAATGATTTACTTCTGTGTGTAATGGTTTAGACAAACTTCCCAAGTCCTGATATTACAAGTTTTGAAAGTGTTAACCATAAAGCTTGTCTTTTCTGTCCTTGACGTATCTGATGACTCAGCTGTGTGTGCTTAAATTCACCTCTCTGCTTTTTCCCTTGATTTCAGAATTCTTTCTTGTTTCCTTTATTCTCTTTTATCTTTCCCTTTTATCATATTTCTTCAGGTTTTCAAAAACAAACACTGTTAATGAATTACTGTGCTGACATATGCAGAATGCCCAACAACTAATTTAATACTAGTGCTGCTGATCGAATCTCTCCGTGGCCTGGGTGTCCCGCACAGCATCTCAATGAGAGGACGCAAGTGCCTGAGACAGACAGGTTGACAAAGCCCCACAGCTAAACACAGAATCCGAGTGCTCCCTGTTAAAATGATGATCACAATCGGACATATATTTACAGACTTTGTTTAATGTGAGATTACTGTTTTTGTTGCAGATAAAGGTAACGCTGAGTGCTCCATTTTGACATTGCAGTGTTTGCATAATCAGATGTGCTATGAGGTGAGGTAGTTAGAATGCATAGTGGCTGCATGGCACTGGTTGCCATGGGGGCAAGCCAAAGTCGCTGATGTGCAGTAAATTGATTTCGATGGAGATCGGCGGGATGAATTGAAAATAAATGTCTTCATAGGTGACCTCTTCACTGGTGTCACTGCGATTGCCTTCCCAGCACGCCTCATGTTGATTGACAGGTCGACTAACGAGTTCTGCCTCTGTGTGGGTTATGATTCACCTGTGCACTGCTCTACTACCTGTCTAACACACATGTAGTGTACTATATAGTCTTAGACAGGAAATAAGACAATTGAATAAGAGAAACATAATATGATGAATTTTTAGAAGTGAAATGAATAATGAATGGTCTCACTAGTTTTATATAGGTGCTTAAATTATATTCTTTAAATTGTGTTTTTTTAATCATAAACATTGGTAGTTTGTACTATGTTAATTAGAGAAGAATTAAAATCTGATTTTCAGGATTTTCAGTATTTTGTTGTAAAAAATATATACCTAATTAATTTACAGTACAATATCATTTACTCACTATTTATTTTTAAAAAGTTTCCAATAAACAAATATTATTTAAATCAAAGGTTACTGCATAAATATAATAAGAGGTTTTTAAATAAATATTATTAAATAAAGCATAAATATAAAACCTGCACCAACCTATACAGTACGTGTGAACCACATTTCAAAGATTCTAATCTATGAACAACTTGCTTTGTTCCAATGTAACTTGTGTCTTAATTTTCTGTCTAACCATTTCCATAGATCTTGAGTGATTATTAAAAATTATATATTTAAAACCCTTAAAACCCTCGTGGCACAGATCTGTGTCGGCAACACAGCACAGGTCAGTGATATATAGATATATATTTTAGCTCAGTCATGTTTGTATAATTGGTTAAAATGAAATAAAATTCACCTCATAATATTGCCTAGGTTGTGCTAAAAAACGATGTCACTCTATACTGCACAATCTTGAGCCCTATACTGTATACAAGTATGTTTATAAAAAAGAAAAAAAAACTAAGACCCTCTTGATTTTAGAGGTTACCTCGTTAAGAGTTTAATGTTCAATCTTAGACACCACAATGCTCCAGAGAAACAGATCTACAAATATGCTACCACACAAATCGAGCCAAGGTCAAAGAAAATTATTCCAGATATTAAATAAAGAAGATAAGATCCTTCGTCAAAAACACCAAAATAAGTAAAGGAAGAACTGCTTGAGGGCCCATTCTATCATCAGCATAATATAAATTAGCAATTACCCTAAGATCCAGTTGAAAAAGGATAAGAAAGCATCATATTTCCTTCACCTAGGCACTCAGGTGTGGAAGTGAGGCTGGGGTAATGCAGAGGCACTGTGGGAGTAGAGGATGATGGCAATGTTAAGAAGGCAAGGTGACCCGCTGTTAAAAGCAGGGGGCAAAAATGTGGAAAAGGCCCAGCTGTTTCCTCTGACAGAAGACTGGTTGGAGGAGGCCAGGGGGTCTTCAGTTAGTTCATCCCTAACCTTGCCCCACTGATCCTGCTGAACACTAATGGTGGTGGCACTCTGAGTGTGCAGTGGAGCAGCACGGTCTGAAATGCATAGAACGGTTTGGAGAGAACTCTAGTTAAGCCTTGCTACTGTATGTGAAGAGTAAGCATAGTGTGTGCACATGCATGTGTATGCACAACTACTCCAACTTATTTCAGGTGAACAAAGCAACTAATCAGTCTTACTGATGCTATTTCTTTTCTTTGATGACACCAGTATTATTTTTTTCTTATCGGGTAGTTTATAGCTAAATGATTGTATGCATAGTCACTGACTTAATCATGGAGAGCTCAGATTATGTGCGCCATTTTGTATTAGACTTTCATGAACTAGGTGAACTGGAAGTTTGGGAAAATTCCCGGTGAGGTGCTTCACTTTCTGCTGTGTGGGTTTACCATTTGTTTTTGTTTTGTGTGTGTGTGTTTTATCATTTTATATATATTTTTTATTTTTATTTTTTGTATACCCTTTATTGCACTCTTTCATTTACAAGATTTATCAAAGTAAAAAAGATATTTTGAAATTTAGATGTAAATAAACCATTTTTTTTTTATCAATGCAAAAGTTCTGAAACATAAACCTGTGCAGCTGTCAGTTTTAATATAGTAAAAAAAAAAAAAAAAAAAAACATAGCAAATAAAGAAATTAGAAGATAGAGGGTGGGAAAGATGGGATGTAACTGTAACCATGGGATATTGGTAATAAAAGTTGCAGCTCATGCAAATGGGAGAGGAAATATATAAATAATAGCTATATAATCCACTTGACTTTGTAGCTGGGCATGTGTAAAGAAGAGTACTGAAAGATTATCAGAAATATTAACATAAAAAATTAAGTTTCACACTCAAAAGAGTGACATCATTGCATCTGGATAAGTACCAACCTACGTCAAACAACAAAAACAACTTAACAATCAGTAATGAAATAAAGATTTTTATAGTACTACAACAACAAAAATCTGTTTTCAAGACTGATGAATATGCTTTTCAATGGATGGTCAGAGTCTGAATGTATTTTTTAGGGTCATTGTTGAGTCTCAGAGCAGGATAGAGTCTTTAAACACATTTAGAAGATATTAAATAGTCCTGTCACCTCTCTTACTGAGTGGGACCTTTGCCAATACTTGGAGTTATGCACCATATCTGTGTCTTCAGCTGAATAAAGGTGTGTGAAATGACAGGAGTGTCACTGCTTCCTGGGATTGATTTAGCTGCAAGATCTGTTCCACTGACAGCATGCAATGTGCCATGTTTGGGTGTGTGTATTTACCACTGTGGCTGTCATCTCTGTCAGCATTATCTGGAAGAAGTGATTGGGTGGTGATGTCCTATTAGACACCTCCTGTACAGTTGGAGAAAAAAAAGGTTGTCGACTATTCCTGCAAGGCTGTACTCCTAGGTAGATTTAGCTTTCTGTTTCATTTTTCTCTTTTTTTATTAGATGGACTATTTCTTTTTCACTCTCTGACACCCACAGTCTCCTTCTCTCTTTCTCTCTCTCTCTCTCTCTCTCTCACTGTGTGTGTGCGTGTGTGTGTGTGCGCGCGCGTGTGCATGTGTGTGTGTGTGTGAGTGTGAGCGTTCTGGGTCTCAGTCAGGCCCAGATGTCCCTCTGTACTCCTTGTCTCTTTCATGTAGCTGTTAATGAGGGAGTCACATATGGCCTTCACCCTTGTTAGAAGGACTGGGTGACACTTTTGGGGAGTGTGGGGGTGGTTGCGGCATCATTCGGGTGGTGAGCATGTGGGTGGGCAGCAACTCTGTCTCTCTGGCACACAGAGGGCATGTGGAGGGCACAGTTCCAGGCACAGAGGCTGAAAGGTCAGAAAAAATTGTTAAATGTTTGCTACTGTTAGTACCAACTACCCCTAACTTGTCCGTCCTGTATAGTGGTTGTTATTAAATAAGCAATTGTAATAAATTCGCATACATTTCATGCATTATATTAGAAAAATAAAATGTGAAAAATGTGAAGTGTTTAAAACTAGGTAGAAGTATGAATCATCACAAAGTGACTTTTTCTGAGAGGGATAGTTTCTTACACTGCTTAGTGATGTGTTTGTGCCACAGAAATGGCAGAGGATTAATTGGTGTGTGTGTGTGTACAAAGAGAAAGTTATGCTGACGTTCCTGTAAACTCTTTCTACTTCAAAAAGAATAACACTCAAAAAGCTCTGAACACAATAAAGAGAGTTCAAGAGGGTTCAAAGATTTTTTTTTTTCATAAATAACCATAATTTACTTCACTTGTATTTTTTGAATATTCATAATCACCCCAGGTTTCACCTCTCCAACACAGGCGTTTATAGTTAGGCATCTCGAAAGTGCTCTCTTGATTGAGCAGAATGTTCAGATTCAGTATATTCATGTAATTGTAAGTTAAAGATATTAAACACTTTCATACTGTATATTGATGAATTTATATGCTCTCATTATAATTTTCAAAAAGGCATATACAGTGTAATATATTACGTAATTACGTAACAACAACAAAAACAACAGTAAGTTGTTATTTTAAGAGGTCCGCCTTTCTGTAATAGTTTTAGCAAGAACAGTATTGTCAAGTGCATTTGCAAAATCCGTCGAGCACCATAATAAAACTGGCTCTCATGAAGGCCATCCCAGGAGGGCGAGACCTAAACCTACCTCTGCCGCAGATGAGAAGTTCATCGTTTTGAGAGTTATCAGCCTGAAAAATCACCAATTAATAGCACCTGAGATTAGAGGCGTTACGAAGTCTTTACAGAGCATAAGTAGCAGGCACATCTCAATATCAACTGTTCAAAGGAGATTAATGCATTTTTTGGACGCCTTCAGCATTCCTTTACAATGTAGAAAGAAATAAAAATCAGGAACGATCATGGAGTTAGAAAGTGACCTCCAAACTTTTAAACGGTAGTCTGTCTGTGTACACACACTACCGTTCAAAAGTGAACACTGGACATACTGTGTATATATATATATATATATATATATATATATATATATAATATATATGCTTTTTTTTACTGTACTTGGATAATCACATCTGTAATATATTACTATACTGAATATATAATGTTCTGAAAATTGCATCTGTAAATTCTTTAAATGATCATGTGACATTAGGTGATTATAAATAAATAATATATAAAAATAATTGGTTAAAAAAATGTTTAAACTAATAAAAGTGAAAAATGCCACATGGGAAAAATGTCTAAACCATGTAAAGTGTCTAAAAACACATCTATATAATGCCATTAATTTTGGTGCAAATATTGTCAATCTATTTTTTTTTAACTGAGTTTAATTTAATAATTTGCTTGCGATTTGTTTGTTTTAAACAATCATATTCATGAAGGCTGCAGTTCAAAGAAGTTTTCACCTCTACTTCAAACAAGTATAGACTAAATGTTTCTTTCTTTCTTCTTCTTCAGAGCAGCAGGTTCAGCTCTGTTTGGACCTCTAGAGCAAGGTCATTCCACTGCTCTCTGCTCTACTTACAAGTGCCCCCTTTTCATAGGGCCTTCAGACACTGAGCGAGATCAGGACAAAGAATAGGGATGAAAAAAAGAAGAAAAAAAGAATAGTTCAAAAGAGGTAAAGGATACATGAGAAGATAGCTGACGACTGAAAGGGAAGGTGAAGGGAGGGCAGGATAGTTTCGAAAGAAATGCACTAGGATAGAAAAAGAGGAATGGTTAAAGTGCACAACAAGAAGACAGAGCTAAGTGCAATAAGAATAGGTAAGTGCCCTACCATGGTAGAGAAAGTGGACACCACACTGGTATCTGCCCATCCAATGCTTTTAGCCATCTTCTGACCTGAGACTACAAAAGAAAAGAAAAAAAAAAAGACAAGAAGAGGGATGCTCTGTGTCACTGCTCTTTAGATGAACCTGAAAGTGAACAGATTCTTTCAAGCAAGTTAAATTAATTATCATCTCATCACATCAGAGGAGCAATAAACTGAAAATATATGATATATATTACTCATGATCAAAAAATAAAGAAAAATAGACTTTACACAGTTTTTAAGGATACTCAAGTTAACTCATTTAATTTAAAAACTATTAATATAAGCATTTGGTTAAAATACATTTTCTTCTTTACTTTTATGTCTAGTTTACAGTCCCAGTGCTGACTTAGCCCTCTCAAAGTTTTTTAGTTTCTGATGGTTTGGGTTTGAACAAGACCTATGAGCCAGAACTGAGGTGAAGTGAAGGGGTACGTCCCAGTTACATTTTATTATTATGTTAACTTGTGCGTTTGGTAAACAATATTCCTGCGATATTTATATTTTTAAATGTTTATGTAATTATATTACCTGTAGCTTTGTCATGTTGCTGGCAATATAGACATTTTTGCTAAAGATTCATTTAATACGTTGATAAATTTAGCTTTAAATAAGATAAAGCACTTCAATTGAAATAGTTGTAAAGCTTTACAGTTAAAGAACATAAATATCCTTTTAATTATATCATTTTATCTCTAAATATTCAAAAGTAAAACTGGGTTTGTTTAACTCTTTGGTAAGTTCATCTATTATATACGTAATTGTGTTATTGTACTGCATCTAATCTGTTGGATAAAAAGGTTCTTCGAGGGTTTTTCAAGAGTTCATTGGATAATTAAGGGTTCATAGCTTCCTGAAAGGGTTCTACATTTTTCTGTACTCTGTATGAAAACCCCTTCTGATGGGAAAGCACTTTGGTGTAGGGCTCTTCAAGAAATCTTTAGTGGTTCCTGGAGAGGAATAATTATTAATGTACTATATGTACTGTTTGCTGCATATGCATGTACATGTTACAATATTAGTAGTATTATAAACTTTACAGTATAAAATATTATTTATTACCAGAACCATACAAAACCATTTAATCATGCCATTATATTACTGTAGCAACTTTAGTCATTCTCACTGAGGTTTGTAATGTGTAATGCATGTTGTGTACAGATTTAAAACCAATTCTAAAGAGTCTCGGGTTTTTATTTATTTATTTATTTATTTATTTATTTATTTATTTTTAATCTCTCCACATCTAAGTCATCAAGGTCTAAGTGACAGTTGAACTAAAATGTTCTTGATGTGTGTTAGGGAGAACTGCTGGCTGTGTGAGTGTTTTGTGAGTGTGTGGTGGAAAAAGCTCAATGCAGGCAGACATTCAGACAGCCTGTCTGCTGTGCACTGGCTGCACACGTTTTTTTCCCCTCTATAAAAATATCACACCTTATTTACAATTCAATGAGGTGCACTGGGTAAGAGTAACAAAGCCTCTCTCTCTCTCTCTCTCTCTCTCTCTCTCTCTCTCTCTCTCGCTTTCTCTTCATATTTTCCCTTCTTCTCCTCCTTTATTTATCCATTTCTATCGGTCTCTTGCCCTTTTCTGTCTCACTTCTTTCTTGCCCCTGTTTCTGGGTCTTTGCCCTCTCTGTCGTTCTTTTACCTTTCTTCTCCCTTCTTTCCCTTTTTTCTCTGATGTTCATTCTCAAGGATAGCTCAGAGCACCAAGAACAAATAATCAGTGTGTGTATGTATGTGTATATATATATATATTAGTTCTCTGTTTATGCACTGAACTGTTTGACAAATTGACAAACAGGTCAGAAACAGATGTTTCAAGCATCTAAGGGCTTACTAGTAATGATATAATTATATAACGTCAAACTGCTGTCAGCTGAGGCAGTTCTTATTATTTAATGAACAGTAAGAAGCTCTAAGGAAATTTTGTCCAAAACAGTTTTTAAGTTGTTTACTGAGACTAAAAGGGTGAAAAAACTCTTTGTTGAGCCTCTTTGTGTTTAAATAGGAAAATGTTCCCTCTAATAATCTATTTTTTAAACAGTGTCAACATATTTTATAAACATTAGATGTTGATTGACTTTTTTCTTAATTCCTAAATTGATTTGTGTAGTATTGTGATGTATCTTAGACAACGTCCTGCTCACTGTTTTATAACGCATCACAAA
The DNA here is from genome assembly GCF_024256425.1 of Clarias gariepinus. Classification (NCBI taxonomy): domain Eukaryota; kingdom Metazoa; phylum Chordata; class Actinopteri; order Siluriformes; family Clariidae; genus Clarias; species Clarias gariepinus. Next base: position 18,316,852 of record NC_071104.1, read on the forward strand.
TCAAGATTGTGATATGTAATGGCTAGTAGGAAAAAAAACCCACCTCATCACTTTCACAGGCACACCTAGCCTATATCACCAGTTTCTGCATGTAGCACTCTAATACAAGCTCTCTTCTTGTAGAATATATAGTGATAATGACTATGGTCACAGACTTAGAAGACAATATTGATGTCCATCCTACCTGCCCATAACCCACTCTTCCCTCAGCAGGAGTGTATCAGCCTGAGCAGCTGTCCAGATGTGGCTCTTACATATTCATGGGTTCGGCTGTTGCTGTCAGGGTTGTCATGGTGACGTTTCCAGTGCAGTTAGATGCCAGTGAGAGTTTCTCTCTCATCCATCACCAGTGCCAAAGGTCAGCGTTAACCTCATTCACACTCTGCATTTTAATAACCCACTGCCTTTCCCAGGTTTTCACCAATGGCTAATACTAAATACTTTAACATACAAAGCAGTTTCTTCAGATATCACGTTCTTACTCTTCTTACTGTTTTGACGTTAAGACTTTTATCATTTATTTTATGTACTACTCTTATAATATTTCAATATTTGTTACTGAAAGGCAGTTATTACACTTTTGATAAGAGGAATAATTTATGGCCTTATAGCCGAGTCTGAGTGCTGAGGTGGCAGAAGTGAATCAGCGTTGAAATAAAGAATGTGTCTGTAAGGAAGTTGTCTGCTCTAAAAATGAAGAATTGACTAAAGCCGTGATCAGAGATTTTTTTTTACCTAATGGAAAAACGGTGCAAATGCCATTTGACTCATTATAAAATATGTATGAATTGGAAATTGTTGCACCAGGATTTTAATTATTATTATTATTATTATTATTATTAATTTTAATAAATGCGTTTATGGTTTATTTTGTAGTGGTTTAAAAATTGTATGTGACATTTTAAAATTTAACTTGGAATTCAATATAACAATAGTTATATATATATCAGGAAATAACTAAATGTGGCTTTTTGACATTAATTTAACTTTCAATTTTAGTTTTTTTATTTAAAAAAATGTTTGATTAATTATCTCAAAGGTTCAAAACCAGAAATACAGTTTTAAAATAAAGGAAAATTATTTACAAAATAAAGACAAAATATTAAATAAATTATTTTTCTTGTAAACTAAAGTTATTATTATTATTATTATTATTATTATTATTATTATTATTATTATATGGTGAACCTGTATTTGATCAGTGGGGAATTTTGGGGACACAGTTGCAAAGTTTCAAATTTGCAAGTAAAAATACAGGACAATAAGAAAATAGTAAATGAGAGAAAATACTTGATGTTAGCTTTCTGAGTAAGATAAATTGTTGCAGTTAACAATATGTATATATCTTTTAAACACATACAGTCGTTGTACAAATGAAATAAAAATTGTTCATGCACATTTCAGTCTTTGAATGTTATGCAAAACCCAGTCACACCCCAATACACACTCATGCTCATTTTCCCACCACAGTGCTTCCTCTCTGTGGAGTCTGGCTGCTCGGGGGGGTTGTAGAGGGGAGAAACAGGGAGGCAAGAGAGGGGTGAGGGGGCAACAGTATCCAGAAGAAAATGTGCACAAAGCTGTGGTAATGAATATTCATCTGTGACGGCGGCTGGGGCCGTGGCATGTTCTTCTGGCTGAGAGGAACGAGTGGGCCGGGGGTGGGGGAACATAAAAGCCCGTGGCCGATCCCATTACCCAATGCTGTGCAGGCTTAATGTGATTCAACCAGTAGTGTGTGTTCTGCCGAGACGCTCAGTTCTCGCAGATTTGATCCAGAGCTTTATACGGCAGCCATGCCACATTCTCAAAGACTAAAGTACACATGAGCTGATCCCACACGTCTCAAACACAAACAGCTCATTTTAAAAATCCTTATTTGTGTAGTTTTAACACATATTATATGACAGAAGGAAGCAGAATGGCTTATTATGTCTGTAAAAACTTGCCATATGATGAGAAAATGTCTCACTTTCTTTCTCGCCCCTCTTTCTGGGATATATATAAGCCATATATATATAATATATTTGGCTTATTGGTAATCATATGATGAGATTAGTCCTAAGTATTAGTAAAGAATTATGGTGTATCATAACTATTATAATGTTACTTTTTACAAACAAAAAGGAATGTGTCAGACTAAATTTTGATAAATAAATTAATGCACACTCGTTTTTCCAATCTCTTTCTGTCTCACAATTTTGAGTACATGTGCTCTTGGATGACTGTTCGAGCAGGCTTTGGCATATTTACTCAGCGAATCTCTGGGCTTAACCACCCATTACTGCTTTCGTCTCTTTATTGTGGTGTATAGACATACTGTATATCACTTCTCATTTCCAACTATTTTTATAGCACCAACTGAATAATTCCTACTTTGAAGTGCACACATTATAAGAGCCTCACAGACTTTTGTTCTGATGAGCACAAGCACAGTGTATGTCTCCACACAGATTGAATTCAATATTATTCAGCTATAGTTGTATTAAGATTGTGTTAGAAACACAAGCCCTATATGTGCCCTGGTACAGACAGCTTTAGGAGTGTTGGTGTTATTTGACAGTCCTCATAAGAAGCTTTGGTTTGTTTGAGTTACATGGATTTCTGAGTGCACTCAAATGACCTTTATTACTGCTCTCTCTGTATGACATGTAGCTCTGGACTCGTAATCCACAGTGAGAGCGATATAGTGTCAGCTTGTAGATTCAGAAGAGGGCACGGTATTAAAACATAACACTGTTGAACAGGGCTACAGTTAAAGCCACACGTATGTATATAAAAAGACAGGCAAAAAATTGGAACAGGGAAATTAAAGCGTCTTTGTGAGGTGTGCTGCTGCAAGCATTTAGGCAAACACAATTTTAAGCTTATCGTGGCAAGCACTCTTTCCCAATCATCCCTAACAGCACCTTGCCTCTCGCTCACTCCAATCCGGATCATTTTCAAATGCAAATAGCAGCACTTCACAGTAATCTCACCCAACACAGAGGCGAATCTATTTGCATTCGTAAGTTGGACGCTGCTGCAATAAGTCTTAAACACGCTATCAGCATAAAGTAGGTGAAAAATGCACTTTGTTAAATTTGGCAAAACCCTTAATGAATAATTATTTTAACATTATTAAAGATATGTAATATTTATACTGACCTGTTTCGTATGTGGTTTTACTGATTTATATAATGTAAATATACAGTATGCTCTTTTTTCCTAGTCCATGTGCAATTCCTACACGCCTCCTCTTATGGAAATGTTATACCGACATCAAGGTTTTAAGAGACATTACACGTTTAGTTTCACGCACTTTTCATATGTAGTGGACTCAAATTAAGTATAGGATATATGATAATACAATACAGAATATGTTTTTATTTTCATGTGTGATTTTAACACACAGTTAATGCATTTATATTTCACATATTGTTCACAACCACTTAACCACTGCATAAAATGGTTAAATGCACCTTTACATGTTTTACATGAGATAAATAAATAAAGGGTGACACTAACAAGACAAATTAAAATCTAGCACTTAGCACTTCTACAACAGCGCCACATTATGAACTACAATTCATACAATGTCATAGGGCAACACTTGGAGGAGGGTGAAAACTAAACGGAGCTCACAGATGCCCACCAAGTGTTATCCTTCCCACCTAAAGGGGAGAGCCAGTTACACTTTCACTGACTCTTAGTAGCATCATCATAATCCATAAACTTAACTGTAGCATTAACTTTACTGTAGTACTGTATGTCCATTGTGAAGTACTTACTTTATGAATAGAAAAGGCAAAATTAGTGAGTCAAATTATTTAAAGAATTATTTTAGAACAAGTTAGATCAGAAACACAAGCAACACTATTCATATTGTCGTTGTACCCAAAAACTGTATATAACTGCAGCTAAAGGCCAAGGCTCATAACACACTGAGTGAGCATTTACTCTGGCTGATAATAAAGCCAGATGGATTATGATGGAGAGCCAACTATCTTTAGGGAGAACGCCAGTGGTTTCACACTTGGGGAGAGAAAGAGAGCGTGTAAGTGTGACAGGATAAATTCATCAGCCCACTAATTTGTGCTTGTGCATGTGCATGTTCCAAGACTCTGGAACATCATCAAGCACATTCTTTAAAGTATACTGCGTTATGATTTCATGTTTTTTGGAGAGAAAATGATCATCATTCAAACTCAATGTTCAGTAAGTGAAGACATTCGTAAGGTCAAAGTATCCTTTTATTTGTCATAAACATATTAGTAGACCCAATAAGAGTTGAAAAATAAGTAGTAAAATGGCTTGTTGCTTTGCTCATGTAGGAGTTAGCACCTCATTAGCAAGTACAAGTCTTGTGGGGGCGAAAGTGATGGAGATGGAAGAGATGGAGAATGAAAAGAAAGGAGGTGGAGTGAAGGGATTCAGGAATTATAGCCTCTTGTGGGAGAATGCTGTTCAATGCAATTGATTGGTTTATTTGAAGCCTACTTTATGATGTTTTTGTAACTTAAAAGTTTCTCCTTGTGTTAAAACAAGGCTGTGACACATTACATAGTAATGCTAATATGTGGTCAGATCCAAAAAGCTAGTAACTCCACATATAATCATTTGGGTATGAGAGCAAATGTTAATGTATGCCTAGATTGCTGACAGCACTGCTTTCACATCTGAAATGGAAGCAACGGGTTATTATGTCCTATTCCCTGGTTCTGGAATATTAATCAGTCCAAGGTTTGAAGCAGTTGGATGAGCCAAGCTCAGAGCAGTGTATGTTATCAATGTTCTGAGAAGGTCGTCATTTGAAAAGGAGCCCTCTGCATTAGCATTCATAATTGCCTACATGACGAACTTGACATGGTTCGTTTACCAGAGAGTGTGGAAACAAGCTGGCAGGAGTATGTTCTTTAATTAAGAATATGACTAAAGAACACGTCCCCCATGACCGCTAATGGAAATGTTTGTTAATTCAGTTATCTGGGCATGAAATTCCTTTGGCTGTGACTGGCAGCATAAGGTCATTTGTCATATTAAAAGGCACAAATCCTCCAGTCCATCCATGAAGGTTCACAAAGTCTGTGTTTGACTGCCTTAATACCTTAGGAAAGTCTGGATACATATAATTTTTGGTTTGCATTAATTTAAACTTTCTGCTATAATAAAAAGCAACCATGCTGTACAGTAAGTAAGACATCAAAAGATAAATTTCCTTTCTCAAACCAGTTCAAGGCTAAAATATTTGAAGGAAGCAATGCAAAGTTGTTCAAGGTTGTGTATTTTAAACAAAGCATGATCAAATACATAGGTGTATCTGACTGTGAATAATATATTAATGCCCTTACAAAGGCACTGCCACAGGCTATCTGTAAAGCAGGAAGCACTGAGGGATTCATCAATGCCCTCAGATTTTTCAGATACTTTTCTGCTGAGTCCAGAGACTGAAAGAGAGTGCAGAAGTTCACTCTAAAGTTATGAAGCCCATCTTATTTATTTTATTCTGATACTGGACACAGGCACTAAAAAAAAAAAGAATCCTGAATATTCATGTATTTTAGGAAAATTATGGATTGTCAATTAATGCTTAAATTTAGATTATGAAAAGGTTTGAGGTCACATTTAGCATATTCTGTGTATAAGAATTCAATGGTAAGGGGGGTCCAAAAATTTGAGACATATGAGCATGTTTTTATTTTGCATTTCTTTCCACTTTAATACATTTTTCAAAAAAAGTAATCTTAATCTTCTTAGTATTTCTTTGTATCTGGCATGTCTCATTTTTACTTAAAATTTTGATTACATGTTACATGTCTTATTACAATTTTATATGTTTTTACAATTTTTACAAATTTAACTATAGTTATGCATTGACTGTTCTTCGGTGATGCTTGAAAGTTGTGCTAAATTTAGTGTAGGCAATTTAAAGTTATTTATGTGCAAAAAGTTCTTATTCAGACTCAAGAACAGCTCACACATCCAAGGTTGCCGGATTTGTGTTGAGCTCTCAGGTCAGGAGTTGGTCAATTGCATCCACATGCACTTTGCTTTTATGTTTACAGAAAATCCAGAAGATGAACAGTGTGGATGAACAGTGTGGACTGTGTGGACAAAGTGGACTGCATTTTCCCTTTTGCTGTGAAGTGCGAGTACAAAAAAAAAAAGACAATTTAAATTGGGGATGCATTTTTGCAAGGAAATGCAAAGTGTGATTTCTGTAAAACTGTAGCAGGTGATATACTATACAGCTGGCAGAGTGAGTAAAATCACAATGCAAACATTTGACCATTCAAATCAATGGAAAAATGGAAATAACAAAAGTACCACAGGGGTAATTGCAACCATTTTGACACCATAGTACTGGTAGCAAGAATCTGAAAGAACCTACCAGATTTGGAGCAGAGTCAATATTTAAAAAAAAAAAAAAAGTCAGACCATGGCATTTGAATTAATACTTCTCCTTGTGTTAACCGATATCATGCACTTTGCTAATTTATACTCAGCCTAAGGGGTGAGCAAGTCCTATACAACTCTCTATAGTTAGGTCTGAAGTCAAAACAGTAACATTTTACCCATTGCTTCCTGACTGCACAAAGATATTCCCAGAAATCTATATAACTCTTAATGGTTAAATATAAGGTTGCTTCATCGGTATAAAAACATTTTTAAGAAGTGGGAAAAAAACAGGAAGTCAGGGCTAACAGCCTGTCAAGTAGTAGCTCTTAAACTTTAGAGGCCGTGTAGTTGGAAAGCTACATTGATCTGTTAGCAATCATCCTGATGTTAATTAGTCATCTCTTGTCTTTGCTTAGTAAGGCTTTGGATTTTTTGCCAACATTGATTGGGCAAAGGTTTATTCCCTGAAGAGAAGAAAGCAGATCACAAGCCTTAAATCACTTTAATTGTTTTGCTCCTGCTAATTATTTATCCATTTGAATGTTACCTGCTCATCTGCACTGCTTGGCCAAAAGTTGCACACGCTAATGTTTTGTTCAACCTCTTTTAGCTTTGATTACAATATGCAGTGTGTGGTCTTCTTAAAATTATTATTTTGCAATTTGCATGTAGAAATGCGGTTTCTGCTATTATTATACATATGGGTTATTTCTACTGTACATACTGTATTTCCACTGATTTTACAGTTTTACAAAGTACAATGCACTTGACAAAGCATTTAGGTGATCAGTCACAGTCATTAATTTTTTTCCTGACCACATTTCTTTTAAATGACTAAATTTAGGACTTTTTTTTCCTTAGCATGGATCATATTTCTCGTTTCCAAGTGCAACTCTTACTCTATATTTGAATAAATAATCTGGTTTGGAAACAGACAGATAGAGTAGGTCTGAATCCTGTCTGATGCAGTAGTGCATGGCAGGACGGGAATGACTTCTGTCAGAGAAAAATAGCACCTGCTGTGCCTCCTTCCACTTTTCATCACCCCTTGTAACCCTGATACAGCATGTTATTATCTTGCTCATCATTCTCTGCTGGGTCAGCGGTGTTCAAATGCTGACCATACTGTTGCTGACCAACTCTGTGACTCTGTCAGATTGCATGATCATTTGCAGTAATATAATGATTGAACATCATTATAACAACAAATGATTGAAATGGTATAAGAGCCTGGTTTTCAGTCTTCTCTGGTTCAGGGTCAAAAAATGTTGGCAGACTTTTAGCAATAATGTTTATGTAATAGGGGAAAATCGGGTTAAATATACATAGTATATAGAACTTTAAGATTTTTCACCCAATGTGTAACATGTGTTCAGAAGAGAATACATGATGAAGCTCACTCACTCATCTTCTATACCTCTTTATCCTGTATTCAGGTTCGCAGGGACCTGGAGCCTATCCCAGGAGGCTTAGGGCATGAGACGGGGTGCCAATCCATCGCAGGGCACACACAGATACACACACTATGGGCAAAACAGTCAACCTAATCTACATGTCTTTGGACTGTGGGAGTAAACCAGAGTACCCAGAGGAAACCCCCAAGCACGGGGAGAACATGCAAACTCCATGCACACAAAGACGGGAATAGAGGCTGGCCTGGAATCGAACCTGGACCCGGGAGATCCAAGGTGACAGTGCTAACCACTACACTGAGCTATAGTCATTGAAATCAATACAAAAGATTTGAAATAATTAAATTTATGTAGAATAAATGTAGAATATGTGTGATTTCCAGAAATCACACCTGAACACCTGGAGTGGACAATGCTAACTATGTAAGGAATTAATTATTAAAGCATGTTATGTGATATCACCATAAAGTGGAGCATTTTCCCACTATAGCAAATCATGAAGTGTTTTATTTATCTAATACCACATAAATTATAAACAATGTTTCACCAAATAAAATTCCCATAACTGTTAAAAACATCTCCTCGCAGAAATCATCACTATGTGTCAATATATAAAAAAAAATTCTTTATTATACAACATTGTTTCAACCTATTTTTATCATTAGACTCAACATTAAACATGGTGCATCAATAGTACTCTGCTTGAAGCCCCTGCAAATAAACTTTTACTATAGAAACAATAATTTATTTTTTAAGTATTTGAATCATGTGAACAATCATTTGTATTACAATAATTTTTAGGGTATTGTTGTTGTTAAAAATTAGCCCTAAAAAAAAAGACCTACTACCTGCCTTATTTAGCTTTATTGTTCTTCATATTTAAAATTCATTTGCTACCCTATTTTTAAAATAAAAAAGCACATCCTAAATCTTAAATCTATCCATCCAACCATTCGCTACACTGCTTATTTTGTGCTGGGGCCTGGAGTCTATCCCAGGGAACAAGGTACACTCTGGATGGGGTGCGAACCCATCATTATGCACACTGTGGGCAATTTGGAAATGCCAAATGACATAGACTAGATGTCTTTGGACTGTGAGAGAAAACTAAAGATCCCAGAGGAAATCCACCAGGATGGGGAGTCCATGTAAAGGCCACGCACACGGGACCAGAGGTGAGATTTGAACCCTTAACCTGAAGGTGTAAATCAACAATGCTAAGCACTACATCACAGTGCCACACATCTTTGATCTTATAGATTTTGACAACTTGTACAGCATATTAGTTTTCTTTGTCATTTTTATTTCTGATTCAATGACTAATGAAAAATGGCCAGTATTTCACTTTTCAGTGTATTGCTTAAGTAATCATTTTAGGAATAGAAATAAGAGGGAACAAAGAGCCTCTCTGTGCAATCTCTTTGTTTCCGTTGCCATTTCCTATCATTGAGCCCTGGTTTCTTTTGCACTCTTATCCAGTGCTAGAGCTGCAATTGCTTTTTGAATGAAATAGAACAAGTTTTCTTCCACCTTTAATTGAAACGTGAACTACAACAGTGGTTCCCTGCAACAGCAGTGCTTTCTTTTGCTGATGATAAAGGCTGCAGCTATTTGTCTGCCTATCAGTTTGGTCATGTGTGTAATTGCCTTTTACTATTCTCTGGCCAAAAAATGTATGAGAGTGATGCATGAGAAAAAAGCAGCACCAATCCAATATAGTGCTGGCCAAATCTGCCTGTGTAATGGCAATTTTAAAAGATACATATATGCTTAAATGTTAAAATTGTTAGATCTCAGTATTATGTTTTTGAGGCTGATTTAATTTCAGAAAGCAGCACAAAATATTAAGAAAAGATAATTGATCAGTATAAGATAAAACAAGGAAAATAAAGGAAGACTATTTATAGGTAGTGCCATATGCTGGGGTGGTATTGATCTGTTTAACTGTGGACCTGAACTTTACCCTCGGGAGAATTCCCTGTCACCTTGACCATGATCTAATAGCAGCCCTCTGACCTCTGATCTGTGATTCTCTTGGACCCTCCTGTCAGCCTTTACTTGGACTACATCTTACACATGACCCTTGAAATTTCACCTTGAACAAAGATAAGAGTAAAACTTGACTTTTGTCATGACCTTTGATCTTTTCTAGTGCTTTCCAATAGAATTAGATGGGTTGGAAAGAACAATCAGCAGGACACTACGCCCACTGGTGAACTACAATCCAAATAAAGACTGACAGTGTTACCCATTTCAAGCCTCTGGCTCTCTGTTTGCCCATTGGGTGGTTATCAGTGTGGGTTAAAATGAGTCAATAATGTTTCACAAGGCCAAGATAGCCCCCAGAGTGCTGTGAATTTTCTGAAGTGAGTAAGTGAGAGAGAGAGAAAGGGAGAGAGAGAGAGAGAGAGAGAGAACAAATGGGCAAGTAGAACAAGATAGAGGAATGAGCATGAAGAGGGAGAGAAATTTTTCTAAAAGCACTACTTGTAGCTTACTGCTTTATCATATTGATCTTGTTCCCAGACACACACACACACACACACACACACACACACACACACACACCAAATGGTGAGCAAAAAGCTTAAAACACACACAGCTCCCCAGCCAAAGCAGTGTATGTTCTGTGTTTCAGTAAGTAATAAAACACATGCTGTTATAAGAAAACAAACAAGAACATGGTGATGTCATGCTGTTACCACGCTAAAGCAGATTACAGTTCAGAACAACTGTTTTATTTTTCTATACTGTACTACAACAAATTGCCAATCATTACATTTTAATTCAATCGAATTTTAGTTTTACCTATTTATTGCTTTTACTATAGACTTCACTGTAAAACAGCATTACAGAAATATAAATAATTTTAATGATAAATACATTAAATTTAAATGTAGAAATGAATAAATGTGTTTTAAATTAAATAGATATTTTCTTCCACCTTTAATTTAAATGTAAGCTACAACACTGGTTTAATCACACTATATGGCACATCATACTTTATTTTTTTTATTATTAATTCTGTAGAAGTATCATTGTCAAAGAAAATTGTGTGTAAAATTACAGATCATTCTGTATGGTGAGAAACCACACTGGAGACTTTTTCCATAAATGGTAAATACAGAAGCTTAATCATATGATCAATCATATATATATTTTTGTTATATTGCAGTTTTAACCCATGTATTATAGTTCTGTGAATGAACACTTATTATTACAACGATTAGATATTTAAAGCCATGCAATAATTTAAGGCAGGTTAGTCTTCAAATGGTTCAGCCAAGTTGTGCTGCCTTGTCAATTGAATTGATAGCAGGGTCTATTGATTCTTGGTACCCTATTAAAAATGCTAAATGGGTAAATGCACTATAACAGTAAATGGAGCATGTTTTGAGAGTTTTTTATAACATACAATCATGTTCAAAAGTAAGCACTCCCTCTTTTAATTCTGTGTTTTTGTGTAAAAAACATAATAAAAATCAAATCATTATAGCAGGTCTTAGTATTAGGCAAAAACATTTTCAGATGAAAAACAGCATATAACTTTAATTGCACACTGCGCAAATATTTATTTAACAAAAAATTGAGTCAACATAAAAAAAAAACAAAAACATACTCAGTAAGAGGGCAAGTTGTAGCCAGGTGCTGCAAATAATCAGCCCTTGATTAATTGATTATCAGCAGAGCTTTTGGCAGTGGCAAGAGGTTAAGACATAAGCAATGGTCTTACAGAAACGATTGTCGCTGCACATCAATCTGGAATTTTTACACAAGTGAAAAGCATTCAAGACAGCTGCCCATCTTCCTAGTAGTGGATGTCCTGGTGGATTGGTTATGAGTTTTTCAGCCACAGGACCTTGGCACCTTGCGGTTGACAATGATCTCCTCAAGGTAAGGCCAACAGCTGTCCATTAGCTAAATCTTGACTGAAATCGGGTGATGCAACAGCACAGTGATCACTCAATGGTGCGAATGGTCAAGATAGATAGGTATTGCATAAAAATCCTTTTATCAATAACAATATACTTAAATAAGCATATAAATACACTTAAAACAAAAAAAGGAATTTGGTTTTCTTTTACAATTTTATATCACTGGACTTAAAATGATTAAAAACAGAATTTGAAGATTGTTTATTGATGACTGTCACATAACAGAAGTAGTTTCACTCATAATTCCTCCTTGCTCGATGAGCGTGGAGTGGTTGGCTCAGGAGCAGAGGCGAGAGCATTAGTGAGAGGAGCAGGGAGCAGGGGAGAAGCAGCAGTGAAATATTTATAAAGGTTTGACTTGCGTGTTCCCTCAGGAACAACACATGCATGCTGGAGATAGCTGCAAGCCATACAGAGCAGCAGGTCAGGTTCTGAGCTTTGCACATCATAGAGAAGCATAGCGTGTCAATGAGTCAGCGAAGGAGGAGGAGGGTACAGGGAAAGTGCACTTGGAGGCATGTTTGGGCCTTGGAGAATTATAGACATTTTTTTTATACATTTTTTTCTTTCTTCTTATTGTTGTTTTTGACAGATACCATTCCTGTTGGTTTTCTTCAGTTCAGATCAAAACGTGTCCGTGTCATATTAAACCTGACAGATACCTGTATCCATATCAAACTAAATTTAGTCCTGTGGTTTTGACATCTTTTGGTTAAGATAGGAACAGAGGTAGATTTTCTTTTCTTGCAGTAGCAACAGGTTTTGTATTTTGTTTCATTGGATCTAAACAGATAACAAGGAGGCACAAAAGCCCTATGGCTGTAATTGATTGCAATGAAGTCACTTAAGATATTATATTTTAAGAGGCAATTGTGAAAAGCATATCCTAATTTTTACAGGGCTTATATACTTGCATACCTATATAAAAGAAACTCTCATATCTTATGTAATATTTATGTAATCATATTATACCTACTGTATATGGAGTGCCCTATATCTTTTGCGGTAAGCCGTCAACATTTTATAATCTAAAACGTATTTTGGAATCTAAAATTTATATCAGTTTAATTAAAGTCAGTCTTAAAGCAGAGCACTAGGGGGATTTAATTTTCCGTAGACAAGCACCTTTTTTCTTTCTATTTCATCTATCAGCAAACATCACCCCCAGTCAAGTCCAGACATAATCAATAGGTCATCAGACAGAAAGGTCAAGGTCATTGGTCAACTATATTCTGATCAGGAGAGTTTGGTCAGAGATGGAGATTAGGTTGTGTTTGGAGGCGGTGGGTGCAGGAAAAAAATGGGGATCACTGATTCAGGAGCCCGCAGGAATGCGGGGCCCCATCCTCCCATCCATAAGCTTTCTCTTAAACAGATCATTTATTCTGTCTCATATGGCAGTGAAGGAAAAGTATCGATCAGGACACTGTTTTACTCTAGCCTCTGAGAAGCCGCCACCTGAGCCTGGCAAAGGAATAGCTAGTAAAAAAAAAGGGTCAGACAAAATAATAGCTCTTAGAGGATTTCACGTTTTATGAATTCTTTTTTTTACTGAGGATTTTATAGCAAACAGTGTCAAGAGCAAGTGGCTTCATATGAGATGTGGGTGAATTGGTGGGATAAGGTTTAATCCTCACATTACAGGTGCAGCTGTGCAGTTAAAATAGTGGCTTTTGAGGCGAGATGGGAAAGTCTGCCCGAGTTTGCTCAGGTACCCTTTTTAGAGGAGTTCTTCAGCTTCATTAAAGCCTCCACTGGAGCAGCATGCAGCCCGTTTCCATTCTTGTTTTAGAAGCTGTTGTGATCACATTTATTAATCTCATAGCAATAGAACAAAGGCCTGTGTGTTCAAACAGCAATTACTCCCTCGTCTTTGGAGATACTGTCCAGGCATAATTGGATTTAAATGAACTCAAATCTTCCTTTGTTATGGCACATAACACGCAATGCTTTTTAATTAAGATTGCTGGGCTTGAGTAATGATACAAGCCCACGTCGAGAGGTGCAGCCTCTTTCATGTTCCATTCTTCAAACAGCGCTGTGAGACGGGGAGCCGACGTGGAGCGAGGGCCAGCCCGCTGTCTGCCTCAGCGGGGAAGGGTGTGGTTTAATTAAGATCCCACCTTATCTGCTCCATCTGTGCTTCCGCTAGGAAGATGAGATGTTGGGTGTTTGAGCTTCTGTCATCAACACTGCTGATGTTCACACACCACTGTTTCTCGCCTGCACTCGTCTCTCGCTTCACCTGGAGCGGTTGATGTAAACACAGGAGACTGTGATAGCGATACCCAGATTGGTTTGGACTTAATTTAACGATGCTGCGAGATGTGTTGAGCTAGGTGTTAGTGTAGTTCTTACAGGAATCCACAACATAGCACAGGTTAACAAAAAAGTAGATGAGAGACTTCACCGCACTATGTGAAATTAGCTACATGGAAAATGTTTTTAACTTATTTCTGGTGGTAATAATTAAATGTTTTGTAGAGTTGTATGCCAAAAAAAATATCAAAGTACATACTAAATCAGATTAGATCACTGATTTGAACTTTGCTTTTCAAAATTTTGTACCCACATTTAATATAATCACATCTTTATCATAGTAATTATAATTCTAAGTAACAACTTCTTTACAGGCATTTTATAGCAGACCTTCCAGATACACAGATAAAAAATAAGATTGTGTAATATTCAATTTGGTGAAATTTTAGTGAAGAGTCTTCATTTTCAGCCCTCTGTAACAGTCAAAAGTAAGTCTGATCCTTTTAAGTTTTAAGGAAAAAAAAGTCTTAAGGATGTACAGTAGGTTTTTCCAAGTTCTCCGTATCATGAAATTATTGTAGGAATGATAAAACAGGAGCTGCTGGGGCAGTGAGAGTTACAGATGCTTTAATGTAATGTAGTGATAAAAAGAACAGACTCATTTCCTGAATGCTCTTTAAGGAATAAATATAAACAAATAGAATGTGCATTATATGCATTTCCAACCTGAAGTGCTATAGAAGGAATCAAACACTTTGGGTTGTGCTTTTATTGGAAAATAATCAGGTTTGGGGAGGTAAAAGTTATCGATTATTTAATTATTTGTTTGTTTATTTTTTATATATTTTTTACATACATATTGGTTGTAAGATCATTAAATGCATTCCTACATTTATAAAGCCTAAAACGGTTGATTGTAGCATGATTGTATAATGCAGCAGTAAAGAGTAAAATGAAGCAGTTACCTAATGGGAAATAAATATGAGGAATGAGAAATGCAATAGTGATTTATTTAATTATCCAACACAACCTAATTGAATTTCCCATATGGATATTTAATTAAAGAGTTAGTCTTTTTTTTCCTTGGCCATGTGTGTTATGGAGCAGTCATTACTCTCTTTATTATTTACCTCATATAGTAAATCATATACTGTAGGTCATACGCCAGTAAAATGTGACCCACCATAAGCCTCTCACAGAATGCCCCCCCCCCCCCTCTCCTTCCGCTCTACTATCTTTCTCTTTCTCTTGACAACTTTCTTTTTTAATCATTGTGTTTTTGCTAGATTAGTTAATTCCTTTTCATCAGCACACTGTCATAGAAAAGGCATAGATAACAGCGAGTCTCTTGAGACCAGGCAGGAGAATGGTATAGAAGCCTTACCATGTTGTGCTGACAGTGATGCACTAAGGGAAAAGCTTGGTCTGTAAATGGGTAATGGCACAATGATGACCCAGAGCTTTTGATGAAGTGTCTGAGTTACAGCTGGGTGCACTTCATGCCTGGAGTTTTAAATCAGGAGCAGACTGTATGATTGATAGGTTATTGTTTCCTCCATCTTTTACACCATGTAGTCTGTCCACACGCTTCACAGTATGAGGTGTCATCAATCAGATGGTGGAATAACACACTCCTCATTTTTGCACTATATAAAAGCTTGTGACTCTGATCTACTAGGCAGTGATATTACACTCCCCTTCTCTCTCTCTCTCTCTCTCTCTCTCTCACTCTCTCTCTCCTCTTGATGCATACTAACTAGAAGACCATAGCAGGAACTGTTGTTTCAATCAGACAATTTTTGAAGGAATTTTTTTTTCTAGAGATCTAGTTAAAGATTGTTTCCTGGGAGTAAGGATTCAATTCTTATTAAGTCTATGATATGTGATGCAAACCATCAAGACTACAATATGAAACTATGCTTTCCAAACCAATATATTGGTAATGGTCCACTAATTGATCTCTCTCTCTCTCTCTCTCTCTCTCTCTCTCTCACACACACACACACACACACACACACACACACACACACACACACACACTATAATTTTAATGAAAATAATATTTTTGTCCCTCCTTATGTCAAGTGAACCTGGAATCTGGTTAAGGATAGACAAACCCACAGGATTTACCCATCCTACTGTACTTCCCACCTCCCTAATAAAGGCCTACCCTTCCTATTTGCCTAATCAACTGTAGTCATAAGAATCCCAAAGCATAGAACTAAGTATAATATTACAATTCCATTGCATATACAGTACTTAAATGTAATGCATGTATGTTAAATTCAAAGTGGGAAAATAAACAAAGGTAAAACCAAAATAACCTTTAATATAGTATATTAACTCGAGCTTGTTGTGACCAACAGGACATGTTAAAACCACAATGTGAAGTCTCTGTGGTTGTTCATTAAAAGGGAAATTATCTCCAACTGGAGTCTTAATTATCCAACCATATGAAGATAACTAATGACTATGGGAGCAAGAACACCTCCACTGTTGACTTGAGCATGCACGCACACACACACACACGCACACACACACACACACACGCACACGCACACACAGATGCCAACACAGCTTAGTTAAATTCATCCTGCCTTTTCTGTTCGCTTTTTCTCTTGTAAATAGTTAACTCTTACCCACCATTACTCTTGTCCTCTGTCAGTCTTTTCTTTACACCTCTCTCTTTTCTTCCTTTTTACTTCTCTGTCTCCTTCTCTAGGGATCATGAGTTAGAAAAGCAGCTCAGTATGCCCTCCCCACTCCCCCCCCCCCCCTACCAATTTTGTCTTTTTCTTCTTCTTTTTTTTTCTTCCCTGTGCTTTTTGGAGAGGAAGAAGTTGCTTTACTGAACAGTTGCAGCTGGTTTGTTCAGGAATTAATCATGATGATTAATTGGGCTTCAAGTTAAATATCCACAGAGCGACGTCAAGCTGACAGGCGTCACGCTCAAATTGACGCTGTTTTAGAAAGCAGCAGATTGATTTACACAGAGGTCTAATGAATAGCTCTGTGAACCGGGGGAGACATAAACAGGAGTGTGTGTTTTTGAATTTGACCCTGAACAGTCAGAGCAGTCTGTCTATTGCTCTCTCTCTCTCTCTCTCTCTCACACACACACCGTCTCTTTCTGTGTCAATGCCATGCTTCTTCAATGTTGTTCCTCCTCTACAATTTGTTTTCTCCTGTATAGACTTTTATTTTTGTGTGAGTAAATATTAACAGCCGTTACCTAAACAGAAACTGCGTACTGCCTAGAATTTCTAACAGGGTAAAAAAACCCTGTGCTTTCTTAAGGTGTACTCTGTTAATGGGAGATCATGGTGTTTGCTCTGCACAATGCAGAGAGTTTTAAACATTCAAGTGATAGGCCAATGATGCAAAGATTTTACACTGAGGGAAGATTAAGTTATAACAGTTTAGACCGCATTCCTAAAAGGCATCGTCATGTGATTGATTAATATTCTCATTCATTATGACTTGCATACTTTGGACACACAAGTTTTTTTTTCCCCCTTTGTTTTGTCTTTTGCATGTACTATAAGTGTTAACCGCTTCCAGCTTCGAGGTTTAAAACTCAGGGTGCCGCATTTTCTCTCACTATTTACATGGATTTCTCCGGGTTCTCCAGTTTTCTCACACTGTCCAGAAACATGCAGCTAGGCGGACTGGTTACACCAAATTGCTTGTGAAGGTATTTGTGTGTTTGTGTGTGTGCGCGTGTGTGTGTAAATAATCCTGCCTTGTGCCCCATGTTACCAAGGTATAATCTGTAATTCTGACCATCTTAAAGTTGTTACTAAAGATAAACGTACCTTTAAAAATGATGATGATGATAATGATAATGATGATGATAATAATAATAATAATAATAATAATAATAATTATTATTATTATTGGTTTGTTTTAGGGCAGCACAGTGGACAAAAAATGCTAAAGAGTGGGCAGCTACAGTAAGGTTAAATTGTACTTACGTCCTTATGGTTAGAATATATTTAAATTCATGATGAAATTCTAAATTTTATTTTATTTAATTTTATCACCTAAGCTTACCTGCATAGGTTGGTTTTTCTTTTCGTGCTGTCCATGGTGCTTTTTGAATGGTAAATTCCTGCCATAAAAGCCTGACCACTTAACCACATAACCACATAATAATATTGCCTTGTAGTTTGTAGTAGTATAGTAGAATTTAGTGTGTGTGTGTGTGTTTGTGTGTGTGTTTGTGTGTGCGCGTGTATCATTCCTGCTCATTGTGTGGACACATGGGTACGTAGGGGAGGAGCTCCAGCCCTGGCATTTGTAATCCATCTATTGTGCTGGGGCTCTCTAGCTCTGGATCAATGCACCGCACTCACACTGGCCCACAGGTCTGTAACTGAGCCCCTATTCAGCCATCAACTCCCCCATCACACTCACAGCACAGCAGCACGAGAGCTACAAAAGAGATGGCCAGTCCTTTTCTATATTCTCACCATTTGTGCATGTCTGTGTGGGAGAGAACTCCCCCTTGGATTTCTCCCACTTCAACCCTTTCTAAGTATTGTTATGATTTGAAACACTTACACTTTTGTGGCAGCACACATATCATATAACAACAATTATATATTCATCAAAATGATCTGTCTGCCTGAGTTACTGCAGTGATTAGAAACTGTAGAAAGAATCACAGTATGCGTCATATTGTGTGTTTGGGTCTCCGACGCCATTCATCTTAAATCAAACTTTTCCTGAACGTCACCAGACCTTTAAACTGCCGCAGTATACAGTATATACAGTATGTTGTGAGAGAGATGATCAAATGAAAACACCCCTAATCCGTGTGAAAAGGTTGTGAGGAGTGAGAGCAGGAGGGACTTAAGCAGCCAGTAGGGGGAGGTAAGATAAAGGGAAACCCTCAGCAGGAATCCTCTCCCTAGAGCCTTATCTGCATTCACTTCCCTCTGTCTTACATGCACGGAACATCTGGCACTCTTCAGTAATCCTCTGAATTCAAGTGCACACATGTGGAGTGTGCGGTCGTGTGTGGATTTTTCTTGAAGGTTTTTGTTTGCAATGTCTGTCTTTTGTGTGCCTATGCATCAGTTTTTGTGTTTTTGTGGTTTAGAACTCATCCCTTTAGTACCTTGGCAGGTTGATGGGACAACTAGATGGGATTCACTCATTCCTCTACAGTAAGCTCTTTATCCTGGTCTGAATTGCAGTACAGTAGATCACAGGTTGGGAATACACCCAGAGACGCCAGTACATCATAGAACACCATGCACACACACGGACATGAACTCATTCACATCTAGGGGCAATTTAGAATAGCCAAGCCATATAATAGCATTATTTTTTGGGAGGTGAAACAATATCAGAGAGCTTGGAGAAAATACCTGATCACACAGAAAGAAAAGGGGTAATATAGACTGTATTCAGAAGGTGGTTTTAATGCTATGGTTGATCAGCCACAACATTAAAACCACTGCCAGGTGATGTCAATAGCATTTGTTTGTTACATTGGCACATGTCAAGAGGTGGGTTATATTAAGTAGCAAGTTAACAGTCAATGTCTTGGAAGCAGTAAAAATTAGCAAATTTGAGCACCTGAGTGACTCTGAAAAAGACTAGGCTGTCATGGCTGGAAGACTGGGCAATCTCTAAAATGGCAGGTGTTGTGTGGTGTTTCTGGTATTCATCAGTTAGTACAGACAGCAGACTGTTTTACTTGCTGCCAAGTATATACCACAGTTGGTTTATATATATATATATGGTTCCACAGGTGGCATTGTGACAAGATATTCAATTTTATTGGTTATGGTTTTAATAGTATGGATGGTTGATGGTTGTTAATTGTAAGCATTTTTGCAAAATCTATAACTGTCGGTTAAGGTATAATAAATAAATAAATAAACAAACAAACAAAAACCTCATTCTTTAATTGTGTTTTATAGTATTCTGCCAGCATTTTAGAACATGGAAAAAGTTTTTGCACACAAAAGCTTTTTAAGTAGATCAGGTTGCTTAAGTAAAAAGATAAAAAAGATTTCTATTGAATTAGAAAGATTGTTGAAGATCCGGAGAAACATTACACACAATACCAAGACTTTTTATCTTTTCAGTTTATAATGCATCATCAGCCTACTCCTCTGCCAGTTTCAGTTTCCCTTTAGTAGTTAATGACACTGGCTTCTCACAAGCGTGTGCAGCATAATGTGTTCATGCATTGTCTGAGTGTATATATGTCTGTGTTTCCATAAGGGTATAGTAAAGTTCACAAATCTAAATGGGATGGAACCGGACATAACAAACACAACAGCTTTCTGCACACAATACGTTGTAATGCTATTTATTTGCTTAGTGTTCTTCCAGAAATCGTTCTTCTATGACATGCAACCTAGCAAATGCAGCAAAATCAGTGCTAGTGATAGCAGAAGCAAGAGGCAAAACAAGTATTGATTGATTACATTATAAAGTCCCTTATAGTCTTGTTAAATTGTTTTTGTCAACATTCTTCAAAAATCCACTAAATGCGTTTAAATTACTCATGGCAGCCATCACTGATCATGCAACAGAAAGAAGCACTGCGATTGAAGTTGAAGTAAAAAGCAAAGTAAAGAGTAGATGAACAGAAATAGAACACTACATGCATAACTGTATCTGAGTGTATGTTTGTGTGTTTTTGAATGCATGTTTGTGCATGATTTTCCAGTGCAGGAATTTCTTCATGTCTTTTTTCTCTTTTTCTACCTTAATACTTAGACACACTAATAGTTTCAGAGGTGTGATACTCTGAGCTCTACTTCACTGTTGGAGTGTAACATTAAGATGTGCACACTGAACCATGTGATTGCACTTTCAGGAAATTGCCTGCACGCCGATTAGGAGCAACATTAGAATACAGGAGTGCTCAGTGCAGTCACATAACGTAGGACTGCTGCTGGGTTTAATCCTGTTCCAGTCAGTCGAAAAAAAAAAAAGTGAATGGATTTTTTCCCTAAATAAGCAGTGGCCTATACATATATCATAAAAACAAAAACAAGATCAAAAACTCCTTATCCACCGAACTATTACAATTAGTGTTCACTGAACCAATGTTCTTAATCTTAACTTGAGAGAGAGGCTTATTAGCTTTCCTCCGCTCTGTGCATGGCTCTGCTCTTTACTGAAATTCAAAGGATTTCAACAACCTGCCTCAAAGACTTTCTTTCATACTTTCTAACTGTAATTCTTATAAAATTCTATACTTTTCATAAATTGTATAAGTTTACTTTTTGGTCAAACAGACAAACAAACCAAAGGTTGTTTGTGTGCTTAATGGAGCACATATTAACCTGTAATGATAGTGATCTGTGCAGTTCTTAAACTTCATTTATTCTAATTGAAATACACATTTTGTCACTTTTGGTCAAATTGAAATTCAAGTAAAAATTCTGGTCCCTCACCTACATGCACAATACCTTTAGCAATTGCATTGGGTGCAAATTTAGACCAGTAAACATTAGTGTATATATGTGTGTAATTTTTTGTGTGTGTATGTATGTACAGTACCATGTTGAGTAGTATAATGCTCAGATGCATTGAGCATTATTTTACAATGCAGAAAATAATAAAAACAAATAAAAATGAATAAAACTAAATAAAGATCATTGAATTAGAAGGTTAAACGAAACTTTTGACTGGTATTGTATGTGTGTAGTTTTGCAGTATGTGTTGCATAGGCTGCATGTTTGATCTTCAGAACTGACCCATTTCCGTTTTTATAAAAGCCTATTGTGCCATACTGCTCTTTTACCAGGTAATTAAAACCTCTTTCCCCGACCTTCACAAACAGAACAGCAGCATGAAAGTCATGGTCAGCAGCCTTTGTATTGTGTATTAGAGAAAACAACAACAACTACAAAAGTAACCTTCCTCTCAGCGGCAGACATGGGAGGTCTTTGATTGTGAATATCAAAGAGCTGCTCTCCCTGTGTGCTCGTGCTGATCCTCCCAAGGTCGGCCTGCCAACCCTATGCATATCACCACAGACTGCAGAGAGGATGCGGTGAGCAGGAACTTTCCAACTGTTCTCAAAATTTTATACACAAAATGTCACTCCCAACTCAAAATTAGGTCTTAGCAAATACTCTAATACACATATACCATAGTCCTAGGAGTGTTTGAATGGATAAACTTCCTGGAGGTCTACAACATGAATTCTAAATCATGAAAAAATGTGGTTTGATTTTTTTATACACTTTAATAAACAGATGAAAGACACAGATAAAATAATAGTAACATTTTTTTTATTATCTGTAAAAATGTAAGCAGTTGCATAATGTGCAAATGAAGTGAAATGTTTTTACTAAATAACAAAAAATACATTTCATAATGTCAATTTTATATTATACCTATACGTAGGGTAAATTATTTGTGAATATTGAGTACTTAAGCAAGGAATACGCTGAACCAAGGAAGCATGTTTATTGTAGCTAAAGATACGGATATCCTATGAAGGAAATGACAGTACTGTGTTTTTAAATTTATATAAGTAGTTCAATAAAATAGTTGGCCTTAATTTAATGACATTTACATTAAACAATATTGCACATGCATGGGTAATCTGAATGTAGTAAAACTTCGTGCTAGCATGCAGCATAAAAAGATCTTCATTTACAAACAACAAACTGTCATATTTACATCCAAAATGTTTTAGGTTGATTGCCTCTCAGATTAACATTTTTAACCCTGAAATGGTGTAAATGCTGTGGCTTCTGGTTTATTGGAATAATCTGTAGAGTAATGAAGCAATTCTAACCCGTTCTTTCATTGAGATGGATCCAAAGAGGCTTTGAAGTCCTCCATTGCTTCTCTCTAGGGTAAAACCGATGGCTGCCTACCCGTGCAATCATGCACCATGTGCCGAGGGACGGAATACAATAGAGAAATAAAAGGTCTTTTGTGAAGGTAGAGATGATGGAGGGAGAGATAAACGAGAGCCCGCAGAGGCTTGCCTGAGATGGAAGGGAAAAAGTGATGACATTTACAGTGCCGGCAGAGTGAATAGGGAGAGGGAACACTTCAGGACACCAGTGACGACCACAACCTGTCATTTCTGTTATAGTCCATTATAACTGTTAGTTTTTCGCCCCAGTTTGATGTATGACTGTAGACCTTTGATCAAAATGTATAAATTATTATATATGAGTATTAGTATATGTGTATTTTTATACCTGTCAGCTTGTAGAAATATTGTTTACGATGTTGAAGGATGATAGAAAAAAAAGTTTACTGGAACAATTCTGGGCATTACTTTCCCGTTACTCCTGAAAACTTAATAATGCAGTGATAGAATAACTGGATATGATATAATGTCTATTTAATCTTATCCCAAGGATAAACAACATTGTTAAAGTACAGCAGCATTTGACAGTCCATTCTGATTTACTCTTTTTGTCTACACACAGTCACACACACTGGCTTTCTCCCAGTCTGTCTTTCTGTGTCTAAGGAACCTGAGCATTTGTTGCTCCCATGGACCAAATCTTTAGTTTGTGTGTGGGTTTTTTTTTTTTTTTTTTTTTTTTTTGTGGTCTATTGTGTGTGCAGGAGAAGTGAAGAGCGGGAGGCTGGAGAGCAGGGCAAAAGAGCAGAGTTCTTATCCTGAGGGAGGATGGATGGAGCCTGGTGAAGAGAAGAAAACGACAAAAAGGCTGGAGAAGGATCTTATCCCACAGTTCCCCAGAGGGTTTCATGTAGAGTTTAAACAGAGAAAGAGATGCTGATAGAGGTAAGAGAGACGCCTCAGACTGCCTCTGTGTCTGGCCTCCTGCTAAACAATCATGAAACACCATTAGCCTTAAACTGTGCTTTTACAGTAACTGCCATCAACAGATTAGCAGCATTTGTTTTTATAATTACGGCCCAATAATCATTGATAAAATACAATGCATACACATATACTGTATTGTGCAGTGCTGCTACTGTAGTTATATGAGGTATATACACTGACTGACACTGTAAAATAATCTTATTGTTATTAATAGATGATATTTGGTTAATTGGCTGTAGAATTTTGCTCTTTTGCCTCAGATCGTTCTGTCTTGCTGTACAGTAATTAGTTCACAGTACCACTGAAATGAGTGATTAAGCTAATAGTTTCAACAAGGCATCTTTGCTGACCTTTTGCTCTTATGTCTTTTGTCCCTTTTTAATTAGAAGCTAAAGAGACCTTGAACAATAATTTCAGTAATTTAGACATTGTTATATAGAAAAGAGTTTTAATTGTGTGTCTATGTCAATAAAACAAGAGTAATGGGTTATTGTAAGGTTGAGGATACTGATTTTTTAATTAACAGATTTTAAAAAATAATTATACGTTTTATAGAAAAAATTATAAAAAAATGTTTTATAGAGAACAAAAGTGCAGAAACAATTTTTCTTTCTATTGCTACATTAGACGTATTGTCTCAGTTTTGTTGTCTCAATCATACCGTAAGTTTTGAATAAAATACCAAAATCAAGGCTTACTGTCTTCATAATTTATACTTATTATATTTGGTTAGTTATATTTTAGTGAGTTATTGCATACTTTATTTCTTTAACATGGATGACAAACCAATGCCTTTGACAAATCAATGTGTTTGCCTATCAGCTGCTAAATTATAGTGTATATTCATAATGAATTACAAATGTATTTATTATGTATATAGTGCCTGTCCTGTCATAAATCTCAATTGAATAATACCTTTCCTGTCTGTATCTGGTCTAAAAACAGCCCCTTTTGTGCAAGAATGATGTCAGGCACCTGCCTTATTGTATATAATGCATTCATTTGTCCTCTGACTCTCATTAGAGACTTAAGTTTGATTTTCTTTATTTCATTGTTTGTCCTGCACACATTTTGACTTCCATTATGGTTTGCTATTGTAATTCAAAAGAATCTTTCCTCTGCCACTGATGACTGACAGTTATTTCATATCTGGAAGGCAATTGAAACATTAATGCCTTAACCATAACAAAGCATTCACAAAGAGTTTGAATTAAGAAATAAACACACAAAATATCAGACTTCAACTCAGCAGTGTGTGGTCATTAATACTCCTCTGACAGCTGATAGTCATAAGCCTCTTGTTTTTTTATGTGTAAAAAAAGAAGATTCTATTATAGGTTTGGTCCACTGAGCTGCATTACTGATTAGTTACAATGTATATTTGTGGATCCAATAGTGCTGTTGAGTGTGAGGTGGGATCAGATTTGTTTGACCAGTGCATGCTATGGGTGGTCAGTTGGATGGCTGTGTGGGGAATTTGGAAAGTTACCTGCCTTGGGCTCTTTGCCTACTGGGACACGCACAAGTTAAGACATGCTGGCCTTTGGTCCCTGCCGGTATGGGTGGGCTTTGGGTGTCCAAGATGCTGTCGCCAGTTTTTTAAAACAAAAAAAAAACATTATTTTTTTTATGCATTGAAAGCACCCAATAGCACAATAGTCTCCATCATTCTCAAATGGACAAGATTTGGAACAAACAACAGTCTTTCAGATCTGGTCATCCAAACTGAGTAAAGGGTAGAGTAGAGGTAACTAAGAACCTAGGGGTTTCAATAAATGAGTTCTCTTGTGGAGATAGGAAAGACTTACATAAGGAAAGCTATTGGTGCCGCACTACACTGATCAGGGCTATATCGTACAGTGGCCAGATGAAAGTTATTTCTTAAAAAAAAAAAAAAAAAAAAAAGTTTGCCAAAGCTCCCAAAGAACTCTCAGACCATGAGAAACAAAATCCTCTGGTCTGATGACATACAGATTGAACAATTTGGAATCAGTAAATCGGGCACTGCACATCACCGTATTAAAACCATGCCTACAGGTAAACATGGTGGCGGCAGTATCATGCAGTGGGGATATTTTTCTGCTACTGGGACTGGGATCCAGTATAGAGGGGAGATTGAAGCGCAGATGAAATAAATAGTTATCCTGAGTGAAAACATTTTCCAGAGTGCTCAGGATTTTAGGATGGGATTAAGGTTTACAGTTTAACAAGACCATGACCAAAAAAAGCATATAACATAGAAAACATAGGAGTAGCTTTAAAACAATTATTTAAAAGTCCTGGATTGGCCAAACCAGAGTCCAGACCTTTATAGAGCATTTCTAGAGAGACCTGAAAATGGCTGTGCATTGACCCTGCCCATTCAATCTAGTTTAACTTGAATGATCCTACCAAGAAGAATAGAAAAAACTTCCAAAAGTAAAGTGTGCCAAGCTTGTAGCATCATTCACAAACAGATTTGAGGCTGTCATTTCCAAAGGTGATTTGGCCAAGTGTTAACTGATGGGTCTGAATGCTTATTTAAATTGAACATTTTAGTCATTATATTTTTACTGAATTTACAAAAAACTATAAAAAACTGTGTGTGTGTGTATATATATATATATATATATATATGCAAAGCAAATTAACTGGTCATTAAGGGTCAGATATCTGGCTGGTAAGCAAGTGATCAAATACTTATTTGACACAGTAATTCACGAATAAATTGTAAAAAAAAATCATACAATGTGATTTCCGGATTTTTTTTTTTTCTGTCACTGAACCCCTCCATGATTTCTAAGTAAGCGAACTATCAAAATCACAAAATCATCATATGTATATATATCCTCTGCCATTTTCTTGTACAAATGCAGAAAACATTGTCACTAGGGAAAGAAAGGATTAAGAAAATAAATTCTGAAAATAATATGTTTAGAGTACAGTATACTTTGTCCTCTTAGGAATATTTCCCAGGACTTAATAGTGATAAAGATTGTCTGACAGCGGCTTCATCAGTTTATGCAGATGTTCAAGGCTTTAATCAGTTAAGTGATCAGAGGTCACATATCAGTGGTGGCTTGCCTTGTCCTGATATGATTGAATATGATTGACAGATCTGTAATGGCTACAGTAATAGCAGTGTGACCCTCTTGCATTGTGCAATCACTGGTACTGCTTTGACTACATGCTGCTATTGTACTGTTGTCTTGATTGAGTATGATTACACTGATATAGTATAAATCATACATCATTAAATAGTGTGATTAACATTTATTAAATGTTCACATTGTTTGGCTGCAATGGTAACGCTTTGGAGCTCTTGAACCACCCGTATTGACAAAAATAAATCCTAAGCTTTGGCTTATGAGTGGTTGATGGATTGTAGTGAGACGGCCTTCGCAGCTCCACTCTGATTGACATGCGTGGCATATGGAATAGTTCTGATGTTCCCGGGGGGGGTCGAGAGCATGGCTGGGAAACATACCTCATTGCCTTTCAGCTACAGACAGAGGTTTCTTACTGCAGTCTGTATTTGTGATTAAAGCTCACTCAGTCTTTTGAGCGTTCTCCACCTTATTTTCCCAAGCTTCCTTCTCTTCCATCTTACTTCACTTATAAATGTGTGTTCCCAACTCTTTTTATCCTCTCTCTCTCTCTCTCTCTCTCTCTCTCTCTCTCTCTCTCTTTCTCTCTCTCTCTAAATTTAGCACCTGAGGCAATTAGTGGTGAAGTGCTCAGAGCCTGCTCCACTGACAGGCAGAGGTACCACTTTTACAACACACTACATGTGTATATGTAGTGGATTTGTGTGCATGAGGTGTGCTTTAATGTGCAGTGTGTTCTTCACCTAAACTCAGGTAACTGAGAAGGAGTCATAGCATTTCCAGTTACTCTTTTGGAAACATAAAATAGACATGTTGTATTTTCTTTATGTATTAACATGATTTTAACCATTTCAGTAAAGTAGACAATGTACTGTACTTTCATCAACCAGCCATCAGTTAATCTCTTTTTTTTATTATGGTCTTTCTCTAGGGTTTAGAGTAATCATTGTCTTCTTAGTCTCGTGACCATACAGTACTGCTGTGCTGTGCTGCTGTATACAAGACTTACCAGTTGCCTCTTCTTGTTCAACTAACCGCATGGTCTTGCTGAACAACTTTTACACACTGACTAAAGAACACTACTCAATGACTCACACCATGGGTTTATGCACACCCTGCTGTTTTTTACTCTCAGTGATAATGACATTATTTGAATTTGCAATATTTGGAGGCACATATGGCACAGTAGGATTTAAACCTGAATTATATCATGTACCTTAGGTCTGCTAAGAAGTGCTTCTAATAGAAGTGTTACTTATTACTTGTTGTTAAGTATAAAGAATTATACTATTATACAATTATACTATTCTATATATCTCATTTTATAAGTTAAAATTTAAAAGGATGTTTTATCAGGACAAAGAATAAATTACACTAATCTTGCTGGACTACATTATCCCAAGCCCTTTTTTCACCAATTTTTTGACTTGGAACCTACTCCTTAACTTTTCTGAAGATCCTAATATCATTAAGTTGACTTTCATAAGCTAGAATCATATAATTAAGTTACATCATATACTTGTTTTACAGCAAAAAAAAAAAAAAACCCTTACATAATAACAAATATAATCTTTTTTTTTATTTTGTAAAAACTATCATTTAATTATTTATGCTGTTATGGGGGGATTTTACATATCTATATTCATAAATTGGGCTCTAAGTTTGTGATTACTATCATTAATGTCTTTATACCTATTCTTTGCACTGCAATGATATCAAATGGTTTAGAAAGTATGTTCTAGAAAGCTTTTGCCATCTATAGCCTTCTCCTCTCAAAGGATTATAGGGAGGAATATTGTCTACATTTAATGTGATAATATGCATGACACTGTATTGCTTCAGTAAACCACAATAATAAGTAAACTCACAACATGCTGTAGTTCCCATTTCAACACAACCTGTTGTGCTTTATGGTGTTTATATATATTTTATAATAGATTAATAGCATTTTATCAGCACTTCAAGGAGCTGATATTGTGGTTACTCTCTACTCTGCACTGCGTTTTAGTAGTTTCATTCTGCTGCACTATTTTATTTTACTTTTTGTCTATTACAAAAGGAGTTTCCAAACTCCCCATTTTTTAAACAAGAGCCACGAAACCAGACAATCACATAACCTAACACCAACTGAAAGGGCTTATGTCTTACATCTCTCTTTTCCCATTTCTTTTTCTCAAACCATGATGAAGTCCTCAGTATAGACACTGAACTACTCAGGCCACTCACTCTTTGGTCTCCTCAACAGTAACTCCAAAATCTGTCAGACAATGGAACTTATGATCATCCTGCTATCATGTGTTCATTTCTCTTTCATTCCTTACATACAGAACAATCCAGAAACACAGCTTTCAAAGTACTGTAAAATTTTTACTTAATTTCATATTATACTTGATATAATATCTATTTTTGCAATGTTTTACCACTATGTTTAATTCAATTAAATTTTATTTGAATAGCACTTTTATCAATAAACATCGTCACAAACACCTTTAAAGATAAATAAAAAAATAGATTTATAACTTGGTTAATTTGTCCCTAATGAGAAAGGTGGAGGCGATATTGGCAAATAGTATGACCATAAATAAATCTCTACCTGTTAAATGGTTAAAAGAGCATCTGTATAAAAGAAAATTTATTTTATGTATTAAAAAGTGCTTCTTGTTGAGGTTACATGCTGTTCACTGATAGCAACTTGAGTACAAAACTATTCATTATAATCTCAGTCCACAAACCACCAAAACTCCCGCCAGAAGTAGGGCATAAAGATGGTTCAAACAGGTCTGGAGGACAGAAGCGGACAGGACTACTGGTATCTCAGGACTGTTATGTGTGGCTGTGTTTAGTAGGGAGAGAGACAGTCATGTAAAGGTCAATGCATATTTTATGCAAGCAAGGACTTCAGCAGGTCTAATTTTGACAGAATAACTAAATGGGAGAACCCGAAGGAAACACAGACATGAGGGCTTTTTAGGAAATAAGGCAACCAATGTTTTCATTGTCACCAAACCGGAGTGAATTCATGAGCTAGCGTCCAAACATATCAGTTTACCATAAAACGTTATGTCCATGATTTCCAGGTCTGCTTCTTTACTCATGAAAAAACTATTCAAAAAAGGCTTGAGCAAACAAACTCTTTTTTAGCCTATACTTAAACACTGAGTCTGAGTCCTGATCATTAATAGTGTGGAAATTTCATAACTGTGGGGATTTGTAAGAGAAAGCTATGTACCATCATGTGGTCCTTATTACACAAGGTACCAACAAAGAGCTTGTACCTTTTGATTAAAGAAAGCATGGAGGATCATAGAAGATCACTCAGGTGATGAGGTGTGAGATCTTTTTTATCATCTATTTATATCATTGTTTATATTTCTATTAACATATACATCTGCAATTATGCTATATCTAAGACCCCATAATTTATGGCATTCCCATGAAACATTATGAATGGAATTAAGATATTAAGCATCAGGACTACTTCTCATGAGAAACCCCCATAACAGGACATTTTCTGTTTTGTTTTTTCCTATTTTAAGTCTGACAACTTTTACTAGGATATTAAAAGTTGCACTTAGTAAATACAGCTAGACAAAACACAAACTTTTAGTCAACTTTCAGTATCAATTTTCATGTCAGGCTGCAAAGCAACTAAATGTGTTTATTTTAAAGATAGGGTGTTTCTTTTTTATACCCACTGTAGGCATTGTTATTGTGCCATTGTCTTAGAAAGGTGTTCTCAACCTTATTATTCGAAGGTCTGAATCTGATTATCTTACATTATATTCGTATTTAAGGCAGTCTGAGACAAAATGCATTTAAACCTAGTGTTAAATGCCACTATTTGACTATTAACCAAAGCAACTCTTAAAACCAACTTACAGTTAAATTTTAGAATGATTTAAAATATGGTCAATGTTAAAAAGAAATGGCACTATTTGATATCAAATTGTTTGCTTGTGAACCTAAACAGCTCTAACTTTCAAAATTAAAAAGTTTGCAAGCATTTAAAAAAAAAAATCAACTACAAGTAAAAAAAAAAAAAAAACTCCCATAAACTTCTTGCATAATCAAATCCGTTGCAGTAGTTCTGCTACTAGGTTTATTTCTTGTTAATAAGATGTTTAGTTACAGTCCTCTAAGTTCTCATCACATTGTGCATGTAAAATGCTCTTTTACTATTAAGCATAGCTATAATTTCTTTATAATGCAAATTCACCAAGTATTTAAGTGATCTCTAATACAGAGTGAACCACATTACTTCCAAGAAGTTTATGGTCCAGCACTATACTTTAATTTTTTAACTATAACTTATCACAGTTATGCAAGCACCTCCTTTGGTAGATATGGTTAAAATTATGTCTTGCTTATTCTATGCTTGCAGAGACAGGTCATAACCATTGAGCTATAAGCTGACATCCATGTGCCATTTCTAAAAATATAATATAGACTTCAAGTATTAGCTAGTAATTTTGGCCACTATTGGAATTCATCAGCCTATAACATCATTATGCCTGCTCCTTTACAGGATACAGGTTACAGCATAATCAACTGGTATAAACTGGAATCAAATTTAAATGTATAATCATCTTATATGAAACATGCATGAAGAATTACAGGTAAGTTTTGACAAACTGAAAAGCAGGCATTGGACTTGATATATAATTATATTGAGCAGTTTGTATATTTGGCTATTTCAGATTACCAACTTAGTAGATGGCGGCACGGTGGTGTAGTGGTTAGCACTGTCACCTTTCACCTCCAGGGTCCGGTTTCGATTTCCGGCCAGGCTTGATTCCCGTCTCTGTGTGCATGGAGTTTGCATGTTCTCCCCGCTTGGTGGGTACTCCGGATTCCTCCCTTAGTCCGAAGACATGCAGGTTAGACTAATTGGCGTTCCCAAATTGCCCATGAATGAGTGTGTATGTGTGTGTGCCCTGTGATAGATTGGAACCCTGTCTAGTGTGTACCCCTGAGTTCTCTGGGATAGGCTCAAGGGCCCTGAAGACAGTATAAAGTGGTATAGAAGATGAGTGAGTGAGAGTGAGTTCATATATTTGGTTATTTCAGATTACCAACTTAGTAAATGGTGGCACGGTGGCTTAGGGGTTATTACTGTTGCACCTTAAGGGGCCTTGTTTGATTCCCAGGCAGGTTCAATTCCCTCCTCTATCTGCTGGGAGTTTGCATCTTCTTCCTGTGCTTGTTGGATTTCCTGCGGGTGCTCTGGTTTCCTCCCACAGTCCAAAGACATGCAGATTAAAATAATTGGCATTCCCAAATTGCTCATAGTGTGTGTGAATGTGCATATGTGTGTGCCCTGTGATAGATTTGCACCCACATACATCATACAGGGTGTACCCTGCCTTGTGCCCTAAGTATCCTAGGATTGGATCCATGTCCCCTGCAGTTTGGTATACAGCATAAAGCTGGGATAGACGGTGGGTGGGTGGGTGAGTTGGGTTGAGTGAGTGAGTGAGTGAGTGGGTGGGTGGGTGGGTGAGTGAGCCTACCTACCTACCTACCTACCTGGTGGATCACATTTCTTGTAGAGTCCACTTAACTAGTATTATTTAGAATAAAAAAAACATAACCATTAGTTAATAAAACATTAATGCAGTAATTGACACAAACACATTAACACATGTCATAAATATTAAACAACTCAATCTAAATAACAATAAACACATTACCCAGTGTTCAAACTATCTATGAATCCACAATGAATGTTTACGTTCATGGTGGTAAACTGCAAAAAAAAAAATGAACTAAGTCTGAACTAATTTCATTGTTTTTTAAGTAGGCTTATTGGGAAGTTTTACACTGCAAAACATTTGCGTTGCAAAATGTAGAGAATTCTGCAAAAGGTCAAATTGACAATGACTAGTGCATCAATTTGGTTGTGTGTGTGTATGTATATATATATATATATATATATATATATATATATATATATATATATATATATATATATATATACATACATATATATATATATATATATATACAACCAAATTGATGCATTAGTCATGCACTACTATGTTTTGCAGTGTAAAACTTCCCAATAAGCCTACTTAGTGCTACAGAATGTTTTTTTGCATATATACAGTATATATATATATTTATTTTTTGCATGTAATAATCTGTTAAACTCTCTATGTAGCAGACAACATGTGCAAAACAAACCCAAAGATATAAAGAAAGGACAGTGTCTCCCTGCAGCGTCGTTCTTTTCTCACGATAAAGAAAGCAGCCTTGATTTGCTTTTCTGATCTTATCAAGTGCCTGGAGAACACAATCAGAAAGAGCAAGCGAAATGGAGGATGGGTACAGTGTGTGAACTGAGGCACAGCATTATGGAACAATGTGATATTCACTCACGTGCAATATACAGTATATAGTCATACATTGAGGAGGTTATAGCAAATATTATATCTTTTTGATAAATATTGTGCATTTTTACGGGGCTGGATATATTTTATACTATTTCCTCTGTAATTGAGCTATGTTTCATTAAATTAAGGAGACTACATGGAGAAATCCTTAACTAAATATGATCTGTACTTTTAAAATGCAGTGAACTAAGCATAAATATTACATTCATTGAATTCAGTGAACTTGAGCGGGGTCAGCTAAGATCTCACTGATATGTTTTTTTCCACATCATGGAATTGATGAGTTATTCATTGAATATCTAGCACTTGATTTCACTTATTGTCTGCTTACATACATGTACAAATTGTTTTTACAAATCTATAACTTTAAAAAATGGACACATTGGCACATTATTTAAGAGCACAAGTCTCCACATCTATTGGTGACATACTGTATTTGCCAGTGATGAGGACATTAGGATTTGAATCCTGACTTGATTGTTAGATTAGATTGTTCAATTACCTTTTTAACATTGAAGAAAATCATGTTAATACTTAATCTAATTGTATTTGTCTGGAAATTGCAAAACTAAGTTGGGATTACTTAAAAAGCAACCATGTGATTTGCTACCTCATTTTTTAAAGAAGTTCCAATGAATGTGTTTTATAACGTCCATTTATTCCATTAATTTCTGTTTTCTGTTTAGCCAGTCACTTCCTTCCAGCATGAAGCTGTTTGAGTTGGCAGGCTGAGGATTTTGGGGTACAGGGCAGCAGTTGTGTTCTCCTTACCGTGTGCTGCACCTGTGGAATTTCCTGCCCAAGTTTTCCCCCGGCATTTTTCTGTTTTTATATAAAAGATATACTGAGTCCCAATCTAGTGCAAGTTAAATAGTGAAGCAGTGTAAATGCAGATTTAAGGAAAGCAATCAGTGTTGTTGCTGTCCTATTTTTAATTTTTTATCCTCAGTAACACGGCAATAATAAAATAATAATAATGTGCATAAATATTGTATTTTTCTATGTTGCTGCATAAAGGGAACCTGCATGTAAATTTGTAAAACTCTCCACATGTGTACCACTCTAAATATAGGTCATGAAAAGCAGCGATGTAGAAAAATAAAATTCATCTGTGAAAGCTTCAATTATTTGAGTATTTACAGCATTTGATAATATTTGGAACAAAGCATGTTACTTTATTGAAGCTTTTCAAGGTAAATAGTGATTTCAGAGTGTTAAAAACAGAGTGATGAGAAGAAAGCGAAATGTATGATATAATGAAAAATATGATATAGTGTATGCTGAAATTGTACTTGTTATTTCCAGTCGATAACATTAGTTTGTAGTAAATTTTGTAAAAGTAAAGACAAAATTGAGCTCACTGTCAGTTAATGTCCTAAATTTTCTTTTGCACTTCCACATCAAAAAAGGTGAGAGATATGCAAACTTTCATAACTCCTTCCTAATTGCTTTGTAGAATTTTTTATCTATCTATCTATCTATCTATCTATCTATCTATCTATCTATCTATCTATCTATCTATCGATTGATTGATTGATCGATCAATCGATATAATGAATAAATAATTAATAATATGAATCCAAACAGAAGGTTCACTCTTTCTTTTACATATGAAACCTGATGTTAATCTTGTAGAACGTTTCTTTTTAAATTATTATTCTTAAAGTAAACTAAAATGTTCTGCCTGCCTGCGGTGCCTGGTCTGCTTTGCGTAGATATGGTAGACCTTTTGACCAATCTGTGTTTGCTTTTTAACATAATTTTAGCAGTCCTTTTCCCCTTAAGCGCCATGTCTTCAGTTCTACAAGATGAAAATGTTTTGTTCAGAAATGAAAATGTCTCCTCTTTCCTCTGTCCCATTTGCATGCAGGTCAGTTTTTTCCATTTTCTTTTACGAGGATAACAGATCCTTGCAGGTTGTTTGTGTGAAAATCTTAGGCAGTCAAACACTCGGGCAGTTACAGGAGGTGACTAGTGCTCAGTAATTGCAGTGTGTGCAGTCTGTCAGTGGGATGTGTTTGTAGCTGCCCTTCAGTTTAGAGACTGTCAGTAGTTCTTCAGTTGTGTTCACTTGCTGGGAGACATGACTGCATTACTTCATGACTCCCCATATGATCAGAGAGATTTTGCACTTGAGTGTTCAAAGGCCTGACAAGCACACTGCTGGTGCCTACTGTGGATAGATCTAAAGCAAACATTGCTGTGAGGTAGACTATGGCTGCTCGTGGAGGAAAGTTAACCTTATGTGGAAATGAAAGAATATACAATATTTCCCTTATTTCCTCCCTCTCTCTTTTATATTGAGCTAAAACAAATGTTGATGTTGGAATTTAGAGAGCACTGATTCGCCCCATCATGCTGAGAAAGCGGATAATACATATTTGTGTCTTTCACATGATCCTTCCAATGAAAAGAACAAAAAAAGATTTTTGAATAACATGGTAAAAATGATCAAAGATACCTATGCATGAATCCCTGCATCATGCATTTCTGTTCCACATATTTAGATTCTCTTTTTCATGTTTCAATATTTATCTACAATTAAATTGCTTCCAACATATTCAGGATGTTTGAATTATATTGCTCCACCAGTCTGGCTGAACAAAAGACAAGCACATTCCTCTTTTCATACA
This sequence comes from Clarias gariepinus, assembly GCF_024256425.1. NCBI lineage: Eukaryota > Metazoa > Chordata > Actinopteri > Siluriformes > Clariidae > Clarias > Clarias gariepinus. The sequence goes on from NC_071104.1 coordinate 18,352,740, forward strand.
TGTAACTGTCTTTGAAACACTGGCCAAGCAGCATGGTTCAGTGCCTTCAGTAGTGAACACCAAGAGCTTAATTCTGTTCTGTAATATAATGTAAACATTAAATGTTAGCCTCATTTTCATGTAATAATATTTTGTATCATAAGTGTGCTATCATTTTGCACTCTGTGTAAGAGTCTGTTAAATAATTGCGCTGAGTACTTTAGCCTATACACTAAATAGCTTTCATTTACCAAGGGTCAGAAAATAGCAGTGAAGTAGAGCTAATTTTAAGAGGTCCAGACAAATAGATGTACTGTAATTCTTTGTGTAGGTATAAATATGAAAGAGGAAGGAGAGAAAATCTTTTGAGTCTTTATTGTACCCAAGAGTGTATTTGGGGAACCATTTGCATAAAGAGCAAATCCCCGCAGTCCTAACCTTAAGAAAGTGGTGCGGCGATGGTTCCCAAACAAAAGCTCTGCCAATTAAAGCCACTCTTGCTACTGTCTGCAGTCAAGAACACTGCTTCCCAGTAATGACTCAGTCTCTCAATCTACATGACAGCATGTCAGCAGATCTCTCTGTGCTCAGGGAGCAATCTTAATTGGTGAAGTCTCAGGAGAGGCTGTGTTGGGATGTGGAGGCTGGGGTTGGTTCTTTGCAGTGTCTTGGCCAGTAGTTTATTTTGTGCCCTACTTTCCATGTATAGGACAAGAGTGTATTCATTCTCTTCTCTGGCCATTTCCATCCTAGAAGATATAGCTTTAGACAGCGAAATCAACGAGAACATTTCTTGGAGACGGACATACACAAGCAGAAATGTTTTTAATTTGGAATATTTTGAAAAGTGTTAGCAGATGAGATATACTGTACATATGAGCAAGTTATTGTAGAGCTTTCGATAAACGGAGTTAACTGGCAAAGAGCAACCAATGATGGTTTAATCGAAGAGTTTTTTTTTATTAATACAGATGTGCTGCTGGATTTGTATTGGCATTTTAATAGATCAGCATAATTTATTTATGCGTCTTCATTAAGCGCTTTATGGTTAGGGTTACAGATCTGGAGCTTATTCCAAGAACACTGAACACACCCATTCCCACATTTATTCACATCGTAGGGCATCTTCGTGTAGCATATACACCTTCCTGCATGTTCTTGTGAGGTGGAAGCCAACTGGAGAACTGGGATGAAATCCAATTAGACACAGGGAGAACGTGCACAGAAAGTAAGAACTGAATTAGGGACTCAAGCTGTGTTTTCTTTTCGCCTATGAATATGTGTAATGCTGACACACAGAAATTTAACATGGGAATGATCACATTTTTCCCATGTGAAATTTGCACATGTGGTGTTTATGGTTCGCACATTTTTTTTTAACATGTAGTGTATATATGGTACATGAGTTTTTATTGCATATGTCAGTTTTCCACAATTTATTTTCATACCAATTTTTTATGTGTTTGGCATCTGGTTCCATTTTTAACATGTAGTTTACTTACATAAATAATTGATTGACCTGCGGACATGATCATCCATAATCAGAGGTGCCTAGTAATGAGTTACATTTAATCTGTTAAAATTCTTTGAGTAATTTTTTGAAAAAAAAAAGTACTTCTATGAGTAGTTTTACTGCACCGTATTTTTTACTTTTACTTGAGTAGATTCGTAAAAAGAAGAAACGCTACTCTTACGCAGCTACATTCGGCTACACACGACTCGTTACTTTTTGTACCATTTATTTTATACATGCGGCCGGTGGATATGACTGTTTCACCGATCAGACGTAGCAACAATAATCACATGACTCTGTTTGACCAATCAGCCACAGTAACAATAATTACATGTAGTCACATGACCACACACAAACTGGGGGCATAACGGGAAAAAAATCTTCAGCCATGGTAGACAGGGAATGAAAATATAAACATAGCAAAGGCATTTGTCTCCAATGCTACAACAGAAGAGAATGAACACCCCTGGCATCAAATACAAAACATGTTTCATACTTCTCTGTCTGCTAAAACAGACAGACATTACAACATCTAAAAAATCGACTTCTAACCTGAGGAAACATGTCACTCTAAGTTAAGCTGTTTTACTGAATATTGCAATGTTAGCATATATCATTATTATAATTATACTATATGCATATATATTATATTATATTATATTACTTGAGTAGCCTTTTCACTAAATACTTTTCAACACTTACTTGAGTAATATTTTGGATGGAATAATTTACTTCTACTTGAGTAATATTTTTTTAAAGTACAGATACTCTTACTTGAGCACATTCTACCCACCTCTGTCCATAGTTAATTCCAGTATCCCATTTTGTTTATGTAATCAAATGTCTACATAATTCACATAATTACATGTGTGAGTGTATGAGATTGTTCTGTAAGAACCTGAGAATGAATACCATTAGTGTTTTTAAGCCTGCCAAAATCATGCCTAGGATGTTTCTTCAAAATTGTCAATATACGCTTTTGTAAAGCAGGCTTGATTACTGAGATGATGGCCATATTTTATGAATCCTGGGTATCACTTGTTATCCACATACACTTTTATATATACAGTTATACTGTAGAATACCAAACTCAGTATATATCCTGCCTTTCTACCTAAAGCAGGAGTATTTTTTAGTCTGAAAGAAATAATGATTTCCTTGGTAAGACTGAGCACAGACAGCACCTATGAGGAAGCTCCGCTAACATATCGTCAGTCTTTCTGAACCAAATGCTTCCTGGAGTTCTTTATCTATCTGATGTGCTAGCTCTCCTTGACTCTTACCTAATGAAACATCCATGCTTAATGAGTTTTTAAATATCGCCACCTCACTTCGTTGTCAGTATGGTGAGCTTTTAATTTGCCGAGCAATTAAGTGCAGGCTCTCATCCATCAGCGCTGGTTTGTCTAGCGGGAGCCTCGCCGCTGTTTATTGATGGTTTTCTCTGAAACACTGTGGTTAAATGAGAACTCCCATTGTGGAGGTCATTCCACCAGCTTTGGGAAGCCAGTGCAAGACTGATGCTGGAGATAAATTGTTAGTCGAGGCAGTTATACCTCAGATGCCTGCAGATATTAGCAGACATGGCTGTGAAGGTCTTTAGCTGGTGTGATGAATATTTCTTAGTGTATATTGGTGCCATACACCATCTGTTTCTGGATGTGAAAACATTTTCAGACATCTAAATATTCTAGCCAGTTCCCAGGAATGAAAAAGGTTATTTAGGAAATTTAGAGAACTAAGTAGCATAATATCATACATGGAAAAAAACACATAAGATTATTTTCGAGTTTGTCTTACATTGCAGTAAAAATATGCATTATACTTTAAGGTTAAACTGATGGCTTTTTGCAGGGCTTTAGGAAAGACATTCTCACATGATTAAAGACATCGAGACATAAAAAATCATTGAACTACAACACTGATGTGAAGAATAAGTGATAGATATTTGAAAAGACTTTTGAAAAGATATTTGAAAAGCTCTTTCGACCCACGTGATCTCAGCATAAGTTGGTGCTACTCTTACAAGGCAGAGCTTTGCAGTCTTTCAGGAATACCCAGAGTGCGACTTGCACTAATACATCCCCATCCCTCATCTCGACAGACACCAGACGATGGGTACAATGCCAGGGAAGAATATTCAGTCTCCCTTGAGTAGCCTGTAATAAATTACACTTTCATCCACTGAGCGAACCGCTTGAGATTCAATCCATCTCTGTTTTTTTCTCCTTGCATCCCTCGCTCTTCATTCCAACTTCGCTGTCAGAAACCACCTGGCCATGGTTTTGTGTGTACCAATGTACCTTTCGTCCACCATAGTTGATAGATGGGGAAAAAAACACAACACCAGAGATATGCATCATCCCTGTTATGATGCTGACATTATTTTAATGATCTCCAAGGCACAAAGAATGCTCATTTGAGATTTCTCATTGTTTCACTAATTCAGGTCATACTTGTGTTATTGTTTAATGTAAACATGTAGTTTGGACCAGAACAGCTAGGTGTGTTACTAATTGTAAATTATGGACAGCTCAATGGGCTGTCATTGTGTTGAAAAAGGTAAGTGTTCATTTCTTGCTTTTTATATTTCCTTCACTTTTGTTTTGTGACATAAAAACACACATTCAAATTGTTAATGAAAAATACAGTAAATATTTTGAGGCACTTTCTAATTTAAGGCTGCTATCAGAAAGTGTATATTAAAAAGCTTGTCAGGCCACATGAGGCTGTCATTCATCTGCTCGTCTTTTCCTTTCTCTCTTTCTATTTCCTTTTTTTCTCTTTTTCTCTTTCTTCTCTCCTTAACCTTCCTCTGATTCATGCAGACTTATCGCCCTTGGGCAAACCCAGTGGCATTTCCATAGCAACCACCTGCCCCCTCCAGCTCTATGGCTGCAGTGGATCAGCAGTTCTCTCACATGCTCTTTCTCTGTCTGTCTCTCTATTTTTTTTTATTTTTTTTGAGTCCCCCTCCACCAGCACCTGTCTAAGGCGAGTATCAGCGTCTTTAAAACGTGCAAATTCTTCTTTGTCCTGCAGTTCTCTTGGCTTCTTATCCTTCTTTTCATTTTTTTTAAACGCAATTTTTCATGAAAGCCCTGAAGATAGCTAGCTTTGGATGTAAAGGATAACCTTACCTTATAACATTTTTCTTTTAATTTGGGGCATGTGTTGAACTTGAATTGATGGATGCTCCCCTCATTCCTAGTGTTATATTTAATTGTATGTTAATCCAAATGTGCAAAACATATACATTACAGTGCATGTCATAAGCTTAGACACACTAGTCAAAAGTTTGGAAACAAGTTTGGGTTTATTTTCTTTATTCTTGAACAATACTCAAAATTATAAAATAACGCATATGGTATTAGGTAATTAGTTAACAACAGCATAAACAATTAGTTGTTATTTTAGAACATAAAAGTCAGCTGTTCTGCAATAGTTCTTAGAAGAACAGTATTATCAAATGCATTTGCAAAACTCATCTAGCACCATGATGAAACTGTCTGTCATGAAGACCCTACCATCACAAAAAGGCCAAGACTTTCCTTTGCTTCAGAGAAGTTCATTTAGAGTTACCAGCCTCAAAGTCACCAATTAACATCACCTTAGATTAGAGCCGCTATGAAGGCTGTACGGGTAGCAGGCACATCTCAATATCAACTGTTCAAATGAGGTTATTGCACATTTTGGATGCCTTCAACATTGTTTTACATTGAAGAAAGAAAAAAAACAGGAAATACAATGGGATTAGAAGGTGTGTACAAGCTTTTGACTGGTGGGGTGCATGTATATTTCACACCATTCGCTGCTGCACTAGAGCTACTGGTCTTCCACACAATTAATGAAGTAGTGTTGAATGGGTTAAAAGGCTTGCATGCACTCTGCACGGTTTCTCTAAATGGGACATTTAAAAAAGTTATTAGGGATAGAAACTGATTTTACAGCGTCGTTGTGTGAAATATGCTTGACCCGCTCTCACATGTATGTGCACACATGCACGCAATTGACACACTTGCAAACACAAAAGTAAATACAAATGTTATTTGACTCTCCACTAAAGTCTTGACCCAGACTGAGCATCACTCCTGGTATGAGAGCTGTCATTGTCTGCTGTCTCCCACTCAGAGTGCTTAACCAACTTTCAAGGACTTTGAAGAGTTGCTGACACTCTGTTTTACTTTACCCTTCAGCCCCTGTGTAATGATAAGTGGGCAGTTACCTGCTAAACACTCTGGGTCAAATCCAAAAGTGGACTGCTCCAATTTGATTCTCTGAGAGTGTTGTTTTCTGATGTTTGTTCAGCAATAAGCAAATATCCAGAGTTCAGAAGGCAGTCAGAAGACCATCAATTGACAACCTTTTTAAGCTATTAACTATGAAGTAGGAAATTGGTTTAGATGCATGCCATTGTCATGAACTGCTATCACTGCATGATGAACTTTAGCATACACAAAACATGCTCCTAGGTACTCTCCTGCAGCGTGTTCTTTTACCTACAGAGGTAGAGTAAGAGGTATTTTTGCATTTGTTATTTTAAAATGCACATTACAGTCACTGGAGTCATCCGTATCATAATCTATCAATAGGATATTATTATTAATATAATTATGTCAAAACAAAAAAAGGTGTTTTTCATTTATTTGCATGGTATTTAATATTTTTTAAAATTCACAAGGAAGAAAATCCCATTCAGAAATTACATTCACAGTCTGAAATCCGCAATATGAGGAATCAACCCTTTATCAAATTTCTTTAATATTTTATAAAATATCACTGGCACTGCCACTCAATTCCCTAGGTTTAAGCTACTTCATAGCCAGAATTTAGAAAATCTAAGGGGGACAATGACTTATGCCTGGTTTCAGATGGAAATATAACTGTGGAGTGTGACCTGATGGTTCTACTGCAGTAAAACATAATGAGCAGAGCATTAAAGCAGCAGCACTAGATGAAGTTAATGGAGCTTGAACTGAGCTCCTAATTGCCTTGTCTCTGTAACATTTATTCTGCTTCAACAGGACCAAGCAACAGAGAGTGGCTATCCAGGAAAAGATAGAGGTGACAAACGCACTGGAGGTGACAGGAGAGGCATTATGGAGCACCAGAGCTGCAGTTCAGCAAGGTGACACTGATCCATTACTCTCTTATCTGTCAAAATAGAACCTGTACAACTAACATACTATTTTACCTCACACGTGAATGGTTCTTGTTCTGCCAGCGCACATACAAGTTTTTGATAGAGACCACGGAGAAAAAAACAGGTGCATCACATAGCACTTGCACAGAGACATTAAAAATGCTTTTAGTGGATGAGGCACTTAGCTGACTCTTAAAGCAGAGTGACACTCTTTCTGTGGCCCTGTGATGGGTCTAGGCACTGCAATTACACACACAATTAGAGCCTCACACACCACCAAACCGCTGCCTCAATGAGATCTGTGAGAAAAGTGTGTTTTTTTTTTCATGCATGTGTTTGTGTGCATGCTGTGGTGGGGGCAGGGATATACCTGCAACTGCAATATATTTTATATCGATATACTTGCTTTCATTCAGGTATAAATTGTGTAGTGTTTACTGTACATTTTAATTAGCTTTTATTAATTTACAGATATATAAAGAATACCACATGTATGTGCTCAAAAATCTTCAGGAAATGTACATGAAAATACTATTTAATATATGTGAATTAATTGTATTGGTATTGGTATCTGTTTACTGAGGTGTGTATTGAGATTTAAAGTGAAAGTAAGTACTAGATGACTTTTTAAGGTTAATACTGAGACAAGGCAGTACAACAATGAGTAACAGGGATGGAAATAAGTTGTCCCAAATTATTGAAAAATAATCAATTTGCGGAACATAACTTTAACATAACTCCTTAACCAGATGCCCTTGGCAGACTTTCCCCAGTAGGTAAGCAAGGTAACTATGATGGACAAAAAAGTACTGCATTACCCAATATATTTTGGCTAAAATTAACCACAATAGGCCTTTTTATTGTAAGAGGTTTTTGGATTCGGCACATTCCATAAAGGTAGGAAAAGTTCACTGGACATTCTATCAGACTGTAAAGTTTTAGTGAGAAAAAAAGTTTCGACAATGGCACAAATATTCATTTTATAAAGATTGCTGCTTCACTGTTTTTAGATCTTGTTGCCGGATGTTACTATGGTATACAGAAGTATAATAACAAGCTTTTTTAAAATACGTGTTAATTAACAATTACATGATGTTTATGCAAAGAGTCAATATTTGCAGTGTTGTGCCTTCTTTTTTAAGACCTCTGCAATTCATCCTAATATGCTGTCAATCAACATCTGGTCCACAACCTGACTGATGGCAGCCTATTCTTGCATAATCAATGCTTGGAGTTTGACAGAATTGAGAATATTTGTTTGTCCTCTTGAGGATTGACCACAAGTTCTCGATAGGATTAAGGTCTGGGGAGTTTCTTGGGCCACTTAGTTATCACTTTTGCCTTATGGCAATTTGTTCCATCATGTTGGAAAAGGCTTGTGCATGGTTGAGAGAAGTGAGGACTCTCTGGAGGATATTTTTGTACTATTCTTTATTCATGGCTACGTTCTTAGACAAAATTGAGAGTGAGCCTTCTCCCTTGACTGAGAAACAACCTCACACATGAATGGTCTGAGGATGCTTAGGGTTAGGCCTGACCATAGTAGGACAGATGGTAGTGCTCTGCTCTGAAAAGGTAGCATGTGTAGCCTCCATATCACAATTGCCCAAAGAAGACTATGCCTTAGTGGTCACGTCCTCCAGATGAAGGGCTACCGAATCCCCACAGTGAGATGGATACCGCCATAAGGAAAACATCACCTAGTACACCTGCATCATAGATAGAAACGCACCTTCATCAAGGATCTAAAGCTCCTGGACATTGCATGGGACGAAGCCGAAGATGCCATGAGTGAGTGGAAACAATGGAGGGATTCTAATACTCAATATGCTACTAAGCATGGGAGGAACTAAGAAGAAGAAGATCCTCAAAACTTTTGGCCAGGGCTGTTTTATAAAACTAGGTTGCACTTACAGTACAGTGCTTCTGAGAGTCACAAAAGGAAACGGCATTTCCTTGTTATTCCCTTTTTTGAGAACAATTCTTGTAAGATCGTCTAGAATTATCATTTAATCATCACATCTAAAAAGCATGCTCAATGAACATGCACACTGTACATTGAATATATTGAATATATTTAAAATTAATTCTCATTTTGTGAAGAGTGCCACAGAGATGCGAAGCTCAGTGCACAGCATGTGGTCTGCCTGGTCTATATGGAGCAGTGTTAAAAAAAAAGAAAAGAAAGCATATTCCTTTGTTTAAAAAAAAGGTCTTTAATAAAATTATAGTATTATAAGAAACTTATAAGAAGGGTTTTTTTCCCACCACTATTAACTTGTTAACGCACAAATGAAAGTAAATAAGAAGGAAAATACTATACATCCAGAGTGGGATTTTTATTATGTGGCAACTCTCTCTATGAGCTTAAACAATAAAGTAAAAACTTAATGTGAGGTCAGGAATCTCAGTCTCTGAAGTCACTGAAAAAAAAAACTGATAATAATTGAGCTCTTTGTGAGCTGTATCATTTTTTTTTAGAAGCAGTGACAGCTTAAAATGATGCTGGATAGTGGGTTCTCTAAGGTTAGGGGGCTAAGAACCTGTAGTGTGAAAGAATCTGGGAAATGAAGTCCTGGTCAAATTTGTACTGGGCTCGTGTAAAAAAAAAAAAAGAATTAACTCTACAATGGTATCAAGGAAGGAGTTGCAGATCCCCAACAAATTGAAAACTTTAAATGATATTCAACATATTTTTCACTGGTCTCATTAGTTCCCACCACGGTTTGGAAGTTTAAAGCACTCTAACATAATCCTAGCACTGCGTCCATAATCAATTTACATACACGCAAAGGCATTATTTCTCTTTCTATGTCTTCAGTTGGGTGAATTCAGTGTGTGCATTATACCACCGTTCCATGTGGCTCCATGTTTAGTCCACGGCCCCTGGCATGGGGTCCCTTATTTAGCGGATTAGCTGCACAGTCATGGGCTTGGATCCAAAGCCTCATGGTTTTGTGATTTCAAAGCCTTCTGGGTGCAGTGGAAACAAGCTTTTGGAACCCGAGCCAAAAACTCTCGGTAGCCTGTTGTGTCTGACACATTGCCACGGAAGCGGCAGGAGACCAATCTGACAACATTGTTGATTACTTAGCGATTAGTCAGTGGTTCCTCCAGAGACAGCTATTAGTGATGACCATGCACACTGAGAGAAAGGGGGAAGTTAACACAGTGTAATTATACTTTACAGCGCTGCGGACCATGATGACATCTACTCCTCATTTTCCGACTTCTGATCATGTGACATTTTGCTGCTTTGCTGCACTAACAGAATGTCTTTTTATTAAACCACCTGGATTTGCATCCCTGCAATATACAATGTGCAGATATAGTGAAAGACACATAACCCGTGCGACCCGTCATATTGCTGCTATGTGCTAATAAACATGAAGTTCTAGGGTTGATGCTGAGTAAGTATGATGAGGGCTTCCTCCTCCACACTGCCTCCTCTGTGTTGCCTCTCTGTCAATCACTTTTCATTTACTGCAGAAACCAGAGGCTCGTGAACCTGCTATTATGCAAATGGATGCACAGTGATACTGTTTTGATAACAGCTCTTGGTCAGCCCACATCCCAAAGCAAATGGTTATTACTTCATGACTTTTGGAGAAAACAGACATGTGGATTCCAGTGATTTTCATATGTGGGTGTATATTGCAGTAACTGCTGTACGTGCCTGAAGGAGATGGACGGGTTGTGTGTTTCTTTGCATTATGCATGCATGATGCCCAAAGAGATATTGACAGTTGGAGAGGTTTGCTGAATTCACATGCATATTCCTTTTTATTTTCATAAGTGTGTTGGTGTGTGTGTGTGTGTGTGTGTGTGTGTGTAAGTGGGAAGTGGTCTTTGAGTGTGTCTCTGTGGCACTGTCTTTGTATGTGGGTGTGTGTATTTGTGTGCATGTGTGTATGAGTGAGTCACTCTCTGTGCTTGACCCTGGCACTGCCTACACAAACAGACCCCAGCTAAGTGCTTTCTTTGTAATGGCTTTGTATTCGCTCATCATTTGACCTTCAACCTTGCCAGAGCTTCCTCCTTCTCCACTCCACCACCTTTTAACCCCTTGTACTATTTATACTAGCAGTTTTTTACCAGACCGCTATCCAGCACATATCGGATACTCCGATAACTCTGTTAAAATACAGTGTATGTGCATGTTTATGCTCTGAATAACTCTTATGCTGAAAGTTGTCTGGGGAAAATCGGCAGCTTTTTGTTTGTCACATCATCCAGTATTCGAATTCTCATAAAAGGATTCAATAAATAAATAAATAAATAAATAAAACTTTTCCTGACCTCACTTATTATTGATTTACATAGTAAACATCCAATAGGTGGTGCTATTCTGTTTTTAGTGTAGTGGAGCTGGGTGGAGTCGCATACTGTTTGGCAGCTGCTTCCACCCCCTCCCCTCTTTCTCCTCTGTCTGTCCTCGGCTGTGAGAGTGATGTAACCCCTCAGTGTGGGCACAGTACACACACGCACACACACACACAAATGCACACAATGGGATGGACACAAATGCCGTCCCTCACACTCACGCTCACACAGGAGATCAGACACAGAAAAGGCAGCATTGTGTGTGTGTTTGTTGCGATGCTCCCTCCCCATGGAGCACTTGGGTGAATGCCTGGGTGTGAATGGGGGTCAGAGGCAGCAGTGGCCCAGTGCAGCATCCCGCCGAGCCTCATTTTCGCACATTAATCACCCCCATTCACAGATAATGAGCTCCCCCTCAGTAGCATTTAACCGCTCTCCCTGTCCTTTGGACCTGCTCATTTGGACCTCGGCAGGGGGGATGGTATCTGCTTGTGTAATTCCAATCAAAGCTGTAAACAGGTTGACCATCTGATCTGCTCCCGAGCTATATGACAACAAAGAGCAGCTTTTTCGTTGAATCTGTTTCCATCTCTCTCTCTCTCTCTCTCTCTTTGGTACTGCATGTGGTTTCCTCCCCGTACTGTATAAGTGTGTGTGTTTGTGTGTGTGTGCATGTCAGGTGTGTGTTGAATGTGTTGGTCCAATTTACCATGTACTATAATGGCCTGAGGAATGGCTGAATAGGCTGGCAGGAGGAGGTCAAAGGTAACCTTCACTGACTGCCTCTTTTTTTATTTGGACAAGCATGAGTAAGTGCATGTGTAAAAAAGTGGAAAGGTCGGAAAAGCTTCGACTCCCTCAAGTCAGCCTCAAATGCTGAAGTGATCTAGTGAATAAGGAATTTAGGACACTGCTCGAAAAAGAGCTTGCGTGTCCTGTTTCAGTGACACTGGCTTATAGGATTCCTCAGGTGATGTGTGAAAAAAACGGGTGACCGCTCACCACTCGAGCACAAACTGCACCAGTACAGTGCATCGTGTGGCTCTGCATATCATATACTGTACACATTTTAAACTTCATGTATCTTGTGTGCCTATATTAAATTTCTCACTCTCTTTAATGAATGAATTTCCTTCACCTGCTCACACTGGATTCAGAGCCAGGTGCAACAGCAATGGTCCTGGATGGGATGCTTGTCTATTGTAGTACGCCATGCACACGAGCACTCTCATTCACATCTAGTCACAATTAAACAGAGCCAGTCCTAATTGCAGGTCTTTCGACAATGTAGAAGTAACCCAGAGAAGCCACAGTTTAGTTATACAGACACTGGGAGGACACGCAAAACCCACACAGACAATAGCTCAATGCACTGGTGGCCTGCCCGCTGTCTAATATTTTTACTATATCAAAATTCACCCTTAAATTCTGTAAAACTTAGTGGTGAAAATAGCAGGAAAAGAATGAGTGCATGGTCTAAGAAAACATATATTAAAAGTCAAATTAAACACAAACAATAATTAGACTGATTATAAATGTAAATTATAACTAAAAGCGATATATAGATATATATATATATATATATATATATATATATATATATATATATATATATATATATAATGTATGTGTGTGTGTGTGTGTGTGTGTGTGTGTGAGGGTACCTTATGTAAGTGAAAGTTACAGTCAGAGTAAATGAGCCCTGTGGCAGTGTTGTAATGTGAGTAAGGTCAGGAGGGATTTCCTCCTTGCGTATCTCTCACAGGGGGAACATGGGAACTAAGGGATAATTAAAACATGCTATTAGCTGAGAGGCCACACTGTCATGATAAGAAAAAGAGAGGCTGGGGGAAATTAGCCAGCGCCACGTCTCTGTCAAACATCGCCTCGCCTGTGCCAGCACTCAATAGGAGACTCTGTCCCCCTCTTTCTTGCAGTTTGTGTGTGTGTGTGTGTGTGTGTGTGTGTGTGTGTGCGCGCGCACCATTGTTTATAGGCTGTTAAAATTTGTGACACTTTTATAGGGCTGCTGTCCTCTAGAACAAAGTGAATGCCTACTGTCATGAGCAACTAGAACAACACTCTCATTCTTCCCACCGAGCGTTCCACAGGTCTCCTTTCTAATTAGACCTGTGTGCTTAATTAAAATGTATGGTTAAAGTCTAATAAACACTCAGTAGGCTATTGGTTGAAAATGGAGAGGGAAGCACTTATGAGCTGAGCTTTTAGTGTCTGATGATTTATTATTTTAGTCTTCATTGTGGAAAGGCTAAAAAGTTAGGAGTGCTGGTTTGTGAGGAGAATAAAACAGTGAACAGGTACGAGTCAGTGCAGCAGAGCTTGTCTCTTTTACCTGTTATTGCTGTTCGTGCATCTCTCTCTCTCTCTCTCTCTCTCTCTCTCTCTCTCTCTCTCTTTCTTTCTGTGGATGCCTGCAAATCTGTGCACATGTTGTTACGTACAAGCTTGTAGAAAACAATATACAGTATAGTGGGTGAGCTCCAAATCAAACATGTTAATGCATCCTCAATGATGACTGTATTTAAAGGATGTTAAATGAAATGAGATGTTTAGTTGTTTAAGTGACTAGATAAAGGCATGCCACCAGAGAGCCCACAGAGGGGGAAATAAAACACATTTTCTTTTCTCATTCGCTAACTCTCTCTTCTCCTTCCTGGGCTCTGCAATGTATTTGTACTCTGTCTCACCTCTCTCCTCAGCTCCCTCTTCTTTATTTTGCTCTTTGATGACTTCCTCCCTCTTCTTCACATTTCTGATCTCTCTCTCTCTCTCTCTCTCTCTCTCTCTCTCTCTCTGATGCTGTTGCCTCCTCCTGAGATGGTGGTTATAAACAGTCTGTGGGTGCCTGTGGATAAGACCTGGTTCATGCTGGGAAAGCTCTCTATCTATCTCTCATCTGCTTTCCCTCTTCCTCCATCCCATAAAGGGAGACAAGGGCATACTCGTAAATACACTATCTTAAGATGGCTTCACTGTATAACTAAGATGTTAGGGTGTGCTACTTTGAGGCCAGTTGTTACGCTGTGTTACTTTAGGCCAATGTTTATATAATTAAATTACTGTTAATTTATAATCAAGCTTAGCGTTGGGCTTAAATATGTTTGATTTAATTAAGCTATCTAGCTTTATTGATATAATATATAATTTTTAACAATAATTGTCCATATTTTTTATATTCTTGTATATTAAAGGAGTTCCTGTGATAAAGGCTTAGAATTATCTATCTTTTTGGCATCCAGAAAATAGTGAAATACTGGAATATAAAGAAATAAAGGTAGTTATTACTCTCATCCGTGGTTTGTTTTTTTGCACAATCAGTGCGTGTGTGTGTGTATGTGTGCATATGCACACATGACAATAGCAGTGGATTAAGGGAGCAAGACTAGCGATGTAGATGATACAGCAGGTAAATGCTCTGCAGTAGTTGTATTGTAATTATAATGAGTTTGCTTCTAATAAAGATGCACTTAATTATGTCTGCTCAGTGCCCTCTTAATTCAGATACACTTACTCACAACCCTTTCTATTAGATTACACTACTCCTCTCCATAAAATAATCCATATTACTAGCTTTTATTCTGCCTGGGGTTTCATTCTCAACGTATCGTCTGTCTGCATGAGAGACTATATCAATGTCAGGGTTATTATTTTTTAAGACACTTCACTGTCTTCTTTCTCATTAAACCGAGCTCACATGTCATCTCTTAACCAGTTTAATAATACACTTTATTCCAACTGATATGTGTGTTTATGTGTTTATACGCATTTGGAGATTATTATAAGTACGCGGTACATACAGACTATATATACACAAGACATATGAGTGAGTTTTGTGATTCAGTGTTGTTGGCTGCGTGGTTGCTGTAGTGGGGGAGACGGCTGTGTGTATTTCCTGACGAAACTCCAGATGAACTGTGTAGAGTGAGTCTGAGCTCCAGGCATCAACATGTTAAAAATATCTAGCAGGCCGTGACTAGGAGAGCGATGTCAGTTGCTCCACTCCCTTCTGCGTCTCTCAGGCACACGCCTTCTTCTTGCTCTCATCGCATCTTTGTTACATCTCCTCCAGGGAGTAGTCGAGGTGTGTATGTGTTTGTGTGTATGCATGTGCATGTACCTTGTTCCTTTGCCTATAATAAGACCACACTGGCATTAATGAAGCTGGAGATGCTGCTTTCACTTGTATTGCTACTGTATATTCTTATGTTTCTATTTACTGATATGTAATGTGGAGCTGATAAAGATGCCAGTTACTGACGGTTATTAACTTGAGTTATATGCAGACACAAACCCACACACAATACAAGCACACTGAAAGAACAATCAGCCCTCAACTATTTTTCATATAAATGTTTATCATAACTGGTGATGGTAACAGTTTTTACAAGGGAGTATAAACTAAGCCACAGAAAAAACTCCCTGAGATGGCAATATTTAGGTCATCATATCATCATTTAGGTGATAACGGATAGCAGGAATTGTTTTGCAGACATACAGTACTGTGTGTTTGGCAGCTGGAATTTTGATATAAATATATAGAGAATGTCTAAGTTAACATGGAGTCCAGTTTGGCACCAGAATGGGGATATACAGTATGATCATATTTTCTTGATCTGGTGAGAACTCCAGCAGCTACATTTTGGACTAACCGTAGCTTGTTTATTGAGGATGCAGGACAACCACCTAGTAATGCATTACAATAGTCCAGTCTGGAGGTCATAAATACATGAACTAGATTTTGTGCATCAAATACAGATCAAATGTTCATAAGCTTCGCCATACCTCAATAGTGGAAGAAGTCTGTTTTTATAATATTGGAAATTTGATTTTCAAAGGACAAGTAGTCTAAAAGTATGCCCAGGTCTTTCACTGTCCAGCTAGTAGTAATTGTGCATCCTTCTAAATGCAAGCTGAATTGTGAGAGCTTTTGTGTACTAGTTTTTAAACCAAAAAGTAATATATCTGAATTTAATAATAGAACATTACTCGGTTATCTATCGAGCTATCTATTAGCTATCTAATCTTTTATATCTTTGACATGCTCAGTTAATCTAGACAACTTGGATATTTCATCTGGTTTCATCAAATGTAAGTCTATATCATTAACTAATATTCTGAGGCTTTACTGTCAATACAGTACAGCATCAGAATATTAGTTGATGATAACTAAGCAAGTGCACACTGACCTAAAGGAAGCCCAGTTATTCAGAACACATTTTTTAAAGCAGTCCCTTTTCCTTAGGATAATCATACACTATGTCTGATCAGCAATGAGCAATCAACATTTAATATAACAACAAGGGTATTTTTTTTTTTTTACTTATGTGAATGTGTAGCTAATGTGCCAAAATGTATTTAGGAGGGATGCACCCCACCTCGTACCCTAAGTCACCTGGGATAGGCTCTAGCCCCTCCGCAACACTGTATAGCGGTATAGAAGATAAATAATGGAAAAAGAGTTTTTATAAATAGTTAAAAGAGTAAAGCTAAAAATAAGTAAGCTTTAATGTAATCATTGATAATATTAATTTAGGTTGAAGCCCATATACATGTCTGCCTGTCTTTCTGTTCAGCAGAATTCTTTGCCTAACTTATTAGTTATAGTAACCCAGTGTCAGGATCTGTCCAATGATGGAAACTACAGAGCACTTTTCTAAGTCACTCTGAATAAGAGCATCTGCCAAATGTCTAAATGTAAATGTAAACTGATTAATACAAAGAAATAAAATTTTGTAAGGTTGAGTATCTTATACTTGTTGTAGTTATTTCACTCCCTGTTCAGTAATTAGAGAGTAAATCTCTGATGAGAAACTGAAAAAAGTAGATACGTTTTGTCTTAAAATGACTCCAGTGAGATAAAATCCATTTATACTACTTCAACGCTGTTGTTTAAAAAAATATTCAATATTCAACTGTTTATCACATCACTTTTATTCAACATTTTGATCTCACTTATGGTGCAAGTTAAACTTTTAGGCAGATATCTAAGTGCCAAAGTTTCATTTAATTCTGTCTAACCAGTTTTACGTGACAAAATCTTTCTGGACAGACAGACAGATATTTTTGGAAAGACAGAGTTCTAACCAATTTACATGTATAAAAAAAATAAAGTAACAAAATAACAAAAATAAAGCATAAAAATAGTATCAAAGTTTACTTACACTTTTTTATTTATTTGTATTTTTGGAGAAGTTGCTGTGTTGTTTCGGTTTGCCGTTACTGTCAATGTGTAAAAAAACTTTATCTTAAAAATTTTATGTAAAAATTAATATACAAAAACAGACATACAGTATTGACAATTAGTAATAATTTAGCTCCCTTGTTTACTTGGTTGACAGTAGTGTTTTAGCTGGTGAATTCCTGAATTTCTAACGTGCAATCAGGGACAATAAAAAATATATTGGAATGTTTTTAAGGCACATTACTGCCCTTATTCGTCTTTCTTCTCACAATATGCCCTTTCTTTTTCCTCTTTTACTGCAGTTCTTCTGTTCTGCCTTTCCCTATCTCCCATTCTCTATCTCTCTTAATCTCTCTCTTTTTCTACTGTAGTTCCCACTGTTTTACTTTGAACATCAGACAGGGCTTTAGCTTGTCATTCTGGCTGCTGGCTCCTGCAGGATCTTTTCATTAGGAGTAAGGCCTGGCTGGTGGAGTGATCAGGATTTGCTCAGTAAACATTACCTCATACGTACCCCTGGTGGGGTGCAGGCCTTGGGTGAAGGGGTTGCCGTGGGAACGCAAGAGCACCGTGGCTCTGCTTAAAGATGGCTCGCTATAATGAGGATACAAAGAAGGGAATGCCCTCACTCAGGCACCGGGTCAAATGCACAGCCTCCCCACAATAGGTCAGCATGTCTGAAGTCTTCCCAAACTGTTAGCACACAAGAGAAAAAGAAATATCTCAGTTAGCACTGAGAGAACTGGGCACAGGTTAAGGAGGGAGCTGTGTGAGTTTTGTGATGCTGAGGTAAGTTTTATGGCCTCGCAGCACATAACAGGTGCATGTGGAGATTGGAGGGAAAACTCAAGAGGTGGAACAGGGCCTGGGAGAGGGATGATGTTGAGGGGAAAGGGGTGTGAGAAGAGGTCTTGGGGTCACGGCGAGCTGAATGGAAAGGGGGCACTTGTTCTGCTCAGAAAGCTCCCAGAGTTAAAAGATCGAGAAAGGCAGGCTGGAACACAATGCTGAGCCATGAGGGACAGCTCAGTGAAACACAATGCAATTACTCCCACTGTGCCTAGGAACCTCGGATGGATGGGAAGACACCATTTTTACACTTGTAATGCTTTTCTGTCTAGATGAACTGCAGGCGTGCAAGCATGTTACACACAGGATGCTCAGTGAAGGAGGGGAAAAAAACATGCACAGAGAGCACGCACAAATATGCGCACACGCTCACATACACAAACGCTCACACACACACACACACGCCTTTGCTTGCAGTACATTTCAGCAGCAGACTCGGCGGAGTTGAAATGGAGTAGAAATAATCTAAAAGCACTTGATTTGAACTCAGGGAGCGCTCTCATGTGTGCCGTGTCATGCTGAGTTGTTAAGCTGTACTTTAAAAAGCCCTCGCTTCTTCTTTGCTGCAGTCCTCCAAACTGGGCAAACAGTTTCTTTATTTTTATATTGAGGACTTTTGATGGAGATAGGAGAGGAAATGATGTGTGTGCGTGCGAGGGAAGGGGGGGATGGGGCAGGCAATCTCTTCAGTGCCATGATGAAAGCCCAAAAGAGGTGGTGAAGGAAACCACGGGAATGTTCTGGGGTTGCCACGGTGATAGAGAGGGCCCCCTCACATCATGGCTTTCACAAGTTTAGAGGCTTTATCTGTGAGACGCAGCACTGGGCCTCAGGCCACCATTCCAAGAGCAAACACGCACACACACACGCACACATGCGCGCACACACACACGCACGCACACACACACACACAAACACTTGTGCAACCAGTTTTTGGGGACGACACGCTGTATTCCAGAATGTGGGGACTCGTATTTCTAGAGGGTTTAGAAGCAAATGGACAACAGATTAATGTTTCAAATTAAGCCCTGAAGGCAGCGGTCACTTTGAATTTACGAACTGTGTTAAAGCCACCTGACATTTCTATCCAATGTAGGGGCCAATTTCAAGTACAGCAAACTTATGAGGACCAGCTAATACACACACACACACACACACACACACACACACACACACACCACATACACACACACACACACACCACACTGAATGGCTATGACCTTTGACCGCACTGCATTAAAAACAGACATCATTCTGTAAAGGATATTGCTGCGTGGGCTCAGGAACACTTTGGAAAACCATAGTCAGTTAACACTACATCTTAACACTACATCTTAACTACATCAACACTTATCTACAAGTGCAAATTAAAAATTGGACAATGCAAAGCGCATGCCATACTGTACATCAACAACACCCAGAAATGCCACCGGCTTCTCTGGACTCGATCTCATCTGAGATGGACTGAAGCAAAGTGGAAAAGTTTGCGGTGGTCTGACAAGTTTTTGAAAATCATGGACGCCGCGTCCAACCTTAAGAAGAAAAGGACCACCCAGATTGCTGTCTGCGCAAATTTCAAAGGCTAGCATCTGTGATGGTATAGGGGTGAGTTAGTGCAAATCTATGAAGGCACCATTGATGCTAAAAGGTACATATTGGTTTTGGAGCAAAATATGCTGCTATCCAAGTGATGTCTTTTTCAGGGACATCCCTGCTTATTTCAACAAGACAATGCCAAGCCACATTCTGCACGTGTTGGGTTTGTCATAAAAGAGTGCGGGTACTAGACTGGCCTGCTTGCAGTCCAGACCTGTCTCCCTTTAAAAATGTGTGGTGTTATGAAGTCCAAAATACGACAACGCAGACCCCAGACTTTGAGCAACTGAAGTCATACATTAAAGCAAGAATAGGAAAGAATTCCAACTACAAAACTTTAACAATTAGTGTCCTCAGTCCCCAAATGCTTAGAATGTTGTTAAAAGGAAATATTATGTAACACAATGGTGAAAAAACCTCTAGAATGTATTGCAGGCATCAAATTCAAATTAAGCGAATATTTGCAAGAGACAATCAGCTTCATCAGTCTTAACATTGCATATCTTGTCTTGCGTTTTCTGTTGAATATGGGTCAACAAGGATTTGCAGGTCATTATATTGTTTTTATTTACATTTTACATAACGTTCCAGCTTGATTGGAATTGGGGTTTGTAGGTCACTTTAATGCTTGGTGCATCTTAAAAGATGGCAAGTAGAAATCACACCTATGTTTTACAGTGAAAGGGCTTTCCCAAATGCGTGGAATGTGATAAGACCAAAACAGCTGTGTGGAAATGATTTTATTTTTTTTTAGAGAAAAAGGCTTCCGTTTGCTAGGAAGTCCAGACTGAACCTATTTCAGAGTGATGGGCATGTCAGGGTAAGAAGGGAAGCGCATGAAGCGATGCACCTATCATGCATAGTGTCCACTGTACAAGGTGGAGGTTTTATCTGGGGTTGCTTCAGTTACTCAGGTCTAGGCTCAGTAATGCTATAATAAAGTCAATTTAATGAAGTCAGCTGATGATAAATAAGATAAATGCAAGCTTTTTTTTGTTACAACACAGGGAGCGGACTGTATAGAGTAGACATTGTGGGACCTGACATTTACCATGTAAAAAAAAACAAACAAAAAAAAAACACAATTGCATAACTAGTTTCCGTACATAGACTCATGTAGTGAGTGTTGGGCAAAATGATGTTCACAGGCACCTGTAACAGGCACGAAAGTCACTAATAATGTTTAAAGTAAAAGCCTATTGACATATTAAAACTAAGCTGAACAGTGAAAAGTTTTAGAAAAATATATTAGGAAAAAAGAGGTCATTTTGGTTACGTTTACACTGTCAGGTAAATGTGAACCAATTACGATTTTTTGTTCATATGTGACACATATCGGATATGTTCTACGTCCGTGTAAACAGGAAAAATACGCATGCATCCCAATACTTCTAGATTGGTTTCAGGCCTCCTTCATATGTGGAAATAAATCAGATATGTGCTAATGTGACTGTTGTGTGAAAAGACAGATCGGATTTCCTAAATCATTGTGTTCTGTACGTCATTAAAACAGCGACTTCTTCATAGTAAGGCATGTGGAAGCGCGCATGGAATTATAACATCGCAGGTGACATGGAAAAGGAAAAGCACCCAGACCACCCCCCCCCCCTCCCCGTTTTAATGCTTATTTGGGCTAAATAACATTAAGAAATCAGTATTTGGTAAATGAAGCATATGCGCAGGCTGCAATTATGCCATTTTTCTTCTCCTCCTCCATTTTAAAACCATGGTGACGCTTTGCATATATCGCAGAGTGTCAAGCATACTTCACCTTCGTCTATCTTGACTAGTGTGTAGCGCAAGAACCTCGTTTTAAGTATACGCGATGTTTCAGATGGTATGGCCAGTGTAAACACGTGTATCAGATATGAGTCATAGTTGAAAGAACGTGTAAACAGACGGTCAAAAAAATAAGACATGGGCAACAAATCAGAATTGGGCATCGAGACCTGCAGTGTAAACGTAGCCTTTTGGGAAAAAAACCCAAAACATTTACAATTAGTATATTGTGGGGACCTGTGTAAATTTTCATTAGTGTGGGGACTAGTGTGTGCAGTAATCACTATACCTGTTATACATTGTGGGGAACTGATGTCTAAATTATTATTCATAAAAAAAAAATTTTTAAATGCTTTTGTCACTTGTTACAGGCACAACAGTCACTAATAAGGCCTGAGGTAAAAGAAAGGCTGAACAGTTTACAGTAGGAAAGACTTTAAGACCAACACACTCCAAGCAAAAAAGTAATTTCCCAAAAAAAATGATATATATATATATATCCAATTCAGCCTTAGCATGAACGGGAGCACATTCAACAGGTCACACACAGTCTAACACACAAACCTGGCCGAAGCCACTAACCCAAACACCCTTCCCCAACACGGTGAACACATTGAAAACCCCCCGCAATGCATGATGGTCGTATATATATACTGTTTAAAATTAAGCGTCTTGTCCTGACGTGTGTAAATGTACATGTAATGTACATTTACAAATGTAAATGTGTGGGGACTCTGTGAGGGAGGGGCACCACTTCACCACTTAACTAAAATCACTCCTTTGCAAACTCTGGCAGTGTACATTGTTTATTGTATATTGTGGGGATCTGTGTAAAGTTTCATGTTAAAACATGAGGGGTCTAGTGTGTGCAGTACACACTGTACACACTATACCTGTTGCACATTGTATATTGTGGGGACCTGACGTCCAAAAATATTTTTTTAAATACTTTTTAAAAGCAGTTTGATACCTGGCTACAGGGAGTGGTCTCATGTAGTAAGTTAAGAGCAGTGATGAAAAGCTCCAGATGATTACAGTCAGCCGTAGGTCCACTTTTTGTCACCTGTAATGGACACAAGAGTCACTTATAAGCCCAAATGTAAAATTATATTAGCATACTAAAACTAAGCTAAACAGTGTAAAATTGTAGAAAGAATTTTAAAGCTAAACACTCCAATGAAAGAAGTCTTTTTCAGAAACAAATAATAAATAAAAGTTAGTATCTTGTGGGGACCCATGTAAACTTTCATGTTAAAACGCAGTGTGGGGACTCGGTAGTACACATGTACATGCTGCACATATTGTGGGGACCTGGCATTTACCATGTAAAAAAATGCATTAAAAAAGCAGTTTAGACCTGGCTGCAGGGAGTGGTCTTATGTAGTGAGTGTTCGGTGTGATGGTGATCATCTCCAGAGGCTCCATCTGTCTCCAGACAATTACAGTCAACTTCAGTTCCACTCTTTCACAACAGTCACGAATAAGGCCTAAGGTAAAAGCAAGGCTTAAAGTAAGAAAGACTTTAAGACTAACACACTCCAAGCAAAGAAGTAATTTCCAGTAAAAAATGTATAATGTTTAAAATTAAGCGTCTTTTCCCGATGTGTGTAAAGTTACATGTTAAACCACAGTGTGGGGACTCGGTGGGGGAGGGGCACCACTTCAAAACTTAACTGAAATCACTCGTTTGCAAACTCTGGCAGTGTGCATTGTATTTTGTGGGAACTTGACGGTTTCTTTTTTTTTTTTTATACATAAATGAAGCAGTTTCATACCTGACTGCAGGGAGTGGACTCATGTAGTGAGTGTTGGGTGTGATGGTGACCATCTCCAGAGGAGATGTGTCACACACACCCGTTCTGCGACCGGTACTAGGACCACGAAGTAGTACGGTCGCAAAACAGGAAGCATAAAAGAAGACAAGATGGCGCTTCAGATCACTCAGTCATTGAGTTCGCCCATGTCGGTTCAGATCGTCCGTCTGCCATTCTGTGAGTACTCACTTTCTTGGGTCTACTTTCTGATTCGTTTGTGTGTTTATAGGACGCGGGTTAAATTTCTGTGAGAGTCCTTAGAATAAATTGCGTGGTTATCCTGCTTCCACGTTTGGGTTTACCACCCAACAAAGGGCTAAACGCTAAGTGTGCTACATCTGAACATCCCAGTTAGTTTCATGACAATGACTGAGCCACAAGCGGTGAAACCAAGCGGATAATGCGCACCCATGCGTCGTGGTAAATCGGCACGCTAAGCTAATCAACCAGCTAAATGGAGAGCTCACTACTCTTCGCCGGAGAGTCCAAGACGTCGCGGCCTTGCGCCGTGAGGTGGCAGAGCTTCAGCGGAAGAACGCGGATCTTCGCGAGGCTGTTGCTAATGCTTTTCTAACTGCTCTAGATCTGGTGTTTGAGTTTAATGCCACCAAATACTCCACCGATCGATTGCGCATTGCTCTCCTAGTCAGTTTGCTATCAGGGCAGGCAGCTGAGTGGGCCACAGCAGTTCTTCGTTCCAATTCGGATACCGCCCATTTATACAATGAATTCACCCGCCAACTGAAACTCACCTTTGTACATCCTGCGGGCGAGGTGGAGACTGACACCAAGCTGTACCACCTGCGGCATGGTGGATTGTCCGTGAGTCGCTACACCGCTGACTTCTGCACCCTCACAGTACAAACCTCCTGGGGAGACGCCGCGCTCCGGACATCCTACTACATGGGGCTGGCTTCACGGATTAAAGACGAACTAGCCGGGCGAGAGCTCCCCGCCACCCTGGAGGGACTGAATCAACTCGCTTTGATTCGCTCTCGCTTTGATCAATGCCTCCTCTCTCGCCGAAGCCAGCCCCACAAACCCTGCCACCAACACCCACCTTTGCCTACACTACTCCACGTCCACCGACCACCTTCACTCCCACCACCCACAGAAATGTCGGCTCTTCACCTCCTGCCGTAGTTGACACTGGAGCCGGGGAACCCATGCAATTAGGACGCGCCTCCCTAACTGTGGCCGAGCGTAAACGCCGTTTCCGAGAGGGGCTGTGCGCCTATTGTGGCTCAGCAGCGCACCACTGTGCGATCTGTCCTCTTCGTCCGGAAACACCCAGACCCGGTGAGAAGGAGAAGAAACTCACCTAGCCCTCTCCAACTCTCCACCACGATCGCCGACACTATCCCTCGTCTCATGGTTAAGGTAACCCTCCAGTTTGGCCACAGACGGGTCCGAAGTACTGGTTTCATCAATTCCGGTGCCGCAGGCAACTTCATTGACTCTACCTATGCCAAAGAAATGGGGGTAAAAATCAAGGCAATATTCCAGCCCGTTCGGATTACATCTGTGGACGGTCGCCCCCTTTCCTCCAGGCCCATCACCACTCAAACCCAACCCGTCACTCTTTTCATCGACCAGCACCAAGAGCAAATCCAGTTTCACCTAACCTTCATTTCATCACCACCCATCATCCTCGGACACCCTTGGCTACTTCAACACGACCCCCTCAGTTCCTGGACACAGAATCGGATCTTACAGTGGGGGCCGACCTGCACCGAACTTTGCCTACGGGCACCGGCTGGGACATGCTCTAGGGAGCCTGAGGCCCCCGACGTCGACACCAACGCCATTCCCACCGTCTACCAGGACCTGGCTGAAGTGTTTTGCAGAAGGCACGCAACCCAGCTTCCTCCACATTGCCCCTACGACCTGGCGATTGACCTTCAGCCGGGCTCCGTACCTCCCCTTGGCCATCTCTACTTCCTCTCTACCACCGAGACGCAGGCGATGGAGGAGTATGTGTCGAACGCCCTTCTCCAAGGTACCATCAGGCCCTCCTCATCACTGACAGATAGTAAATGTACAGCCTGGTCAGGGTGAGACATCTTATAGAAGACATCTTATATGAAAAAGATAACATGGAGCTCATGAGAAAAGTAGAAAAGGTCTGATTATTCCTGGAAAGTTTAAGGAGCAGCACTGCATAAATATCACAGCAGAGCTTCAGTACTGTGCAATAGTCATGAGCCCTGCCTAATTCCTTTACATTTTCCTTTTAATGTGTCAGACTTTTTTGTATTTCTTTAAATGTAGTCTTGAGGAACCGTAGCAAACACACTACCATTTCCATCAAAACATACTTCAATTAAAAAAAACGCTTGATGGAACACTGTCAGTAGAGAGACAAAAACTAGAATTTATAGTTATGTCATACTCATAACTGGTAGTGATGGGTCGTTAATGAATGATTGGTTCTTTTTGAACGAGTCTTTAACGCGACTCAGAAGAACGAGTAGTCTCGGAGAGTGATACGTTCATTTTCTACTGGGCGCGCATACGCGAAGCTACGCAAAAACTCTGTAGGTTATGTACAGGAAACAGAAATGAGTAGTTACCTTTGAGTCTTCTAGTCCAAGTCGTTTGTTCTTTTGTTATGTGACTCCCATAGATGCTATGCAGTGCAATAGATTTAAAGGAACGAATGACTCGCAAAGATAAGCAAAGAATTTACTAAATTTTGACTTGGAAAACGAACAAGTCTTGGTTTACGAGTACCAAGTATCATGTATCACGCATGTACTTCTTGTTTTGACGCAAAGCGTCACGTGATCACAACTAAGCCAACGGTTTTTCTCTCTCTTGTGCTGCGGAATTGTAGGTAATCATCCCCTTGCTGGGTCTTAGTGCGCGTCTCTAAATGGTATAATCAACATCCGTGCAGGCGTAAAACATATTTTATTTTGTTTATGCGTGTGTGTACAGCGCGTGTGTAAAACAAAATCAAGTCTCATTAGAAAGGTTAAAGGTTCATTTTCTCTCTCTGCTCAAGATTCAGCCTGTTCTGTTCACGCACAAACCCCTCCTACTTTCGCCTTCACAGACGCACACACACACACACACTCTTTCTCCCTGCTCTACACAGAAACACTGCTCTGCTTTTCAAAGGTAAAGTGCAGGTTAATTTGTTTTATTTTTACTTTACAGCAGTGATTCCTGTAGTGTGTCACTTAATCGAGTGTGATAAGAGAGATTATTTGTTTATTTTTCTGATAAAACAGTTTTCCGTTGTGTGCGCACGTGAATGAAAAGAGTGGAGGAAAGGTAACTGTGTAAGACGAGAATGGGGAGAGGTTTCACTGTATGTCCTAATCCAAGGTTTCACTGTCCTTAGCTGCATTGTATTGCTATTGTAACAGTAATTTTAATTACTGGACCTATAGCCCAAGTTTTTGTAGATATGTTGGGGGTCTGTTTATTGAAAATGGAACATTTTATTTTGAACTAAATGACTCAAAAAAACATTTTTTCATTTTGACGAATGAGAATCAAAAAACTGAGTCACAAAATAATCCAAACTTCACATCATTAGTAACTGGCACCATAACTGCAATTTTTTGTCCGTAACCAAAACTGAATCTAGGTTTGATGTTACAGTGTTCATAAAAATGTATTAACACTAAAGGTAAAGCATGGTAAACATTAAACACTTTGATGTATTCAGTGTTGTGTACACAGTGTCTACGATACATATGCTGCAATAAATCAGTCTATCTATTGTCTTATTTATCTATACTCACCTAAAGGATTATATATTCAATTCAATTCAATTTTATTTGTATAGCGCTTTTAGCAATTTTCATTGCCGCAAAGCAGCTTTACATAGTCAAAAGAATTATTTAGGTTTGTATGAAATGTGAATTTGTATACACCTGTTTAATTTCTCATTAATGCAGTTATCTAATCAACCAATCACATGGCAGTTGCTTCTGGTCCTGGTCAAGACAATCTCCTGAACTTCAAACTGAATGTCAGAATGGGATAAAAAGGTAATTTAAGCAATTTTGAGCGTGGCATGGTTGTTGGTGCCAGACAATCCGGTCTAAGTATTTCACAATCTGTTCAGTTACTGGGATTTTCACACACAACGATTTCTAGGGTTTACAAAAAATGGTGTGAAAAGAGAAAAACATCCAGTATGTGGCAGTCCTGTGGGTGAAAATGCCTTTTTGATGCGAGAGGTCAGAGGAGAATGGGCCGACTGATTCAAGCTGATAGAAGAGCAACTTTGACTGAAATAACCACTCGTTACAACTCGTGACGCCACAACACGCACAACCTTGAGGCGGATGGGCTACAACAGCAGAAGACCCCACCGGGTACCACTCATCTCCACTACAAATAGGAAAAAGAGGCTACAATTTGCACGAGCTCACCAAGATTGGACTGAGTTCACTGTACTAAAATGGCCCCCACAGTCACCAGATCTCAACCCAATAGAGGATCTTTGGGATGTGGTGGAACGGGAGCTTCGTGCCCTGGATGTGCATCCCACAAATCTCCATCAACTGCAAGATGCTATCCTATCAATATGGGCCAACATTTCTAAAGAATGCTTTCAGCACCTTGTTGAATCAATGCCACATAGAATTAAGGCAGTTCTGAAGGCGAAAAGGGGTCAAACACAGTATTAGTATGGTGTTCCTAATAATCCTTTGGGTGAGTGTATATGTACTGTATGTGAGATCCGAAAACTCTGCTGTGTATTTACCTGAGTGCAGGAAAAAGAGTTGTGCAGTGGAGATGATATCCGGAGGCCATTCTACAGTGTCTCACCTATAATAATACATCATTACTATCTCATTTAGTAACGCTATCATTTTTATTATTATAATTATTATTATTATTATTATTAATGACTCTATACACAGACTTGATAGTTTAAAGAATCAGTGCATGTGTGTGTAACAAAGCTGTATAATCAGGAAGTATATAAGAGTATATAAAAAAATGGCAGCTGTGGTTGCCAGAAGTTTACCGTAGAAAAGCAATGGTTTTGGTTGTACGGGATTGCACTCATTATACTGTATATTTGACAGATTTTAATTGGTTATTTTACGGTTTATAACTGTCTAATGAACATGTTTATGTTTTTATAAAAACAGTTTATTCCCATCAAATTCCAGGGTTTAACAAATATGGATCATAACCATGTTTTTTACAGCTCAAAACTGTCTAATTTACAGATTTATATTGTAATAATAATGGTTTATTTCCATCTTTTTTACAGCTCAGAACTCACTCAATCTTACAGCTTTATCCTGTATTGGGGGGGGGGAACCCACCAAGCACAGGGAGAACATGCAACCTCCATGCACACAGAGACAGGAATCGAACCCTGCCCCTGGAGGTGCAAGGCGACAGTGCTAACCACTACACTAACATGCTTTCTACACAATTGCTGTCATTGTGGGACTATTTTTTTTTCTATAAATAACCACAGTGAATTCATTCAGCAATTCTGTGAAAGCATCATTTTATCACACTAGCTGGGAGCTAAAGGAGAAAGAAATTGCATTGCTAAGCATTTGGATTTTCCTGTTAAGAAACTATTAAGAATACTTTTACACTAATTGATGAATACAAACCTTAATCAAATTATCAAAACCCATCAAAATTTATTTAAGACTCGGACATCAGCATGGTTCCATGTTTTTTTTTTTTTTTATAAAGACAGCAAAACTATATTTAACTATATTTAATTTTTGATTTCACAAAATCAAATATACAAATGTCAAGGTGGACATTTTTAAGCGTTTTGGGCAGACAATCTAAGTATATAATTTTATAGAGGGGCTTTTATTACAACTTTACATGAAAAAATGATTTTATCACACACATTTTAAAATCATTTATGTCCTCTGTTCTGCAGTGTGGTTTTTAAGTGCACACTGCACTGGGGTGTTAAATATGTTCATGTATTTTGTAATGGGTTCGCCAGAAGGGGAGCAACAACAAACACGGCCATGTGGCGAGGTCTTACAGAAAAAAGGTTAATTTTAATTAGGAAAGAAAAGGGTTAAATGATGGAGAAGGGGGAAAAAGGGAAGGAAAGGTGTGAACGTGCAGATCTGGTGGCAGTGCCCTGCTGGCATGCGGGCACAGGCTGGTGAGCGGTGGCGGCGGTCAAAGTGGCACGCGCTAGCGACTGTCCTTGCCATAGTGATCAAAGGGCCAAATACCATTCATGACTTTAAAGTGCTTGGTTAATGTAAATTAGATGGCTATAAACCATACAAGAAAATATTAAAATCATTAAAATATACAGTATAGTGAGTGCAATCCCATACAACCAATAACGTTGCTATCGTATTTTTCATGGTAAATTTCTGGCAAAATTACATTTTTTAAAAGTAAAATGTAAAAAAAAAAAAAAAAAGTTCATTTTTTTACAGAGGAGAGAGTTTGTTACATCCATAACCTTTAAAATTTTGCTGCAAAAAAACATATTTTCATATGTTTTTATCTGTTAAATTTAAGGTCTTACTTTGTAAAACTAATTACAGTTATTCACTGTAAATTCTAGGGTTATCCCAAGTTTTGTAAAATACGGTTTTATTTTGTAGCATTAAAACGGGATTTTACTATTTAAATTATGGACATTTTTACAGTGTTTACTACCTGAGCATTGTTTCTGACCATGTCCATCCCTTTATGACCACCATGTACCCATCCTTTGACATGTCACAAAGCTCGAATCATTTCAAATTGGGTACTTGAACATGACAATGAGTTCACTGTACTAAACGGTACAATACTCTGGCCCCCACAGTCACTAACTGTAACTAACCCGTTATGGAAATAAACTGTTTTAAATCCATATTACATGAGTTTATCTACTGGATTTCTTCTCACACCGGTGTTCAATCAAAAAATGCTACCTATCGGTTTATGCTACATACCGTATCTGCGCATGCGCAGACCCACAAGTTTGCACTGTTTCCACGCCTATAAATCCCGATTTATAATAAAAAGCATTTTTTGACAAGGCAGCAAAAACCGACAGAACACCTGGCGCTCAGTGTATCACAACCTTATCAACCGAAAATGCTATTTTATTCAAACGTCCTTGCTGGAGTGTGTGACGTGACGTAATGTGCAGGTGCGATGGATCGCGTACCAACCAATAGGGTGTCGGAATGATATGTTTATACTTCTCATCCAACCACAATCCAATTCGCTCCATCCAGATGGCGCGATTTATCCGGATGTTTTTTTTTTGTTTGTTTTTTAAATGACAAGCTGAAATAAAATAGGAGTAACAAGGCTATTTTTAAAATGTAAGGAGTAGAAAGTACAGATAATTGCGTGGAAATGTAGAGAGTAGAAGTAAAAAGTCAGCTAATAATCGGCTAGTAAAAGTATAGATACCCAAAATTTTTACTTAAGTAAGGTAACAAAGTACTTAGTTACTTGACATCTCTGGTACAAATTATATAATGTATGTGAGATATAATGTCCTGTGTGGTTGCTCTGACCCAGCTTCACACCAGGCCTTCATAGAACCTATGAAGGTTCCCATAAAATATTTATACCCTGACCATCAGTGTAATAGAACATTTCATCTCATGGTGAATGTTTCTCCCAAGCTGAAGACCCTCCTTTAATATCACCATCAGTGTTGCCAACTATTTTCAATCAAAAGTAGCGAAAGTCTGTTCGAAAAGTCACCAAATATTGCTAGATGACGTCATGCGTATATTTGCATATTAATTACGTAACTACGTTATATTTGCATTCAGCGTGTTTTCCCCAGTCCTATGATGGCCAGCTCATTCACATCTATGTTAGCTGCCCTGCGGTCACAGGAATATGCTGCTCCTTTCAGCCGGAGCTAGCGCTCACTGATCAAAGCAGACACAGGGAGATGAGTAACTGTACCGGGAAAGCAAGACCTCGCGCTTACAGGACAGTACTGCCGACATTTGGAGAGTTGCTAAGGTTTGCCCAAAAGTCGTTAGATTTGTCGCTAGGCGCTTTTTTTAAAAAAAGTCGTCAAGG
The DNA here is from genome assembly GCF_024256425.1 of Clarias gariepinus. Lineage (NCBI taxonomy): Eukaryota > Metazoa > Chordata > Actinopteri > Siluriformes > Clariidae > Clarias > Clarias gariepinus. Next base: position 18,383,954 of record NC_071104.1, read on the forward strand.
GGGTCTGAAAAGTCGCTAAGTTGGCAACACAGACATAGGCCCCATCATACACAGGTGTACTATGTGCTTAATCAGTCCACTACACCTTTGAGCCAATGTGGTACTATACTGAGAAGTCCCCTCCTTAACAAGCAGTGAGCTCATTCCGTTCGTTAACCAATCAGAGTTCAGCAAAGCTGGATTACATCAGAAAGTGTGCTAACGAGTTGTTTTTTTCAGTCTAGGGCCAGCAGGGCGGTTTACACACTTATGAGGTGCAGCACCAATACACTCTCACACTTTGTTACGAGTAAATGTTGATATTGGGACTGAGGAGATATTAAGGGGGGTGGGGGTGTTCAGCTCAGTGAGATATACATGCTACAATGGGTAATAAAGTAGGGACTCGATTTTAGGTCCCCACTTTCACACAGGTCCCCACTTGATGGGTGTGTATTCCGGTCGATGGCCCCACGTTAATAGCTATGCGAGTACACACCCACCCTAAAAACTAAACACAAATAACACATATTAACACAAATGCACACAATTATTTTTGCATTAACTGTATTTTTATGCAATGCCAGCATGTCACATGACACACAGGGAGACATCACAATATTAATTAATTAATTAATAGTAGTGCAACAGAGTGATTATGCAGTTTTACAGTTACACTGAGCACATTCTTACTGTGTTTCTCTATTTCTCTCTTACAGAACACTCCAACAGATGGGAAAGAGACTAAAATTAAATAATCTGTGGTGAAAATTGAAGGTGAGATGTGTGGAAAGAAGATTAGGGTCAAAACAACTGATGTCTTCTGGCAGAATGACATACTACCATGGAGAGAAAGTGGTCACACAGAGATCAAGAGAATGGGAATGAGAAGGAGGGGGGTATTGGAAGGTCAAGACACATGGACATCTGGGATCAAAAGCCACAAACTGCTGCCTGAATTATATACTTATATTATGACCTATATATTTCACCTGTCAGGGGGTTTAATGTTATGGCTAATCACACAATTTACTAAGTCCAAGGCCTCTCAACTTCCTTAATAGATTAGCCTACATCTGGTATCTTATTTGTGCCAACACACAAATTCTTGTCAACACAAAACTAAATGTTCGACAGCACCCACTAGATTTTACCAACTTAAGGTATGTAAAAAATCCAAGGAGCTTTGTGCAGCTCAGAGAAAGAGGAAGGTAGATCCTCTTTTTACAAGATTATGGTTGGTGTAAAAACTTTCACAAAATTTATAAGAAGACCCAAACTGTATGGCCTGCTATGAACTGGAAGTAGGGGGTGGAACTCTAGTTTCACTGTCTACAGCCAAGAGAGTTTTACATCACCATTAACTAAAAGGACAAAGAAGACCTGGCTACAAAATTGACATTTTCAAACATGACTAAAATTTGCATGGACAAAGCCAAAAACCTCTACATTTTTTTTTTTTACCGGAGAACCCCAAGAACACTGTATCCCGTGTTAAGAATGGGGGTGGTAGCATCATTCTTAGGGGCTATTTTGTTGGCAGTAGAACTAGCATAATGATGAATGAAATTCTTAAGCATAACCTTAAAATATCAGCCAGACAGTTGCAACTTGGACAGAGGAAACTGTGCATTCCAACAGGAGGACAATGACCACAAACACCCATTAAAGCTGGCTGTGGAATGGATAAAGCAGGGACACTTTTTGAACCTTGAACATTATTAAAAATGTAGGAACCATGCTTAAAAGTCAGGTCTGTGCCAGAATACCAACAAATTAAATGGAACATTACAAATTCTGTCAACACTGTTTAAATACAGTATCCAAGCGGAATTCTGCTAGAAATGTGCTGATGACTGCTAAAGGTGAAACTTTCTATGGGACATTCAACTAAGTATTAGGTGTGTTGTTTGTTAATATTTTTGAATCCAATATACACTACTGTTCGAAAGTTTGGGGTCACTTGCAAATTTCTTTGTTTTTGTTTAGTGATTTATTTTCTACATTCTACAACAATACTGGGGATTTCAAAACTATAAAATAACACATAAGGAATTAGGTAATTATGTAACAACAACAAAAACAACAGTTAGTTGTTATTTTAAGACACAGAGGTCAGCCTTTCTGTAATAGTTTTTGCAAGAACAGTATTGTCAAGTGCATTTGCAAAATCCGTCAAGCACCATAATGAAACTGGTTCTCATGAAGGCCATCCTTCCGAGACCAAAACCTACCTCTGGCGGAGACGAGAAGTTCATTTAGAGTTACCAGCCTAAAAAATGACACATTAACAGCACCTCAGATTAGAGGCGTTATGAAGTCTTTACAGAGCATAAGTAGCAGACACATCTCACCCTTAACTGTTCAAAGGAGATTAAGGCATTTTTTGGACGCCTTCAGCATTCATTTACAATGTAGAAAGAAATAAAAATCAGGAACCATCATGGAGTTAGAAAGTGACCCCAAACTTTTGAACGGTAGTGTATGCTGATTTTAGATGAGCCGTCCAACAAATTACAACTTGTTCACCAAATTCTTGGTGGTTTGGGGTTGGGGTTTTCTTCCATTAAAGATGTACGTTTTAAAGTCATCCCTCTCATTGCCATGGCATTCGTGATCATGATAAACTTCCAACACAAATAACTGTATACACGCATGCATACACCATCTCTCCCTACACAAACACTCACACACATACAGTGTCCAATTTAATAAGAACACCTGGCACAGTCAATCATGTGGCAGCAGCAGTTTGCATATAATCATGCAGATAAAAGTCAAGAGCATTAGTAAATTTTTGCATCTATTGCAGAAAAAGTGTGATTTCTGTGATATCTTTAACTACAGCATAGTTGTTGCCAGATAATATGGGTATTTCAGAAACTGCTAATGTTCTGGAAATTTCACACACAACAGTCTCTAGAGTATACACAGAAAGGTGAGAAAAGGGAAAACCAACCAACCAAATAAACAAGAGCAACAATCAAACTTAGAAAGAAAGAAAGAAAGATTTAATATGTAATAATAAATTCAATTTAGCCATTTTAGCCATTTTTAATGTTTCTTGTTTAGTGCATCTGGTGTTACCATGACAACAACTAGAATGATGCTAATTACTGTACTAATAATTTTTCACACTTTTATTTCCAGAGAAAAAATAGCTAACAAAAAAGTAGTTTAATGTTAAAAAATTTCAATAAACATATTACAATTAGCATTTATTTAAGATAGTATTTTCCCCCCAGTAGCATTCGACTATGACAAAAACTATCAATTTTGATGTAGGGTGGACATCAAATCTGAGTAAGATTACATCGGTAACATAAATTTGTTGAATTACACTAAGTTTATGATGCTTGGGGCACTGGTGGCTCAGTGGTAGGTGTTTCGCCTGCCATGCGGAAGGCCCGGGTTCGATTCCCAGCCAGTTCCAAAACCCCCCAGCCACTGGATGCAGTGCCGGTCCCAAGCCCGGATAAAATGGGAGGGTTGCGTCAGAAAGGGCATCCGGTGTAAAGCCTGTGCCAAGTTGTAGTGCGGCGACCCCTTGCTGGGAGCAGCCGAAAGACCAACAACAACGCTAAGTTTATGATGTTTTGTTGTCTGCTATTTTGTCATAATGTTCTGATCATGACATTAAACTAAACTAATTTAGGACCAGAAAACTATACATAATACTGTCATGACAATGTCATAAAGCTTAGAAATTATTAATATTAATAGAATTTTGAAATACACTGTGTATGGACCATGAAAATGTTAAACTGTGTTACTAACTTGACATTAAAAGTGCCTCCTTTTTAAAATTGACATAAAAATAATTTAGTCACAAATAAATTGCAGAAATTAAATTCACATTTTTTGTGACAGCAGAGATGATCGTACACTTAAGACAGAGCTCTGTTCCATATACTTATATATACTTATGTATACTATATACTATATACATATACTTTTCCAGTATATACGTTTTTGTAGGAATATTAGCCTATTTTAATTATAAATGTTAGAACACTATGTAGTGTATATACTGTATACAGATTTTGTTATATATGTTTATCATGTCTGCATAATTATGTACAAAATAATTCAGTATTTCCCTACTAATAAATAAATAACATTACAGGAGAATATATGCATGGCAGTAAAGAAAAAAATATAGTTTTCAGATTAAAAAAAAGCTACTGTTCGCTCCTATAAAAATAGAAAAGAGCAGCAAACAAAGCGCATGTGTACTGCCCGTATATCAAAACCTTGCAAGTTAAGTAAGTTAAAATTTATTTTAAAATTTTGCTTGTCTTGCAAAATGCTCACAAAACAAGTTACATATAATATTAATATAATAATATTTAGTTGGACTTGGTCTTCAGTTTGGTTATGGTGGAAATTTGCTATGGTATTGTTTCAAAAAGCTTATGCAGTGTCTCTCTATTTATTTCCATGTGAACTTGATAATGAATTTTGGGTCAAGATATTGCATTGGTGAGGGGAGTCAGATCACTTTGTAAAGTCTTCTTCAGTACATCTCAAAGACTTTTAGTGGGTTTAAGGTCAGGACTCTGTGGTGGCTAATTGAAAATGATTCCTCTTGCTCCCAGAAGTATTTTTGAATGAATCTTGGCAATGCCGATTTATTCAGGAGATTGAAAAAAATAAATTGATGGATAACCTATAATAATTACTGGTTGCTTTACTTCTTATGGAGCCTTCATGTCTGTTTCTTTCTAGCTCTCCCTTTTAGTTATGCTGTCTTATCATTTTGCACAAAATATACATTGATCTTATCCATTATAAGACTGTGAGTGTACCTAACTGTCTCTCTTTCTCTATATTATCAAGCTGGCACTCCTGATTTGCCAGCAATTACAACCCTTTCTGCCCTCCGGACGTCTCTGACAAATCATGGTGCCCCACTTCCTCGTCTGACAGAGGTCTCTAGCTCACTGCTGAGGATGGGCTCATGTGGTCTGCTTGGGATGCATGTTTTGACTAAGGATGGTTCCACTTGATGGTCTTGGACTTGGCTATTGCAGGCAGTTTTCGTTGGATGGCTTATGACTACAGTTGCTTAGGATTCAAATTCTTACAAACAGTTTTGGACCCAAGTCTCCAGCAATGAAACTAGACTTTATTTTAACTTTAATACCCTTTCCAGAATACTGACCTTTCAGCCTCATAGCACACATGCTATTTCCTTCTCTTAACACCCAATTGAGGATGAGGTTCCTGTTGAGTCTGGTCCAACCTCAGCTTGCTCATCGGGGACAAACTGATAATTATGAGTTATACATAATTCCTTAAATTTTGTTAACTTCTTTTCTTTTTTTTTATTGTGTAAAGATGCTATGTGACAATGACAATGTCACTGTTTAACTTCACACGCTTCCTATCTTACCCTAAAGCATCCATAGCTCTAGAAAAAGGGCATTTTCTATTCCTACAAATCCAATACTTCTAACCTCGCTTAGCCTCGCTAACAAGTGGTTTTCTTTTGGCCACACAGCAGTGTGTGTGTGTGTGTGTGTGTGTGTGTAAATGCTCCTAATTTTACTACTATACATATATTGAGATTTCTCTTAATATATATTTTATATATATTTTATAATAATATTTTCTTTTTATATCTTTATTTATGACTGATTATGGTCTTTCATGATTTTTTTTCCCCTGCAAAGTGAGCTTCTTGGGTTTTAATAATGTGTTGTTCTTCTTTGCTTGATGTAGGCCAATGATTTAATCCTTCTGAAAGACAATAAGACATCTTTTCTATCTTCAGACATTAATGTTAAGATGTTTAAGAAATGAGAAGCTACCCACTGCATCAGTTAAGGGTGAATAATTATTGCCCACTGAAACATATTAATCACTGCAGTAATCAAGGGATCTTAAGTATTTGCTTATTTAAATCCAAACACTGAGTTTTTTGGCTGAGCAGTATAGATCACCAAGCCCACTAAACACTGACTCACACTGCCATTCACACTGATATACACACATATCTAGTTTAACTGGATTAATGGACTAAGACACAAACAGGCTGAGAAACACACACGCACGCGCGTACACACACACACACACACACACACACACACAAACATAGCTGTTTTATATTCATTGCCAGTCCTAGACTTGCAGCAGGACACTGGCAGAGTGCCTTTGTGTGCGGCCTGCCATTACAGCTTGGCACGGTGCCAGGATCGACGGGCAGTCAGTGGGTCAAGATGACAGCAATGTAGCAAGAGCAGTGAGATACCCTCAAGAGGTAGACTAAGTTCTCCACCCAGCTGAGATCCCCTCCCTTTCGTCCCCCCAGGGGGCAAGTTCCTGCTCCATGGGCTCACTGCTCTTCTGTCCCCCCTGGAGGCCTGGAGCTGCCAGTCCTCTCTGCCCTAGAGCTGCCCTCCCTCTGCCAGCTTGGCACTCTGCAGTCCCTGGGCAGTACTGGCTATCACGGCCAGCTGGCTGCGCACATTCACAAAGAAGAGTTTTCATTGGTAATTTTCTGTGAATAACACACACACACACACACTTACATTTTTTTGAAACAATGGCATTTTCTACTCATAAAGTCACATTCATGGTACCTTCACATATCACCCTTTAATAAATTTACTCAGGCAAATATTTTTATGTTGGATCATGCACATACTGTATATTTGTAATGCTTACAGTGCTTATAGAGAAAGAGATTATTCCTCTATAGGATTTTCCAACATACCCTGTGATGCATGACTCTCTATGAGGCTTTCGTTCCTCATTCAGTACCCAGTGGCACATGGTTGAGGATTAGTGAGAAAGACATGGCAATTCATAAAGCAGCCTCAGCAGCTCAGCTACAGTTAGCCAGGCAGGTGTCCTGCTTGTGGCTGGTTATGCAAACTGTACACCAAGTCAGACTGTATAGCATTTATTGAATAAAAATGTCAGTGGTTCCTCAGAGTTTTAACAGCAGCAAAAGCAATTTATCTTTGTAAACCGACATATCTTCTCCTTGGGTTTGAATAAAGACAACGATTTAGTGCATAAAGGTCTTCATAGAATCCGGGTGGGGGAAAAAAACAAAAAAACTTTTGAATAATCTTGAGTTTTTGAGCTTTTTGGCAGTTCTGAGGTGACCCAGGAAGAGAGGGAGAGAGATGAAAGAAGACCCAGTGTCCAAACCTTATCAAACTTTAATACATTCTGCCAGCAGTGGCAGCAAAGAAGAGGGGAGAAGTAGGTGTTAGATCAAGTGCACACTCACACACACACACACAGGCACACACATCTTGCATGTTTCAGTATGTTCTCCAGAACTATGTGATTGAGAAGTTAAATCATTTTCATCCCAATCTCTGTGTTGTTAGTGGAAGCGCTAGTATGATTACCACACACTATGATTTTGATGTATGCTAGTATAACAATACTTATACTGTATATAACCATACAATTTTAAAGAATTCCTCAGTGGAGCTGATAAATAAAGCTCTAACTCTGCCCTTTTAGTGGTGAGACTACAGCTGATTTAACATCAACATTGCCAAGAAGTGAATATTGTAGGGGTTAACTATTGACCTAATGATGAAAACTAAGCAGTAACTAAAATACAATTATTTTACAGCTCCAGTTTTTTGTAAGCATGGAATAAAACATGACAGCATGTGCTGTTATTAATTCCAATAAAGCACATCCCAAAGTGTTTTATTCTCGAAAAATTTGTCAATTATTGCAAATAATAAATTTGATACTAGGTGGCAATGATGACTTAGTGGTTATCATTGTTGCCTTACACCTCTATTGTTGGAGGTTTGAATCTTACCACTGGTCTGTTTGCATGAAGTTTTCATGTTCTCCATTTGCTTGGTGGGTTTCTTCTGCATATTCACGTTTCCTCCCACAGTCCAAATGTTGTTTGGACGTTAATTGGCATTTTCAAATTCCTTGTCCAACTTGGTGTGTTTGCTTGTGGTCTAAGATAGGTTGGCACCACATTTAGGACGTACCCTGCCCTGTGGCTTATACGTTCCATGGGATAGGATCCAGGCCCTCCACAACCCTACTATTTATTTACATTTTTAATGCATCGCATGCTGTGCTTTTTAGTTGTTTATTAATTGCACTTAAAAATGGGAAATGTTCATGAGACAAGTTAGTGGTTTTTGTTATTGCTTGTTTAATGGTAGCTATAAACAGTGATTCTCTTAATCTCTTTATTCTCAAAAGATCTCAAAACTGATAAATCAAACAAAAAAACAAACTACACAATGCAAAGTCCACTGTTTAAAATACTTGTCCATAGAGGAAATTGTACTGACTGTTACATTTTAGACATTTTAGACATTTTAGACTCCTTCCATAAAAGTTACAAAAATATACATTTATGAGAAACTACTGTACAATTACAGTACCAGTAAAAGGTTTGGACACAACTTTGGATTTATTTTCTACATTCTAGAAAAATTCTGGATTTTATTTGCAAAACTATGAAATAACAAATGGCATGAGTGATTAATTACCAACAACAACAAAAACAGTCATTTGTTATTTTTTGACACAACGCTCAGCTGTTCTGGAATCCAGCAAGAACAATACTGCATTTCCAAAACCCATCAAGACCAAAACTGATATCTGCTGCAGAGAAAAAGTTAATTTAGAGTTACCAACATGAGAAATCAGCAATTTACAGCACCTTAGATTAGAGCCGTTATGAAGGCCTAATAAAGCATACAGTAAGTAGCAAAAGTAACAGACAGATCTTAATATCAACTGTTTAAATGAGATTATTGCATGTTTTTTATTGCATTGTTTCAAAATGTACAAAAAAATAAAAATCAGGAAAGACCATGGAATAAGATGGTGTGTCCAAACTTCTGAGTCACAGTGTAGAAGTTATTTGAATGCATGTATTTGTTAACTAACATGTTTTAAATATATTCATTAAAACTATTTATTCCTGTGAATTAAACTGAGTGCATTTATATATGTGATCCAAATTATAGATGAAGGTTCTGTCAAAGCCATGCTATTGTGAAAAAAAAACACACCATCTGACTGATAACAATTGAAATTCAAAAGAAGTGTATAAATAAGAATTAATAACAGGTTTTTAAGCGAATACCGTAAATCTTGGTTAATTACGTTTTTATAAGCTGCCCTTAAACTTCAATTAATAAATGATTTGCCTAATCAAATTAATGTGTTTTTTTTTCAAGCAAACTGAAAAATTCAGGGTATTGACCATACAGTATAGCTCATAGTTGGTCATAGCCATAAGAAGTCACTCTAAACAAGTATAAACATTTTTATGGTCAATCATACGGACATAAACATATTATTCCCAAATATTTTTATGATGAAATTTTTGGAACTAATTGAGTATGCCATTCACACTTCTGTGACTCTTATGGGTGCCTAGAGACTGCATTATACCCAATCCTTACCTCCTTTAAAACTCCTGCTATGCTGTTTTTAGTTAATTAACTACACATTTGCTTGGCTGAAAAATCTCTGCATGAAATCAGAACCTTTTTGGACTCTTTTTTATGCACCTTGTATTTTGCCTGTAAATGTTTATATTATTTTTCAACAAGGCTGTTTGGGATGGTTAACTACTCCATTACTCTTTATACTGGAATTTCCACTATAGTGTCGACCAAAGGGGAAAATGTTTCCCTTTTTTTCCCTTTTTGATATACAAAACCATTTTTAAAAGATAGTGTCAACCTCCTGTGCTTTAGGTATGACAACTTATTGTGCTGTCATATGTTATCATTTCACCTGCTTAGCCATTTCCCCCCTAGAACATTGCAATACTTATTACAATTGTTTTCCATTTTTCACAATTGTTTTATTTCTACTGTTTAAATTAAATGTAGTATTGAATCGGTAGAGCGTTTAAAGGAAGTGTACAGTGTTTTCATGTATGTAGTGAAAAATTCATTTCAGACATTAGGGACTATGGGAGAAAGAGCAAAGAGAAAGATGTATATTTAACGACAGAACTTAATCTTGTATTGCTCTTGTCAGTATGGATTACTGAGGTGATTTAGAGCATTTCTTTTTTTTTTTTTTTTTGGTTCACTGGTGTGTACTTGCCGAGGTTGGCATGGCGCTAAGCAACACATTCAGTGCCGGAGGATAATTCACACTCACACAGGCTGTTAGTGCATTAGGTTTAGAGAGAGAAGGCACGACAGAGGAAGGTGAAGAGTAATTGTAGCTTGAATCTTGATTTGGATTTTTTTGTCATTTTTAAAAATTGCTGCATTTGTTGTGTGTGTGTGTTTGTTTGTGTGTGTGTGTGTGTGTGTGTGTGTGTGTGTGTGTGTGTGTGTGTGTGTGTGTGTGTGTGTTTTGTGTGTTTTGTGTGTTTCTGTGTGTATGCGAGGTGCTTTTCTGAAACAGTGCTTGGACAGTGACAGTCTGCTAAACAGCGCAGACTGAGGAAGCTCTTGTGAGAAGGAGATAAGGAATAGAGAGAGCCCAGGAAAGTGACAGAGGAGAAAGGAGTATAAAGCAGAAAGAAGAAGAAGGACAAAAGGGGATATACTGAGAGGGTTTAGTTCAACTTCAGCAGTCTAACTGAAGCTCGTATCTGGAGAAGTTCCAGGATTGTCTGAGTGGAGGATTGGGAAAATTAATCTAGATGCTGAAAGGTACCGCTCTCACTTACAGTGTAGGTTAGAGAGAGTGAGAGCCAGGATATTGTATGTCATTTGTAGCATCTTAATGTAGTGCAGATATAATAGAAAATGTAACAGATGGTAACACGTATACCTGATGTACTGTAATCTAGTCTTTTTTAGTAATAAAAAAAAAATGAGTAATCAAATTTTTATTTTTTTGCTATTGATGTAAAAATGTACTTTTTTTGTCAAAACTGCTTTCCTGATTGTAATTGTTAATAAATGCTGATTATGTTCATATGTTAAATATGTTAGCTGGTATTCCTTCTATCTAACAATGTCAAAAGTTGAACCATGGCATCCTAAAAATGACATTGAAATCCTTTCTGTATGTACACGCACATAATATATTGTTAACACTAAATACAATAACATGTACTGTACATCAGGTATTTTAAGTAATTTTATGGTTTTTAATTTGGAGTATTTAAAACATTGTTCATCATTCTTATGTTGTGACGGTGTCTTTTTTTAATATAATGCATTCATGTAAATTATTATAACCCAATTTTTAAAAGCATCAACATTATTTTTCTGAACTTGCCATGCATCTTGGAGGTGGACAGTATTAAAGGAAATTAGCCATCATTGGCTAAACATTCAACTAGTTACAGCTTTCAGTTATAGTAATTTTTTTATATCTATTCATCTATTAATGCAGGACATCTAAAAATCTGTACTGAAATCCCTGATGGCTTTATCAGGCTGGAAAAGGCTCAGGGTCTTTATGAAAACTCTAAACAGGAAGCAGTACATTATCTGCGAGGCATTTTAAATTCCATCTTTCTTGCTCTCTCGCTCTCGTTCTGTTTCTCTCCCTTAGACTATTTCCAGTGGTTACTTTTGCAGTGTGCACAGTGCACATATTGCCCGCGGCAGCTTCCTACCCCGGGTCGTGTGTAAGGTAAATGAGCGTGAGCAGCAGCTCCCGCTCTGGGAGTTTCAGAGGTAAACAGCCTAGCAGTCTGGGAAAGACACAACCCACTTATCTTTTAACAGCTATCACTACAGCGAAGCAGGATGACTATCTAGAGTGTCTAAATGGGGGGAAACATTGACATTATTGATTTAGATTTTTCTGTGTTTCTCTTGTTTTCTCTCCTTGACAGCTGTCAAAACCTGTAACACCTTTTTGGCTTACGAGGAATAAAACAGCCAAAAATTGACCAATTTCTCACATTGCTCTTTTTCTGCCCTCCATTTCTAGTACATCTTCACAGTTCTTTCCTAGCTTTAGATAGATAGCTGGAGATAGATCAGTGTATTGACTGTGTATTTTAAACTTTAAAAACAACAACAACCTGTGAGCAAATGCAAATCCATCAGTTCAACTAGAAGGAAAGGATTTGTTTCTTTATTATATAAAATAAAGATTTCTGATACTTGTAGAACGCAATAGTTATATTGACATTTTAGTTCTCTAAGGTTATAAATGGTGCAGAAGTATGGTTACAGCTATTTATGTCAGCTCTGTGTGTGTGTGTGTGTGTGTGTGTGTGTGTGTGTGTGTGTGTGTGGTATCTCTTCATCTCAGCATAAAAAGAGTAATATTTCTCTCTGTCTGTGTGTGAAAGAGGAAAAGATACAGTGAGGATGAGAATCATCATCTGGCTGTGACTGGCATAATTGGTTCTTTTCTTCCCTGCCACTACTTAGTGCTGATAGCCCAATTTAGCCGCCACATGCTAAAGACACTTTAAGAGCGTAATCAGAATTAAAGAGAATGGGTTTTACTCACTTTAAAGGCCTTTTTGAGGCACTCTCTGTGGACTGAAACATTGATGGGTCCCTTTCGTTGTCAGAGGAGCTGAGACCACATGTAGTTAGCAGGGTCTGATGACGATAACTCGCCTGTGGTGTGTCCTTAGGTAACAAATGAGGATTCTCTCAACTCTCACTTCTCTAAGGATGACCCAGTTGTCACACACAGGACAGCATTATGCCTCTGCTTTCTAGTAATAATAGCATGAAGATTTTTGTAAATTGGTCTCTAGATACTATCAAAGGACTTTTTAAGGTTTTTGAGTAAAGATATGCATGGTTAAGTGACAAAGGATGAGTGGATTGCACTTCATATCACTGCACACCATGCTGATGTGGTGTTTTTTTTTTTTTTTTGCAGAAGATTGGTTTATGACGATGTTGGAAATGGACAGAAGCTTTGAAATAATCTGTCATTTCCTTTCAGGGTGCTCTGTCACTCCATCTGCCTCTGTCTCCCTTTTACTTCTGGTCTTTCATTCTCTCTCTCCCTCTCTCTCTCTATTTCATATATGCATAGAGGTTTGAGAATTTTTTTTCACTGCAGGCTATTTCCTTTGGTAAGCTGAATAAAATGCAAATGCAGATGATGAGAATGAAAGCAGGAAAGAGCTGTTCTTTGGTTTTGTTCCTACTGGTATGAAGCATACTAACAGAAGAGCTTGAAAAAGAATTAAAGAAAAAAAGCATTTCTTTATAAATGCTCAGAGCGTAATGTTCTATTCTTAAAAAGAAGAGACTTTGCAGGTTTGGGTGCATACATGATGTTAACAGTGCATGCTTACTATTTTACTTTAGAAATTAAAACAAGGAATTTAGTCAAATTAGACTATAGACTACAGTATACTGTATAATAGACTATATAAACACTAATTTTAGCTGTTAGTTCTGACAAATGCTGAAGGGTGTATTTTAAGTTTCAATGTTTACAAGCACTCTAAATTTAAGCAGATCAGTCAGATTTTCTTTATGGTTAGTTATCCATTCATAACTGTAGCTATGAATTGTTGAAGGCAAACAACACCACTTCATGATTTAGCTTCATTATTTGAAAAGCAGATTGTTTTGTTATTCATAAACTTGCATTCTATCTTTTGTGTTTTCCACTATTCTCTTTTACTGTATTGTCCACAACTGTCTTGCAGATACTATCTTATTCAAACACTAATGTACAAAAGGCAGAGTTTTATAGCAGCAACCTAACCTCTGAAAAACCTATAGTACAAAAACGTGCAAATACAGTATCACACATTCTGTCAATATCCTTATAGCTTGATTTAGCAACTTATATGCGCCCTTTCTGACAGGAGCTTTAATGTCTGCTGTGTAGCACTGGGTTATGCAGTCTTATGTGTTGTAAAGGCGAGAGGAAAAGAGGGACACAAAAGGAAAGATAATCCCAGCCATCCTGCCTCTGTAAAGGAGCTTTCTCTGAAAGAAGTCCTTGTGTGCTTAGCAGAAGCACTGAGACTCACCTGCAGAAGAGAAAGAGATGTGAATCATAATCACTTAAAGAAGAGAAACGTGCACAGCCAAAAACTCCCCACAGATTATGAAAAGCTGTAAACATATATTCATCTATATGTTAGATCTATACTTAATTCAAATGTTGTTCAGGATTGCTGTTACTCAGTTGTGTGACATTCTGTCTTTCCCTGTATGAAATCCAGTGTATCTCTGCAGCATCACTAGAAAAAGGCTCTGTTCAGCATATTATAAAGAAGGGTTTTTTTGCTGTTGGTGTAATAGTACAACGAATTGTGCCTATATACTCTAGATAGAAAACAAGGTTAGGCCAACTGCAGATTTCATATACTGTATGTGTTATTGGTGTTGTTTCAATACCTGAAATAGGCATTGTGTTCATATTATGGAAATCTATCAAAAAATGTTTAGAAAATAAGGGCTGAGTTGCAGAGGTGCATGTGAGTGTGATTCAATTTCACTCTAATTTACTGTGATCCATGATTCTATTCCCATGGGAAATATATAGTTTGATTAATGTAATCCCATATAATAGGTAAAATAGGTGTGTGTGTGTGTGTGTGTGTGTGTGTGTGTGTGTGTGTGTGCTTGCGCATGCAGAGGCATGGATTGCAGGGAGAAAATAACTGAGGTAAAAATGTAGGCAAAAATAAATAAATAAATAAATAAATAAATAAATAAATACAAGCAACACTGCTTAACACACAACTTCAGAAATCACTGTGTAATTCTACATGTCCTTCAGTCTAAATGCATTACTGAAATCATATTGACCCACAACAGACTCCCAACTGTTAAATAGTTCAGACAATAGCTGCTATGAAAATAAAGGTGTTATTTCTTTCTTTCTTTCTTTCTTTATTTACTTAGACACATATTTTTAAAAAAGCATTTTTAAATTTCCCTATAAGTTACAAAAGTAAACTTTTAGCCTTGGGTGTATTCTAAGATGCTTACTAACCAAATAATTGTGGGCTACATTTAAGAGTGTGTGTAAGGGTGGGACCTGAACATACACTGTTATTAGGTTTACATGCTCTAGTTGCCATTTAGTAAGGCTTCAATAATATCTATCTAAAATCGTAAATGCGTGCATAACCTTCTGGTCCATTTTTCCAAAGAAAGGAGAGGATTTCTCTCCCAAAAAACTTCAGCACGAATCATAGCCGAACTCTCTGGCCTTCGCTGCATCTCTTCCCTTCTATAATGACTTTCATTTGGCTGGAACGAACTTCATGACTACTGAACTGGACCTTAAAGTAAGCTAAAACTTTAACTATGCGTCAAGATATAACCCTAAAAATTATTACGTTTTAGTATTATGTTTATTGACGAATATAAATTATCCGTTTGAGTTGTATCTTTTTTTTCCTTTTGTGCACTAATTATTAAGTTGACTAGATGTAAAATATTCGAGCTGCCCGTTGTATTTACTGTGTTATTGTATAACTTATGTATTTCTTTAAACTCAAGAGGTCTGAAATACTGAATTGATAACTGTGATAACTTCGATACTCTTCCAGTAGCATACAGGGCTGTAGGATTAGCGACTTTCTAACTGGACGCCATTTAGCCAGTTCTCCCTGTAGCCGCTGTGAGAAATACACAAAAACTATGAGATCTAAAGTGTTAACCTGTTGACTTTATCCGATACAAGACAGTCGATTAAAAACAGCTCTTTAATTTACAATTTTTAAATTAAATCACTCACCTTGGTAAGAGAGAGAGAGAGAGAGAGAGAGAGAGAGAGAATTGTTACAGTTGGGTAGTAAAGTCGGTGTTGTTGAACATCCTCTCTCTGACCTGCGGCACTGAATCCAGGCGTTTCTCCCGGTGCTTTCTGTCTGAGCGCAGTTCTCTCCCTTCTCTCTCTCCTTTCTCTCTCACTCTCTCTCTGCTGAGTCTCGCGCTTCTCCGCTCCGCTATTATTTTCCCTTAAATATATGAAAATTTATGCTAATTAAAATCAGCACTAACTGTTACTAGTTGCTTGTTATGCAGGAGGGTCCCTCTGTTCTCGCTGCTCTGGAAACAACAGCTCTCAACTTTCTGGAAGAGGAAATCCTGGAGTTATACACAGACACAAATAAACAAATAAATCTTTACAGCGCTTAGATAGATCGTCATTTTCAAGAGCAATACCATTTCAATGCGATTCATAAATCTACTTATACATCACGCAAATTTTCTATATAGCTTATTATTAAACAACTAGAAATTTTCTGTTATATAAAAAAAAAAACACAAAACCCTGATATTGCCACGTGTGTAAGCAAATTTAAATTAGACACCTAAACTAGATCGCGGATGGACATAGCGGCTAGATAAAAGTTATCTTTATTTGTACACAGTTTTAAATGGTCAAAGAAGGTAGCTCTACTTCAGTCGATATAAATAGGCTATAATTATTATATTTAAGTCGTTAAAGCGCCGATATTGTTTAGAAATTGAGTAAACGTTTTTTAATGAATACAAAACAAAAATATTTTTACCATGATTTTATAAAAAATGATTATGATTACCAGGTGAATTGTTATTACTTAGATAATTAATTTTAGAATTAACACATTTACCAATTTTCTTTTTCTTTATCTACAATAAACTCATATTAATTAGTTATATGTGCAAATCCATTTCTGGCAAACTCATCTAAAAATGTGATTTTAAAAACAGTGTTGGTGCGAACTGTGTCACTGTCTTTTCAAGTTAGCAGACCCTGCTTCAGACATAAACCTCTAGCCTATATTCCACTGCGTTTTGTTGCTCTTTAAGCTCAAGTACACGTTTAGAAATTGTTTTGACGTGACGCTTCTGCTCCGCGTCCCTGAGATCCTCCCCTCGCTCAGGAGCTAGCCAATGTGTGTCGCCTGTGCGCAGAGCCCCGCGCCCCGATTGGATGGAAGATCCGGAAGGTTCGCGCAAGCCAGGCTGAACGTAAACACTCTCGTAGTCTCCGGCGCAGAGGGAGGAGCGCATCAAACTGTCAGAGGACAAGCAAGGAGGGAGAAAAGGAAAGAAGTGTGGAATTTCTTATCAAATGCGCATAAATTAATATAATTTAGGCATGATTAGAGGGATTTATGATTTAAGTCAGGCGGAGTTTGTTAGTGGATGAAATAGCTATGAGGACCAAGGAAAAGTAAGACGCAGAGCCAGACAGCAGCTGACGGGACAAGCTGGAAGTTTACAAAGCGAGAATCATCCCGCAGGTCTCCTTGCCTAAGTTAAGGTATCTGTCGATGATGTGCTTCCATCTGGGATTTACGTGATCGGGACCTTGAGTCAGTGTATGCGGGACGCAAGCCTTTTCGTCTTTGTGGTTATGATTAAGAATCTATTTTAAAGCATTTTTGTATAATTATGACTTTATGAAAGGAATGAACATTTGTTTTAAAATTGTTTTATTTTTCCCTGGAAAATATGGATTTCTATTTTAAAAGTCCATGCCCTCTCTAAAATTGAATGGATGTTTAATTACCGAGTTCTCGTCGTATGAATCCAAAATACCAATAATAGTTTTCCAGTGTGAATAATTCATGAAACAGGGCACTCCATCGAGGGCTGGAAAAAGTTACGGAAATACAGGGAGGCGGAATAACAAGTAGACTTGTTCGGGGTGGTAAGGGGGGGATGGCCACAGCGGCTTCCAATCCTTACCTGGCCAGCAACAGCATTCTCTCCTCATCAGGCTCGGTCGTGCACTCGGATTCCGGAGGTGGCATGCAGCCGGGAAGCGTTGCCGTGACTTCAGTGTCAGCCGGATACAGAGGAGATCCCGCGGGCAAAATGGTGCAGAGCGAATTTATGCAAGGAGCCATGGCGGCAAGTAACGGGGGCCACATGCTAAGCCATGCTCATCAGTGGGTCACCTCACTGCCTCACGCTGCTGCCGCCGCCGCCGCCGCCGCGGCCGCGGCCGCTGCAGCCGAAGCCGGATCGCCCTGGTCTACTAGTCCTGTGGGAATGGCGGGCAGCCCGCAGCAGCAGGACGTCAAGAGCACTTCAAACCGAGACGATATGCATTCCGGTTCTTCGCTGCACCACCGAGGTACTCATGGAGCTCACCAGGCGCACCAAAGCGCATGGGCTGACACCACGGCGGCGGCGCACATCAGCACCATCACGGCGGGCCAGCAGCAGTCTCAGCAGTCTCTCATTTACTCTCAGCCAGGTGCGTTCACCGTCAATGGGATGTTAAATCCCGCCAGTAGTTTGGTTCACCCCGG
The DNA here is from genome assembly GCF_024256425.1 of Clarias gariepinus. Classification (NCBI taxonomy): domain Eukaryota; kingdom Metazoa; phylum Chordata; class Actinopteri; order Siluriformes; family Clariidae; genus Clarias; species Clarias gariepinus. The sequence continues at coordinate 18,402,069 of NC_071104.1, forward strand.
TCTGATGCGCGGTGAATCGCCGGAAATGGACCACGGCAGCCACCATCATCACCACCACCACCATCATCATCCCCACCATCACCCCCACCAGCAGCAGCCGCACGCGCACCATCCTCACGCGCAGCACCACGGCGGCGTGAACAGCCACGACTCGCACTCAGATGAGGACACGCCGACCTCTGACGACCTCGAACAGTTCGCCAAGCAGTTCAAGCAGCGTCGCATCAAGCTCGGGTTCACGCAGGCCGACGTCGGCTTGGCCCTTGGCACGCTCTACGGCAACGTTTTCTCACAGACCACCATCTGCAGGTTCGAGGCGCTGCAGCTAAGCTTTAAAAACATGTGCAAGCTCAAGCCACTGCTAAACAAGTGGCTGGAGGAGGCCGACTCGAGCACTGGCAGCCCTACAAGCATCGACAAAATAGCGGCGCAGGGCCGCAAGCGCAAAAAGCGCACCTCCATCGAGGTGAGCGTAAAAGGGGCCTTGGAGAGTCACTTCCTCAAATGCCCTAAACCTTCTGCACAGGAGATCACCTCCCTGGCGGACAGTCTGCAGCTGGAAAAGGAGGTGGTTCGTGTTTGGTTCTGCAACCGGAGACAGAAGGAGAAGAGGATGACACCGCCTGGTGTAGGCCAGACGCCGGAGGACGTGTACTCTCAGGTCGTCAACGTGAGTGCAGACACACCGCCCCCGTCCATGGACTGCAAACGTATGTTCACTGAGACATAGAACTGATTTTTGCTCATACACACTTCAGTTAAGTGGACAAACATTCCAACAAAAAAAAAAAAACACACAAGTTATATGGCAGTATGCGAGCATTTACATTTGAGCACACAATGTGCATTTACGAAAAAAAAGAAACTCCATTTTAATCTTGAAACTCGTCCTTAAATTCTGCCTGATGACCCCGACTATGTTCCCTAACTTTACATGGCTGTCTCTGCTCTGTGTTTCAGGAGAGCTTTGTGGTAGATTGCTTAAAAGATGCAAGTTTGAAAGATGAAGCCGACGACCAGGTGGACACAACCTCGAGCTCCTATCGCCAACTCATTTTGGTGCATTGACAGCACAACCATAAGCAAAAACCCAAACAGATGTTTATGGATTGCTCTCGAGAGACATGACTGAAATGACTGACTTGAACTTGAACAGAACCAAATGAAGACAAACGAACTGCGGCGCCGCTTTTCAAGCTGAGGAATTCTTTTATTCGTTTCAGCGAAATCTAATTGTTTTTATGGCTAAAGTTCTCACCAGAATCATCTTTTTATAAAGACTTGATGTATTACAAAATACAGCTTTTCTATTTCATAGATTTTCTTTTGTGGACCGGACTTCTGTGAATAGTTTTCACACAGGAAAAGGATTTTAAAATGCACTTATTCGTCTCTCAGCCCGTCCTCTCTGAGGACACCTTTTTTTTTTTTTGGTTTGGTTGAATAATTGTGTTCTTGATCCCTTTTCCCTACTGCTATTTCCATGCAGTTTTGGCCGATTTTTGATAAGTCTGTATAAATTTGACAATATGAATTCTCAGTGGTGATTAACTTGCTTTATATTTTTTACTGGAATCACACCTTTTGGAATATTTCAAGAAGTTCCCGAAATGTTTTGAGATGTGACCTTTCTCTTATAGAAGTAGCATTACTTCATGTACACCCTTCTACTCTCCTGCTTTAATTCCCAGATCTATACAGTTAGTAAGCTGCCACAGCGGTTATTAAAATGCCTACAGAACAGCACATTGATCAATCTGATAGGCTGACAAATTTTTATTTTTCCCTGTGATTGTTATTTAAGTTCAGTATTGATCCAGTCAGAGGTGATTGAGAACAATAAATTTGATAAATATAACACAGCGCTGTGTTTTTATTTCTATTTTCAAGACCGCATCAATAAGCGATAAATCTAAGTAATTTGTTGCAAAGTTTATTGAATTTTACTTTATTTAATTTTATTTGTAGAAATATATTTTCCCATATACCCATATATACCATAGACCCTTGGCCTGTATGAACATCACATACACTATATATATATATATATATATATATATATATATATATATATATATATACACACACACACACACACACACACAAATAACAATATATAAATTTATATTGTAGATTGCATTTGACACATTCTCTGGGCCTCATAGAAGTGTAACGCTTAAATCCACTAGTGTATGTAAACGCGTGACCAAGTAAACCTTTATAAAGCTCTGGAATGCTAACAATTACATTTAACCAACTTATTATTTAATCATTAATAAATCGAAATAGATTTGGTTAATGACAGTGATAGGCTAACAAAATATGATTCCTTTAGTTAATCATATGCACTATTATTAGAAAGCCCCACACAAGTAGCTGGTTACACTCTCCATTCACACATCACACGCAGGGCATTTATTATCGAGCCTAATTTAATAACTGATTGGTATTTGCTCAATGTTCGGATTAGAATCAGCCGAGTTTATGAGACAGTAATTATGCGTGAAATATTTTTGTTAGCATTAAAACATAAAATAGGCGGCACGGTGGCAGGATAGTAACACGTTTTTGTTTTTTGTTTTTTTATTCTGAGTCTCCATTGGCCAAGTGAGAATCTAAAGGCCAGTTTACGGCGCGTGAAGAATAAAAGCGAGGTGACGTAACTTCAGTGCTGTTCTGCAGCAGGAGTGAAGGTCTGCGTGTGTGTGTATGTGCGTGAACGTGTGTGTGTAAATCCGTATGCCTGCCACGTAGCTAACTGAGTGCAAGAGGACCCACATCCTTCTATCAGATTGCAGAGCGAGAGCGCACACTAGGATCATTTCTAAATAGCTAATATGTTTAAATCTAGACCTGTTCATTGTACAGAACTGGGTTTGAGTGAACTCCTGACTCAGTTTTTTCACATTTAAAATAATAATAATAATAATAATAATAATAATAATAATTATATATATATATATATATATATATGTGACTCCTTGTTAAGGCCGGATAGGAGTGCCCCAGTTTCAGGTGCCCCAGTCTGCGAAACTCCCGCAGTGGCTTCGCGCAGTTTTTTGTCTTCTTTAAGAACTTTTGTTTGCCACTGACTATTCATCCCATTTCTCTCTCTCTCTCTCTCTCTCTCTCTCTCTCTCTCACACACACACACACACACACACAGGCACACACGCACACATTCATTTAAATTTCGCGGATGATTTAATACACACCGGTTGCATAGCAACGGAATTCAACCTGTGCTCAAATTTGGTGCGGCAGCAGCTCTACACTGTAGACACACACACACGGTCGGGCGTGAATGGGATTTTTTCCACCCCTAAAAAGACAGACTTTATAATAGCATTGTTAATCAATTAATAATAATAATAATAATAATAATAATAATAATAATAATAATAAAATTATTGTTATTATTATCTGTTTTTGCCGTTGTACATTTACATTTTTTAACTACTTTAAATTACAAAAGGCCTAAATTACTCCATAAAGTTCTACTCGTGCTCACTTTTAGCAGTTTTTAAAACCAGGCTACATCAACAGAAAAGAAAGTTTATTTTGTCGAGTCGCATTTGAAACTTGATGGCTTGGATCAGATTTAGATTTATATGCTGAGGTTCTCATAAAGGGAAATTATGAACTGCGCGTTTAAATCCAATCCACTCTTTTACAGTAGGATACTTTATTATAGCGTATAAATATACTATAAAATAATTAAAACATGAAGCTTAGAAAGCTAGCCTACTGCTTTTATTTAGCGCCATCTTTTGGACACATTATTTGCAAAGAATACCCGAAGTGATCCTTAATATATAAGTATGTATAAGTAAAGTAGACTTAGACCTGCCTTATTACTGCTCTATTACAGGCCATGTTTAAAGTGTGTTTGCAGTCTTTGTAAGCTTTGGTAATTTGTAATGAAAATAAATGAAACATATGTATTGTGAGAAAACCTTGATATGGAAACGTAGAAATTAAGCCTAACTTTGGTAGCCAAATGATACAATAATATCAGTGTGTTTACAGATTTAGTTCATCAAAGCAATATAAAGTTAAAATGATAAATAATTGTAGAGAGTGTGTGTTTTGAGTGTTTACATGCTACCAATCAAATCTCTTGTTTTCGGGAACCTGGCTTGTTGAAAATCCCATTTCAAAATTAAAAATGTTCCCATGCAATTTATAAATGTTGATGCTATTGTACATTCTGTAAATTCCTGAAATCATGGTGTCAACAGTATAATCCTGTGAATAGACAGACTCTAGAGGGATTTTAGAGACAGACCCTGTCAATGGCCATGAGCCCAGTGTCACTGACCCACCATAAGTCTATGGCACAAAGCCCGGAAGAGCCCATCAGTCCCAGCAGGCATCTCACCCCAGCAGTGTGACTGCCAAGGTGACAGCATGTCACAGCATGCCCTGTATTTGGGAGCTAAGGACCAAATGCATCAGTGCTCCTGATCAGTTCCTGGAACAGTTGAGTGGGTGTGCAAAAAAGAAATAAACAAACCCATACTGCATGCAGTGAAAGTCAGTTGACCAATAAGTTAGTAGAAGATAAAGTGAGTTACACTGCTTAGCAATAAATACCAAACTACCAGATTTATACCATTCTTGAACTTTGAACTCAAGGAAAAATGTATTGGCGACATCCCTTTAGACTTGCTATACATTGTATGTGGGAAAGGAAACAGAGAAGAGAAAGAAATATGGAGTGCAATAAAAGGCAAAGAAGCAAAGAATGAGGTGAAAGGTTCTTTAGCTCTCGCTGTGGCTATCACATTAACTGGAAGAGTTAAGGCACAGAGGAAATAGTATATGGGCTCTGTGGTTTAATAGATTACTTACATTTGGACACAGTTATTTGGAGTTAGCCATTATGTCCTTGAGGCATACAAAAACTATAAATGCAAGCACCTTATGTCTAGTGAAGACAAGTGATAATGTATTAATCATACAAATTTAAATTCAGTTGGATTTATACAAACATCATAGTCTTTTAGAATCAAGGCCAGCCTTGTATTGAAATTATGAAAGAATTTTTTTTCTGAGAAGCATACATATGTTTTTTTGTTTAGAGCTTTAAAAAGACTTGACATATCTCTCACAATCATGTTGCTCTGAGAGAATAGGAAATCACCTGCACGTTACTGAAAAAGAGCACGTAGATGTAAAATCTGACAAATGGATTGAAAACCAGATCAGATGGCCTTAAACATGGTATGTTAAATTAACGGTAGCTATTCAGATGTCAGACTCCAAATGTCACTTCACTGACAATATTTTCCTGGAACAACATAATCATTATAATTATAACAAAGAAAAAAGGCACAAAAAAAGTTTAGACATTTTTTTAGTTTCTGTGCTATCATATCCCCATATCTATATTTAAAAGGCACAAGTGCAAGAATTCCTGTTGTTTAAGCTGTTTGAAATGAGCCACACATTGCAAATCAGAGAATTTGGAGGTTGAAATAAAAGTAGTTAATTGGTGCAATACACCAAGGACATAATTATCTCTCTATATAACTGGCAGTGGTTTAATTGCTGGTAATTGTTCTTCAAACCCTGCGAAGAAGTGATGAAGACTGGATGGATATTGTGTATCATGTGCTAAATGATGGGATAGGAAAAAAAATCCACTTGAAGAAAACCAAATGCACAGGCATTTAGTGCTCCTTTAGTAGAAAAACGCTTTTCAGCATGGATATATACATTCCCACACATTAGTATAAATGTACCATTCTGAAAACACAATACAAACTATATTGATCGCGCACACACACACGCGCACACACACACACACACACACACACACACACACAATCTGATATAAATACTCAAGTCATTTGGCATATTCATAGCCGTGCAGGGTTGCTGCTATCCGGTGTTCACTGTTAATTATTGCCACATTGTAAAACCAGACTTGGAGCTCCACAGGAAACAAACACTGATTAACCTGATTGGGGTTGCTGTGAACTATAGTCCAGTTGAAGAGTGTTGACAGCTAAACTGTTTCCACCTTCTAACCTCTTCGCCCTCTGTGCCTTGTAAGGCAGATCAGTGTTAAATATGTAAATGGTAGATGTCTGAGATATCCACACTTCGGGATAAGTTTGCTATTTTGTGGCTCAAAAAATGGTTTTACTTACAGCAATACATATGATAACACATTACATAATAGAAATGTAATAACCTTGTCAATTTAACTTAATTGAATTGCAACACTGTGGATAATTGGAAGCCGATCTAGAATTCTGGTGTACGATTACATTTGGCAGTATATATGCAGGCAGAACACAAAGAGCACAGAGTAGTTTTTTTTTCCCCCCTTATCAGTCAAGCATTGCACCTTACCGCATTCTTTGAGGCCAAAAAGAGAGGGGAAGGCAAATTCACACTTCCTCCTGTCATGTTTGAAGTCTACATGTGCATTTAAATAAATTTTATCCAAATATTTGTGGAAGTATTTTACCATTTTTTTTTTCATTTCAAAAACAGAGAAGTGGAAAGAAAGGGAATACTACTGTATCAGGCATCTCTCTAGCATTGTATGTCCAAGTATTCTGAACTAATCAACTGATTTGTGAGAGAAATAAAATGGATTACTTTTTTTGTATTTGTTGACTTCTTAACCATTATCAAGACCTGTTTTGGTTTGGTATTTGTAGCAGTTCAAGGCATTTTCAACTGTTAATTTCTAAACGCCTGGTTAAATCATGAGCATTTTGTGATCCCTTTTACAATGCCCTGTCTGTGTCGGAGTTTATAGTTGAGTCCATAAGGGATAAATCACATTTAGGCATGACGGTGGTGTTCAGTGCAATCTTATTATCCATGCCACTGGCTGCTAAAGCTATTAGAAAATAAGAGTGCAGTGCCCATTGAAGGGGATAACTACTCTTACTACCTCAGTGGTTCACAGCAGAAGCCTTTTAGCACTAAAAAAGGTGTTAGGCTTATATCTACCCTGTATACTCATGGGTAACCAATGTATGAATCCTGCAATGCTAGTGAAGAAAGTAGACTGACTGGGTTTTCTCATTATACCAGTGTAGTGTCTAAGGTACTTAGAAGAAATATTTGCACATAGGATTTAAGTTTTTTTTTAAATCTAATTTATTTTTATCAACCAAAATGTTTTAATGCAGCAGTAAGCAGGAATTTAGCACATCTCTGCATTTTGGGGTATTGTATATCCCAGCGTTACCACTTGATCATAGGTAATTAGAGCTGAGAAGGCAGAATGAGGTGTACTTCATAGCAGCAACATATAGAAAAAGATTGTGTTTTAAGCATGTATTCAAGGAATATGTTAACCAGCAATGACTATTCAGAGGCACTATTAGAAAAAGAGAGCCTTTAAACATATATATCAGTGAACTAATAAATCAGTAAACTAAATCTGTATTGATAAAAAGTCTTTCTAGACAAACAACATACAACAACAGATTTGCCCACTCTGCTTTGTTTCTACACAAATTATATGGTTGTATCCTTCATCGTTATCATCCAGCAAACATTTCCAACAACTTATAATAAACCATCATGATCAATACAAGCATGTTTCTAATTACCAGAGTTGGAACAAACAGGTCCAAATAGAAATGTGTAATAAAAAGAATAGCGAAGCTAATTTTCTAATACCAGATGTATTTTGATTTTTCTGATTCTACCACAATGTGCCAGCAGTTAGAAAATAAAATTAATTAATGATTTATATCTTTTTCACATTTACTCCTTTAATGTGGTGTGTCATCTGCAGAACAAGAAATGTAGTTATTGCTAGCATTTATAACAGGTATAAAGTCACAAAACTCCAATTTTACGTGTTGGCAATAACATCACATATTTAAAATCCATCCTAAGCATATGTTGTTTGTTGCTGTGAATTAGTTGTTACTGTAGAAACAATAAAGTTACAATTAACACATTAATATAAACCTGTGTCTTGAATACTGTCAGAGCCCTGCTGTTATAGAAAATGAATCAACACCTTTTGAAAAATAATATTTAAATAATACAACAATGTAATCATATATACAAAAAAAAAAACATTAAACCCTTATTTCAGAGATTTTGTCATGTATATCTTGTTGCTTGCAATATATTTAGATGAACATCTTATATCCAAAAGCTGACAGTTTGCAATTTCTTTTCAAATAATACTTAAGTGAGAGTATTCATTCTTTTAAGAAATACAACCTTAATTCTTTAAGTTCTTTTTTTTTTGTGACAAAGTAGTTTATACTATTTTTTTTTAAAAAAATTAAAGGTAGTGTGAAAGAAATGACATTTTGTGCCATCATTATGATTTAAAATAAATTTACTCTTGGAATAATGTCCAGCTACATGACACACAGCCAGCATTTGTTAAATGGTGAAATAGAGTTCATAGCAATCGGAATGGATTCTGTTATCAGCCTTTAATTATTAATTCATTTAACATCACTCCTAATTGATCTGGCCTGCCGATTTGTTTCGATTTCTTGTTGCTACCAGTCATTTATTCCCTCCACCTACTGGCTGTTAATGAATAGAGTCATTACGAGAGGGCGTTCCTAAATGAAAGTGGCTCTAAGCATGGTGCTGCCAGATACATGATGGCAGGGAGGAAGCCAAATGTTAAAGTCAGCAGGTGGTATAATGGTCACCTCAGTATAGGACGAATTGGTAGGAGAGTTATAAAGTTATAAAGTTGTCAAATACTGATGTATGGTTAGGGGCAGAGGTATTCAATGTCACTCAAAATTCAATTAAATTCAATTTAAGAGCTGGAACATAATCTTTTATGTTTCATTTTTATACAGTGTTAAATATTTTATGCTGAGTAATTGCAGTAAATTTAAGCTCAATTATAAAATGACATTGCATATTTTGTCATTTGATTTCTAAGTGCATGAGGACACCCTTTTACTTAATAGCCAAATGTCCACAGGGAAATCTAAAGCTTTAGATTCAAATTGTGTTCCTGTCTCATATTTCTTTATTGCCACACCACACTGTGTGGTATTTGAGGCTGGGACTAATGAACACCATACACAATTATAAATGATGCAACCGACAAGCTGAACAGGCAAAACATTTGTAACATGATTGTAAACTATTACTATCATTAAAGTGCACGGATATAAATAAATATGTGTGAAACATATTGCAAAACATACAGCAGTAGCAGTTCATTCTCTGATGTCTGATGGATATAATTAATTCTTAATGCAGCTCATTCTATAAATGAATATGCCTTTATTACTACTTCACAAGGGGTGGGTTAAACTAGATAAAGAATGAAAGAGATCTTTGAGAAACTTTTCTGATGCGCTGAATAAAGTATGTTGCTGATGCACTTTGGTGGCTTTGGTCAAATTCAGTTCAAGTTTCCTCTCTGGTTGTCTGTACTATTATACAGTAATAGTACAGGAAAGCTTTTAGGTAATTACAGAACAGAACAGAAGGATTGGATAAAATCTTATTTTTTTCCTGGCCTAAACAGATCTGTCATCTCAGTGGGAAAACCTCTGTGGTGATAAGCATAGTTCTAGATTATGCTTCACACAGGTCTAAATTCATTGTCACTGATGTATGATGCATTTAGCAATTTTGAAAGAAAAAAAATAATGGACACTGTGGAATTGATCATTGACTCAGTGAAGCTTAGATGTCTGGGAGCAAAACAGCAGCAAGAGCAATTAAGTGCAATTATCTGTGTCCTGTGTTGTAATGCATTGTAGTAACTACAATGCTACACTCAAGGCCAGGACTTGCTTGTCAATGATATTTTTATCTTATTGTAAGTACCCTGGTTAAACAACAACAACAACAACAACAACAATAATAATAATAATAATAATAATAATAATAATAATAATAATAATAATGAGGGGGTGTTCTGGGTAACTAGTTTTCTTATTTTGTCTCCACCTCAGAAATGGTTAATATTGCAGAAGGCAGAGTGGTGCATTGCTTGAAAAAATTAATTAATTTAATACGTTTTTTAAACTAGGCTCAAACTTACTACTATTGTGTAATTATTAGATGACTATTAATGCAACAAAAGCAGTAAATTTTAACAAAAAGCAAAAGAGAAATCCAGGCAGCTACAGTAAATAGCTAGCATGTTCCTTTGTTTTTGTTTTAATAAGAGCTTGTTGATGAACTAATGGGCAACATGCCTATCATATAATGTTTACTGGTGTTACATTGAATTATTGTATTGTATTATTGTATTGTAATTATAGTTGCAACGTTGTAATGATGTGTATTACTCTAAGACTTCATAACACATTCGATGAAATGATGGGTGATGAACAGTGTTCCGTTACTGTCATTATAAATGCCCGTGTCTCATGTTGACTGAGGATGAACAGAAAGGTAGAATTATTGGGTAAATTGTACAGCTGCAAGAATTTTACCTTGACAACATGGCCATCTTCTGGTTAGGAACATAATGACAGCTTGCTTTTATTTGAATAAGATAGGGAGTAATAATAATAATAATATCACTGTAGCATTGTATACTGTGCGTTTCTTGCCTCATGTGAGCCCCATTTTCATACTTCATTTACATTTACATTGTCACCATCGCTGCATTAAAAAGAATATTACTTTCAGATTTTGCTAGGTTTGTTCAGGAAATTTCCGAAGGTCTAAAGTAAAAAACTTGTATACAGTATTTTCAAAACGTTGAGCTGTAAAGCAGAGCATCATACATCATTATTTCAATAAGTCATGTATCTGTACTGTTAATGTAACGATAAGATTTCATCGCAAGTGCTTTTAATCTGTATAAGTCCGTATCACCAATGACGTCTTGTACTTAATTACAAAAACCTTTAAAGGGGATGTTTATTGTTTAAGATTATTAATTTAAGTTATTCAAGCCCACAGTATCCTAAATACCCCCCCCCCTCTCTCTCTCTCTCTCTCTCTCTCTCTCTTTTCCTCTGTGCATTCTGTACAATCCATAGACTACATACAGTTGTGATTTTATCGCATTCATTTCTGTGAAAGAATACTCTGTGTGTGTGTGTGTGTGCGTGTGAGTCAGGACGAATTGTGATGTGTGGGTCTTAGTGTGTCACCGCGTTACGTCAGAGGGTACAAAGTGTACTGCTGACAGTTTCATGGACTGGATGGAGACTGAATGGTTTCCCTAGTGACAGTCATCAGGCGTTCGGGCCATAAAACGTGATGCACGTACACTTGTTTATTCACGTGTTAAGTGAACGCTGGTGAGTAAACGCCCCCACATGCACTGTAAGTGGGACAACTCATTTATTATTTAATTTAATAATCCAGAAAGTAGTTACAAAGCGAGTGTTCTAACAAAGCGAATGTTGTAAATGACCTGCTTTGTTCCTGAGGACCAGCACTTCTATGCTTTAGGAACAGGACAGGCTCACACTGATGCAGCTCTGACTGAACGTATCGAGAGAGAGAGAGAGAGAGAGAGATCTTAGCATTGTATAACTTAACAGATAGGCGACAGTCAAAACGACGATCTACATTATTTACAGAGGTATTGTGTCATTTAATTCTTTGCACATGCGCTTCTTTGATGTTAAGCGTATATGCGCGCGCCACGAGGCTTCTAAACCATGGCGGGGTTTTTTATTACTATTTTTATGGCGTCTAATATATTGCATATTTAAAGTAAAGCAGGAGCCAGGCAGAGAAAATACACTGGTTAAAAAAATCAAAGAAAGAAACATCATACGTTTTGTTAATTTGTATCAAATGGATACCAATTAACGAAATGAGCTGGATGAGCGACTCGTTGTGTTTCGGTCACGAGCCAGTTCGATTAAACGCAAGCGCGTGCACTTTAGACGTCGTGTTGAAATTGAATAGAACAAAATATAAGCACGTCGTAATCTTATAAAACGTTGGCGATCGAGGATTTAAATCAATGCTTTCTATGCACATTTTCCCTTAACATGGTGTTAATGTCTAGTGCTGGTCAGTGAAATAAATAATGCAACAAGTGCGACATGCAACATGCTGAAGCTTAAAGGTGGCTGAATGTCAATTTCTGCTCTGCCCAGAAATCTCTTATTGTTGAAAACAAAATTCTTTGTTCATGCATACATTAAGTAAGGTGTTTAGCTCGTTTTGTTGATTCAGTTATACCGTTGGTCTCTTTAGCCACACAGCCAGAATTATCTCTGGTTTCTAAGCAACAAGTTGATAACGTGATGCAGCAACAATTAAAATGGCTTTTCTGAAAGATACTCTTGTGTTTAGGTGCAACATCTGTATGTGCATTGTAATGAAAGTCCAGAATCTGTGACCCATAGCTCATACATTGTGTTAAACAAGAGTTTGTGCTTTTATTTACAGTAGAGGACAAAAGTATTGAGACATCATGTGCCATGTATTATTGTTCTCCCTGTGCACAAAATAAGTAATGTAACTAATTTGCTCCAGCCTATATTAGCTAAAGAGCTGTGCATTTAGTTAATTTAATGAAACAAATATGTGGCAGACTACTGAACCTGGACTTTCTGAAGCCAGGTTGTCCACCATACTGCATGCTATGCCTAGTCAGATCTAGTGGGTTTTAAACAACAATGGACTTCATACCAAATATTGATTTTTGTATAGCAATTTTATTGCATTAAATGCAAAATATTTTTTTATCTTATCATTAAAAATGTCATTAAAACATATCATTTCACTTTTGCCGCGACAGTTTCGGGCCACCACTTTTTGATTTAATTCATTCAAATAAGTGGTTTGTAGATCACAAGAGATTAAAACTGTTGAAAAGAACATTGAAGAAGTTTAGAGAAATTAATGCTTCAGTAATAGCAAGGTTTTGTTTTAAATATTTGGACTACAACAAGATACAACAACTAGTCTGGAAGTATAGGGAGGTGAAAGTACAGTATAGGGAGGTGATGGAGGTATAAGCTTGAGCGAGTGTGATGAGAGTAAATCACTTATGTTAATCTGGAACTGCTCTCTCAGAACAGCAAGCCACTGCAGTAGAATACTCTGTCTTTAAGATTAAAACACCTTGGACTACTATGCACCATTATTAAATAATAAATTTTTAATAGCTCTTAAAAATTGGTCCTGTTCAATCTTATGAAACTCCATGACAGTATCTTTCTTCTACTTTATTGAAGAGCAGCATACACATTAATTGAACTAATTACCAAAGACATGCCACCACTGATTGTCATCTGTGTTACTGACATTATTAATCTAGTTCAGCCCTCAAATTACCCATGATGTTTCTATGTATTTGATGGGCAGTTTTTGTTATAAATGACAAATAATAACAAAAGGAAAATAATACATTTACTTCTGCTTGTGTCAACAGGTCCTTGGATTTTTTAACCTCATAGTATTTGACTTTATGTTCAAGGAGAATGTTGAATTCTGTTAAATTAGCCACAGCAATAAATGGCTTTCCTGTCCTTACTGTACCCATGGCAACTGGGGTATCAATTGGGTGAGTGTGCATAAAATATTTTTATTTAATGTAAACTATGTCATAGTACTGTTTGTCAGTCTGTGCGTTTAGACATAACAGTCATTTTTTTGTTAACAAGATTTTTTGGTTAACTGTAACAAATGTATAATTTTTGTATATTGAATATAGATCTGTATAATGGTTTAGCTTTATTTTGTAAGATTCATGCTAAAAGAATGTTAGTAGGAGTCTTGTGTGATAAGTTATCTTTATATTTCCTTTTTTCTAATTAGTCTACTGCTTGCTGAGATAAACATCAATCCTTATCTGCATGGTCTCTCTTCTTCAGAATATAAATTTAGATAAGGAAAACATAAACTGTGTTTTAAAATTTTGTGATCTATGTTCGTTAATGTTTCAGCTAGGACAGGTCTTTACAATGCAGTGTTAAAATTAAAAATAACTTAAGTCAAATGTGGAAAAAAAAATTAAAGAATATAGGCTACATACTGGGGTCACATCGTAAACATCTGTGGTCACATTGTAAAGAAACCATACTTTCTTACACCTTGGCCCACTGTATTAAAATCAGTGATCACAGTGGACAATCAAAGTAATAGTACGAAAACACATCATGTCCATAGTCAATTTGTAGAAACTTAATTTGGATCCATATCTAAACATACACTATCAGTATAATAATAATAATAATAATAATAATAATAATACATCTACATTGGACTAATCACACAAAATGGAGAAAAGGTTACTTGCAGAATTACATGTATATTGATATATTGTACATATGCCTCATACACTCTTTTGTTGTAGGTTATTTGAATTGTAGATTACCAAATGGACTGAGCAGTGGACCATGGCAAGGATTAATGCCAACTCTTCAAACATGGACTGATATTGCTTGGTAGCATCTGCCATGTCTGAATGCAATGCCAGCTCTCTGGAAAGATGTGACTTGCTTGGACGATCAGAGCCTGAGCTGCAGGAGGTTGAGACTAGTTTAATCCCTGTTGTGATTAGGGTGGCTTTGGCTGCCATTATGATCTTCATGATTACTATTGGTTTTTTGGGCAATTCAATAGTATGTTTGATTGTCTATCAGAAGCCAGCAATGCGCTCAGCTATCAACCTGCTCCTAGCCACACTAGCCTTCTCAGACATTATGCTCTCTCTGCTGTGTATGCCTTTTACTGCTGTGACTGTAACCTCCACAGACTGGAGTTTCGGAGTAGGATTCTGTCAAGCCTCTGTCATGTTTTACTGGTTCTTTGTCCTGGAGGGCGTCTCCATCCTGCTTATCATCAGCGTGGATCGATTTCTCATTATTGTGCAGAGGCAGGACAAGTTAACGCCACATCGTGCCAAAGTTCTGATCTCAATATCATGGGCTCTATCCTTCTGTGTGGCACTTCCATCACTTGTAACCTGGAGGACGGGTATCGTCATGGAACGTGTGCCCCAGTGTATTCTGGGATATAGTGACTCACTGGCAGAACGGGGTTACATGGTGGTGTTGGCAGTGGCAGTTTTCTTTGTTCCATTTAGTGTCATGCTGTATTCCTACCTGTGCATTCTAAACACAGTGCGCAGGAACGCTTTGCGCATCCACACCCACGTTGCTGAAGACTGTGCAGCACTCAAACTGGGGCTTACAGGTTTACAGCGCCCCCCACAGGTCAATGTGGACATGAGCTTCAAAACCAGGGCTTTCACAACCATCCTCATCCTCTTCATTGGCTTCTCTGTGTGTTGGCTTCCTCATACGGTGGTGAGCCTTTTGGCTGTTTTTAGTCGCAGTTTCTACTTCAGTCCAGCATTTTATCCAGTTAGCATAGGTGCTTTGTGGCTTAGTTACTTAAAGGCTGTATTTAACCCTATTATTTATTGCTGGAGGATCCGTAAATTTCGTGAAGCCTGTTTAGACTTCATGCCCAAGACATGCAGGCTTTGCCCCAAGGTCCCTGGTCGAAGTCACAGGCGTATAAGACCCAGCAATATTTATATATGTAGCAGTGAGATTCAGTCAGCTGTTTAGCATTTAAAATTGAAAACAATTTATGTTCAATTCAATTTACATTCCCTGACAAACACCTGCCAGGAATACAAAAAGAAATGACACAGACACATTGACTTTAACAAGACAGGTACTGGTTATTCTAGCCTTTAAAGTTTTAAAACAACAATAAATCAATGCAGTACATACAAAGGCAAGTTAATGTTTTATTTTTGTAATGCCATATATTCAGAAATAATCACAACACCATTTAAAACCATGTATATTAGCGAATAAAGCAGTTGTTGTCAATTTTGTCACCTGAATTGAAGTGTTGCAATAAAACAATGCAATAATGCAAAAATGCCTCATAATTAAACCTGTTTTGATGTGATTATGCATGAAGTTCTCACAATGCAAAGGAACAACACTTTGCTTTTTATAAAAGGCATAATGAAACAGAAATAGGTCCATAAACGAGTACATAAGGAAGCCGATATAAGCCAGGCATGGACATAAAATTAGAAAACGTGTAATTGTAAATCCAAGGCTCAACATCCTGCTTTTTAAAATTAATCTCTAATTGGATTGGTAGGTGGATTGGCTACACTTAATTACCCCATTTATAACTGTGTGTGTGTGTGTGTGTGTGTGTGTGCATACACACGCATTCATATTAACTTCCATGAGACTAGTGTAGGAAAGGCTAAGTATTACTGCTTATGTTTTTAATGTAATTAATATTTTTTTAAGTTCTGTTGTGTAATAACATTTATAAATCTAAACATGTAATCAATAAACATGAAAGTCAAAGGTCTGGACACACCTTCAAATTGAACACTTTGGATTTTGTATTATTTGATACATTGTAGAACAATGATGAAGACATCTAAAATATGAAAATAATATCCTCTGGACAGTTGCTATTGATATGTATCAGCTATTTGTGCTCTGTAAAGCATTTGTGTGGGTTTTAATTTGACATGTTGTTGACTGACAATTTCTGAAGCAAAATGAACTTCTCCTTTGCAACAAGGTAAATCATAGTCTAAGTTTCCTGGGACGATGTTCATGAAAGCCAGCTTCATCGTAGCATACAGCACATGAAGAAACTAGTCTTGCAAGTTCTGGTAATTTTCTAAGTGGTATGAACTTCATGTCCTAAAGTAAGAATGGACGTTTTTTTCTCTTTGCCTAATTCCACATTTTAATAAAAATATTATTCATATTTTTATATCTTTATTATTGTTTTGCAATGTAAAAATAAATAATAAATAAACGAATAAAAGGGTGTCCAAACGTATACAGTATTGGTAAGGGATTTTCACCAGGCCAACAGGAGGCGCATTGCTAATCCTTGGATAATAGTCATAAAAAGGCGACACTTCCGTGCTTTTCCGGAAGTGAAAATGGCTTCCTGCAGCAACAGACGGGACGACAAAATGAGAAATTCTGGCGGAGACGTCTCAAAAACAGACCTGTTGCTTCACCCCGAACTTCTGTCTCGGGATTTTCTAAAACTCGTCTTACACGAGGTTAGATTAAAGTGTCCACTTTCCTGCAGATCACTAACCAAGCTGTGGATTAGCCGAAGCTAGCCCCGGCTTATTTCTTAAACGCGTTACTACCAAGTGCTGATAGACTTTACGATCTATTAACGACTGTTTACTAATTAATTAGACATGTTTAAGACGGTTGTGAAACGTGTGTGTGCAGTGTAAACACCTTTACCCGTTTGTCACGGACTGGGGTTACTGGTCTGGTGACAAGTATTTGTAAAAACTCAAGTGTTCAATCAATATTTCGTTTAGTGTTAATAAAAATTTGCGCTAGATAATATCCCGTCTCCTTTCGCCACACTATGTAATCTATTACCGGAAGATCGGGTTGCTAGGCAGCATAACGCACCACATCACAGAACAGTTACTGAAGTGTTTCATAGGCACTGATTTAAAACATTCATACATATCTATTAACATTCATAAATATTTATTTATGCGGGTGCGCGCATACTAAAGATTTTACAGTAACCTCTAACTCGGCTCAGCCAATCATACTGTAGATCCCATTTTATGTTAATACGCCTGCGCACTAATGCTGTCTTTAGGCTCTACTCAGATCGTGTGTACGATTTCAGGCGTAGTACTTGAAGTGATGAGTGTAAATGTGGTTTTGTTTTGGTAGGGAAAAAATTGACACTTTATTGTTGTTCTAAAATAAATTAAGAACTTGCAGCAACCCGTATGTTGTCATTACTTAAGCGTGAGAGCAAGATACTATGTCGTGGCCACAACTTACTAAGGCATGTGAGCAGAATATTCTGTTTACACGCCTTAGTAAGTTGTGGCTAAAAAACAGTACTAATTAATAGTCCTCATAGCATTTAGCTTGTTGTTAATTAATTAGAATTTATCCAGGCTTAGAACCAGCACTGCAACACGTGGCTGGGGTATTGGGTGGAATCCTATCATTAAGCCACCAGTACACACTTAACTTTATTTACTCACTGGCATGCACACTCCAAAACAACAACCACCTGGTCACATCTGGGACATGAGTGATCCCATTACCACATGTGCCTAAGTCATATCCACAACAGAGTAACTTGTGGTTTTATACTATTTTGTTCCCACACCTTAGTAAATCATAGCCAGAATTTCTCCTCCCACTGTCACTAGAGAGTCTCTGTAAGAACTGAATCGTTAATATGAATAATGTATCCTACCACTCTATTGTATTGTCTGCCATTCACACTAGGGGCTGCATTGACTTAAAAAATATTCACCGAACATTAATTTGGACAGTTGAGGCTGTGAAATTGACAAATTGTAATCACAAGATAATGTTTGGGCTTGTATGTGTATTCAGCTCGTAATTACAGTATTTCACCTAGCACTTAAAAGCAGCGAAATACATTGTCTATTTTAATCTGGACAATCCACATTTGAACCATTTGCTAAGTTTAAGATTTTACTCTCTTAAAATGCATTTAGCATGTTTGGAAGGAGTCTCAGCATTTTGTAATAGAGGAAGGGAAGTCAAGTCTTTTGGCATGGGACCTTTAGGGTTGTCATGGCTACATTACATCATAAATAGGGTTACATAATTTTCCCCTATTTTCTATAAGATAATCTCGGAGATCTGTTTCCGTTTTCATAATTTTATATTAATCACTATTGTTTTAAAACTATGATACCACCATGCTCTGAGCACATTGTAGCACCAAAGTTGCTAGGCAAACCTAGGGCAAAATTTGGTGGCATTACATAAAGGCATAGAAAAACTGGCAATTTAATATGATCCTGCCAAGGATAATAATTACTCATTACATTCCACAACAGGCTATGAAGCTTCACTTAGCATTAATACCATCCTAGCACATAAAGCTCCCTGCCATCATGTGACATGGGACGGCTATTGTGCCTGTGTTTGTCTCTGGCCACAGACAGGCTTACTGATACATAGGGTGGACCTACATACCATAAAATACTGTTATGCTTCCTTAAATTTGTTGAGCATGCTTAAAAATCCTAGCCAATGCCATCAAGCTACAAATTGCTACAGGTCACCCTGACACTCAGTAAGCCATGAATTTGTTGTACGCCAACCCATGCCTCTTTACAGTTATTGAATTGAATTTTAGTGGGAACTGGGCTTAAATTCGCCAAGCCTGTTCTGTGCTAGATTTTGTTGCATAAACGTTATCCAAAATTCAGATCGAAGAAATATGTGAAATCTGAACTAATACAGTATTTTAGGCTAGTGTTGGTTTATACCTTTACCAATTTATACTTTACAGTGATTATCACAGGTTGCTTGAATTAATTTTAAAGTTTCTGTTTTTTTTTTTTAGTTTTGTTTAATACCAACATGTATAATGTACAACTACAAGCTGTTCAGTTAAGTCGATTAGTTGTTGTTGTTGGTCTTTCGGCTGCTGCTGGTCGCCCATTCAGACTATCCGATCAGCACACAACTTGACGCAGGTTTTACACCAGATGCTCTTCCTCGTGCAACACTCCCACTTTATCAGTGTCTGGGGTTTGGGCATATTTAGGTCAATTAGTACATTTTACAATTTCTTTTTTCAGAAAAAGATACAGACAGATGACATTGAAGACCCTGACCACCTTACTGAGTTGTACATCCAGCATGTTATCCCACTTCCGCAGCGAGAACTCCCCAAAAACAGGTGGGGGAAAAGAATAGAGCAAAAAAACCCACGCCAGAGCTCAAGCACTGCACACAGGTGACAAAACCATGTTTCTTCTTTTATTTTTTACTAAGTAATACTCTTGTAAAACATTGTAAAAACGTTGATGTGTTTCCTCTTAATACATGTTCCTTATTATTGTTTGTTGCAGCTCGAGCACAGATAGTGGCAGGAAGAGGCCCTTGATTGTGTTTGATGGCAGCTCCACCAAAACTGGCGGCATTAAATTAAAGCGAGCTGATGATTTACCAGTTACAGATCGCTTAAAGTCCCCACCTTCCAACATCAGTCTCAGTAACCCTATACGTAAACTTTCAGGGTCCTCCCCAAACTCATCTTTGTCCCGGGCCTCAGCAGGAAGTGTCAGGAGTCCTACAGGAAATGGCAGCCTAAATATCTCCTCATCTGCATCTCCAGTACAGTCCAGCTGCATGAGCACAAAGCTAAAGCGAGGAGCATCAAATTCAGGAGTTCCTGAAAGCCCTGTGAGTACACACAATGCATGTTCACTGATGTCTTTTAGTTGCAATGCTCATTATGGCATGACTCCACTTAATCTCATAGATTTTTATGAGTAACCAACTAACCACATCCTAGATACATGCGTTTATTTAAAAGGCACATTATTATGTACACCTGTACTTCTCATTCTTGCAATTAACTAATCAGTCAATCATATGGGAGCAGCACAGTACAGCAATTCTTTGCCTTGTCAACTATTTAGGTTTTCGGTGTGGTTTAATCAAAGACGGCTCTAACCAGTACAAGTGTTCCTAATGAAGTGGCCATTTAATTGTATATACAACCTATTACAAAGTTTTAATGCAGGCTCATTTGAGTGTGTGTTTTTTTTTTTTTTAATATGATGTAGAAACGTTTTTTTCTCCATTTTTGATTCATATAGATTTATAAATCCAGTATCTCAAAATATAGAATATTTCCTAAGCTCAATCCAAAAAAGGATTTATAATACAGAAATTCAGGAAAAAAAATTCATTTTTACATTTAATACTTATTCAATGCACCTTTAGAATGAATTACTGCATCAGTGAGGCATGGCATGAAGGCGATCAGAGTTGTGTTACGGTGAAGACCAGGTTGCTTTAATAGCAGCCTTAGCTCATCTGCATTGTCTCATTTTTCTCTTCATAATACTTAAGGTCAGGTAAGTTGGCTAGACAGTCAAGTACAGTAATATCATTGTCAAACCAGTTTGTGGTAGTTTTGGCATTGTGGGCAGCTGCCACATTTAGTACATTCAGGTAGTCAGCTGACTTAATTTTATTGTGACATAATGTTGCTGAGCTTAGACCAAACCTAACAACAACCAAAAATCATAACACTGATCAGAAAGCTGGAAGTTTAAGGCCCAGGTTCGACACACTGGGGAAAGTCCCTGTCTGCTTCTGGGGCACCGTTTTATGTCTGACTCTGTGCTCTAATTCCAACGTCCTAACAAGCTGTCTGTGTGACAAACAAAGGCTTCCTATTCTTAACAGCCAGATCCAAAGAGGATCCATCAAAGGTATTTTTGGCAGACAGACTTTACATGTATATTTACATTTGGCAGGCGCTCTTATCCACAGCGAAGTTTGTGTCATTGGATAGATCCTTACACTGGGTTACTAGGTTAGTAAGTAATTACACTTAGTCAACCCTTATGGGTAGGGGTTTATGTATGTGTGTGTGTGTGTGTGTGTGTGTGTGTTGGGGAGGCAAGAGTTGTCTAAATCCCTAAGAAACAGATTCAGGTTTTCAGCTGTATGGATCTCAAAGACGTTCATTCCACCACCTAGGAGCCAGAACAGAAAACAGTCTAGATGCATGTCTTTCTCTAACCCTGCGAGAGGATGGGACCAGAGATTTTTGGAGACAGACTGAGAAATTTAGCTTTTTTATTCAGCTATATTATTAATTAAAATATTAAAATATGATGTTTCTTTGAATGTGTACAGTCATGGCTGTGAGATTAATTTGTGATAAACGACTATTTATTTTGGCACAGGAGCTCAAATCCCCTGAGGTGAAAAAGAAGATTCAGCATGTCACATGGCCATGACTTCTGTCCATCTGTCAAAAGTGCTAGCAGAAAGAAGTGCCTTTCTGCATTCTGATGGTTGTGTCTCACTTGACCATGTGTCCTGTGGCAGAAGAGGCCATAATGGGGACAATGAGCACGTGCATCTGAATTCGGATGTCCACCATTCCCATGTCCCACGTGCTCTATGAGATCCTCCTAGGTGTGCCAAGAGAGTGTTAAAAGACTTTCCTCATGAGCATCTTTTGACTGGTGTTGTACTTGAGGCTTTAAAAAAAAACAAGGATGGCTTTCTCTTTTAAACGCTGTAAAAATGTATTTTTTACTTCAATAAACAATGATCTGTTCATCACATCTTTCTAATTATGCAACCCATGAAGTTATATCTATAACAAATAAATATGTTTTTCCATTGTGTACTTTAACACACATTTTATGATCGAATACCAGTTGGGGGAGGACATACAGGGTAGCTGTTGTGCATTTTCATCTGAATGTATGTACAGGTTTTATTTGGTTTAGCTGGGAGCTGGGTAATAAAAAACAGCACATAAGCAAAAGTTTTAGTTATTAGCCTATCCAGTGCTCACATTAAGCTCTAGATGGGGCTGTTTCTCTTTTAATCACTAAAATAAGTTGTTCTTTTTCTGCAATAAGTCCCTGTCTCCGATATCTTGGTGAGTCATGTGTTTGGGAAGTGGTTTACTTCAGAAAGGAAGTCATTCTGGGGGGTGAAATTAAGAACGCCAGAAAAATTCTTATAATTGAAAGGTTTTAATTAGTATTATATTTTGTTACATATGCTGTTTGACATGCAATAATTAATAATTACAGAGAAAGCTTCACAGAAATACTTTAAGCAGAACATTACTGCTCTTCATTTATTGCACTGTATTAGATGACAAACAAAAAATGAAACAAATGCTGCACTCATGTTCACGCTCACTGTTAGAGATAATTCTTAGTGAGTTAATATTCAATATCTTCAACTATGTTTAAACTTCCAAAGCTAATATTTTTAAAGATTTTTTTTTTTTTTGTAATTTTGTGTAGCTCTTATAATTCATGCCATAAAGGAAATAAACAGCTAGGCAAAACATATCTGGTGGCATTTATTGTATTTTCAGCTTAAGAGCTGAAGCTTAAGGTTTACTTTAAGGTTAAACTTAAGTTGCCTGCTCTAAAATAGTAGTGTAATAATTAATGGTGCTAAAATCCTTTGCAATGACTAGGGTTTATATAAGTGCATCAGGATTTTTCTATGCATTACTTCAGTTTTTTTTTTTTTTCATCTTGTCTTCTTAATTTAAAAGTTTAGATGTCTTTGCCACACTCAGGACACAGGATGTCATCTCTCTCAGTCAGGAAGCCTCTGCCCACGAGAGATACCGAGCACTTCTTGCAGTTGAAACAGTCATTGTGCCACTGGCGCTCCTCAAAAGAGATATACTTGCTTCCTCCAAGCCCTAAAACACAGACATTTGTCCCCAGTAAATATTTTAGAAAACATGGACTGATTTGAAAAAGAATTAAATTTCATATCCAAACTATTAGTCATTCCCTTGTGGTTTCAGACAACAAATGCAGGCGTACCACTGATTGGAGAAGTGCAGGATGCGCACTTCTTGGCATACAGGTTACAAAAGCAGTTGAGGCAGTAGGCAAAGTCATCACGAGATGTAAAGCGCTGACCAGAGAGCTGCTGCTTGCAGCCGGTGCACAGGAAGCAATCCTTGTGCCACGGCTGGTCATGGTAGGTCACTCCTCCAGTGGTGATAGGCTAGAGAGAACATGAAAACAAATTTTATTATGAATTTGTGATATACTCAGTATATTCCAACCTACCTTTACTGTAAGATTGTACAGTATAGCAAAATGCTTAGTTTAGATATTAGATTATTTTACACTCTGTCATTGTTGCTGCTTGGAGGTATTCCCAGATTTCACAGCCTTCACAGTGTATTATTACTTGTACTGACAAGTGGCAAATTTAAATATAAACCCCCCCGTGAAGCATAATGAATGGTTTTCAACACTCTTATAATGACAGACATGTTTCGTTATAGGATCAAGATGAGAATTTTTAATTATTTTATATTGATTGGCATTGACTTTACCTTTTAAGGGGACAAATGGATTTAAACCATACCAGCAAAATGCACCATACCATAAAGAAACCACTTTTTAAAATTTCCTTTAATTTGTTACACATTTCAAATAGGTGTATTGTAAAATAATTTATTTTAATGCAGACTACCTTCTTGCAGTGCACACACTGCATAGCAAACTGCTTCTCATAGCAGGCCACGCAATAGTTGTTGTTGTCTTTTGGGATGAAGCTCTTGGTACCAATGGGTTGCTGGCAGCGCTTACAGGTGAAGCAGGTCTCATGCCAACTGTTGCCCTTATGCTCCATTTTTCTTGAGCCTGTGATAAAAATAGGTGTGACATGGATTTATGAACAGTACCAGTCAAAAGTTTGGACACACCTTAAAATTCTATGTTTTGTTTAGTGATTTGTTTTCTTTCATTCTAGAACAATACTGGAGATTTCAAAACTATAAAATAACACATGAAATTAGGTAATTAAATAACAACAACAACAACAACAACAACAACAGTCAATTGTTGCATCTGCAAAACCCATCAAGCAACATGATGAAACAGGTTCTCGTGAAGTCCTTCCCAGGAAAGCAAAACCAAAACCTACCCCTTTAGAGGGAAATTTAGAGTTACCCGCCTAAAAAAAAAATAACATCACCTTAGATTAAAGCTATTGTGAGGGGTTTACAGAGCATAAGTAACAGAAACATATCAATATCAATTGTAAAGGAGATTATTGCATATTTATGGATGTTCCAGCAT
Source organism: Clarias gariepinus (assembly GCF_024256425.1). Lineage (NCBI taxonomy): Eukaryota > Metazoa > Chordata > Actinopteri > Siluriformes > Clariidae > Clarias > Clarias gariepinus. The sequence goes on from NC_071104.1 coordinate 18,426,622, forward strand.
TGTTTTACAATGTAAAAAGAAATAAATATGTCCAAACTTTTGACTGGTATAGCGTACATCATTTAGAAACATTCTAAAATGATGTGTTGATGGGCAATATGTTTCTAATATTATTAAAGCACATATAGTTTAGAAAGAACTAACAGTTCCCAGTGCACTTGATTATACTGCACAAAGGGAGAACAAAGCTTCTTTGTTGGTGATTTTTACTTTGGCCATGGTCTTGAATTGTAATGATTTCTCAGTAAGTGGTTTACTTTTTACATACCAAAAAGGACTTCATAGAATATTAGATAATTAATACCAGCTTCATGTTGCACATTGTTCATTTTTGAAACTATTTTGTTAAGTGTCTATATTTTCACTTTTTGAAAGTCGCTCTAGATAAAAGCATCTGCCAAATGCCTAAATTTAATGAAAATGAAAATATTTTTATGGTAAAAACTTCTCCTGACTGTGGTAGGTTTTTTGTTTTCTTAAAGGAGTTCTTCATGGAACTCTTGGTTTTACACAATATTCCAGCAGAGCAACAAACTGAACCTTTAAAAGTGATAGATTGAACCCTTTCCCCCCCTAACAGAGTGCTAATAGTTCACATTACTCAACCTGCAAGAATGTAGATCTTGACTAAAATGCCCACTGTGGCAAGAGTTAAAGATCAGAATGTGATCCGTTATATATATATTATTCATCTTAAGTTAATTTGTAAGGTAAAATATTTCCAGTGGTGAGAGGAGAGTGTAATGTGTTGTTTTAAAGTGATATATTTAGTTCAACAGAGGAATAGTTTTACACTCCCAAAGACCTGGGCTGTTTGCCCAGTGTGCAAAACAGTCATTTATCAGCCTGCAATACAGAACATATTGTGAATGTGTTCTTTTGAAGGCTTTGTATTTTCTGAAAAATACATGTATTTGTCTCTCTCACCAGGCATGATGGTCTTCTTGCATTCATGGCATTTGGAGGAGTACTCATTGGAGTAGCACTCGGTACACAGCAGCTGCTCGTCCTTGGTGGAGAATGGTTTGTCCACAAGCGAGCGCTTACATTGGAAGCAGTGGAAACAGTCCTCATGCCAGTGGCGGTCCTTATACGACAGATCCTGTGGACATTTAGTTACAGAAGAGGTTGTAAGGTTTAACTTTGTAATCCAGTGATTTCCCTCACATGGTACTGATAAACACAGTAATAGGTTAATTAAATGTTCTGTGCTTGTCATTTATCCCAAGGTTCATTTAATTTAGATCAATCGAATGCTTAGGGTTTTTTGATTGTCCCTCTTGTGAACAAATTAAAAGGCTCATTGTAGATAGTGTTACATAAGACTGTTTCCTTGCCAAATAGATTTCTATGTAGACATTTTCAGAAAGCTAAAACCTTCAAAGCAGTAGTAAGTACGCTACATCTCTAATCTGAGTGTATTTAGGCATTAAATTACCCTGCTGTTGCAACCGATAGGCTTCTTGCAGTCCTCACAGGTGTTGGAATAAAGGCTCTCATAGCACTTTACACAGTAAGGGTTCTCCTCTCGCAGGACATACTTTTTCCCAAACAGGGACTCCTTACAGTAGTGACAATCGTAGCGCTCCGTCATCGTTTTTCCTAAAGAAAGAAATAGCATGTGAGAGACCGAAACATATTCTGCTTCTTGTCCACCTCAGTATTACACGATCATATCGTAGTCTCATATGCATGGAAGTTTATCTGTCTGCTCACCAGTCCTATCTAAACATCAGCCTGTAAATAGCCTCAGTTCTTACATGAAAAAAAATGTGGCGCTAAAGCAGTACTGCAGTGGTATAGCAGGGGATGAAGCAATTGCATTCCAAACTTTACTACTGCGTAATTCCAGCAGCTGTAAATAAACAGAATACGGTTTGTGTGGATTGTGTGGGCAAGTGGGTACATGATCTGATCAAGGGTTATGTCATTTTTTTAAAATAAATGCTATCACTTTTTACAAAGATCATATGAGAAAGAAAATCTGCATTTTACAAATGAAAAAGGATAGACTTAAATTGTGTTAAAACTTTTTCAAAGCAAACCTTTCCTGTTCCTGGCAGGCAGTGGCAGTGGTAAAGTGAGTGATAGAGAATGTTGGCACTCTGGAATAGCGGGTACTCACATCTGCAGCTCTCCTCTGTGTTAAGCTCCACTGTTTATCCCTGCCATGAGCCCAGTGACACCATAGTACATCTCACACACTGCCAGCTGTCCTCACTGTCCTGTTGTGTGTGTGTGTGTGTGTGTGTGTGTGTGTGTGTGTGTGTCCAGTCTGTGACTCTCGCACACATGTACCCTACTCCTCTGTCCTCTGCTCTCTTACCGCATGAGGCTGAATGAAGCCGTGTGCTGCCCGAGCTGCATTTCTTAACCAAATCCCCTTCCACCGTTTGACCATATAAGGCAGCAAATTCAGAAAACTGGGAGAAGTATGCCCTCTTACTTAAACTCCCTCTTTCAGTTTTCTTTTCTCTTTTACATTTTCTCTTGTTGCTCCTCCTCTCTGCTTTTTTCCCCTTTAATTTCTCACTCTACGCTCTTAGAATTTAGGCAGGACTTTTCATTGTACTGCATGCTTTCAGTCTTCCTCTGAGGCATGATATCATAGTTTTTTACTAATGATCTGTGTCCTTTGTGTTAAAGTAGCATATTTGTGATATTTCTTTTGCATGTCTCATTTCCTGTCTCTCCATTTACCTTCCTACACATTGGAAATCTTTGGATTATTACTAAAACATCAGCTAAAATTCCATTGGTATTTATGTTTTCCTTCAGTCTCCCTTTCCATGTGTAGTGTTTCCTGTTTTATATTCCATCATGATGACAAAAGAAAGATTTTTTAGTTTCATGAATAGAATATTAACCAGACCATGAGTGGCCCTGTGAGCTGTGAGGGTAATGGTATACATCTGAGTTATTATTTCTTTTATCCTAAACTGTAATCCGATGCTGGTTTTGAACTTGACAAATACAGTATTTTATTTTATTTTTATTTTTTTTTTACTTTTCCTGTTTTTTTTTTTTTTTACTGCAACTTTAAAGCTGTAAAATGCCTAAAGATACAATTCAACCTAATTTCTCCTCTCGTCTGTTCCAACCACTTCAGCATCACCAGTATCACTGGCCTGATCATCTGTCATCATCTGCACCTGTTTCTCACTGGTTCATGCCTTAAGTTAGATGGGTTTTTTAATACTTGAATGATTCATAGGTTACTGTGTGGCTTAACAGACAAACATTTCTCTGAAACTGGTCAGGTACAGGGATAGGAATGAGAATTATAGACAAAAGTGTGCCAAAAATCTGAGCCAAAAAAGCCCTATTTAAATATTCATAGTGATAATTACATATACAGTATACATTAATATTTACTATATATTTATATGCAAAACATTATGCCCAGTATTGTATAGGTTCCCCTTATGCCACCTGGGCAGCTCCTATTATCTTGTCTTATTATCGATAAACATACAATCCAGAATGTCTTTTTATCTCTGTCCCATTTATTGTAATCCATCTTCTGCTTGTGACTCAAAGGATATCTTGTTAACTAATTTTGCTTTGGCCCATTAAAAGGCAAGCTTCTGGTCCGACCGCTTGTTTTCATGACTCTCCGTGTGTTTTTATTCTTTTTGTGTATTTTGTTGTTGAGATTTCTCATGACTAAAGAAAGATTTATTTGACACAAAAACCTTTAGAATGTAAAATATATGCTATCTGCCCTTTCCATAATCCTCCAAATGGCATTAAAATGATAATACAGTATTAGAGTTATATCCCAAGGGATATAAATATTTCTATTAATATACAACATTTGGTCACCTAGTGATTGGCACTTGTACACTGACCCCAATATCTTTTTGTAAGTTCATCTTTGGCACCATGTGTTCTCCTAATCTCCTAGCCTTTCACTATCTCTGGCTATGTTTAGAAACTTTGTAGCCACAGTCACAGCAGCCTGTCCCACAAAGGCAGCTGAAGGGGTAGCACATCACTGCAGTGGATGCTGAAAGCTTTCTGAGACACTCAACTGGACAGGTGGATAAATCTCCCATGAGAGACAGCCAAGTTATCCACTCCTCATGTCTAGCCATATATTTAGGGAAAATGAGAGGACCAATATGTGACCACAAATTGAGGCCTTGTTTCTATACTGTAGAGTGTTGCATACAATGCCAGTGACAGCCTGTAAGTATTATAATAGGCCACAGTCGAAAAAATGTACTCTTTACTCTTTATTAAAAATTGAACCAATTTTGAGAGGGAAAACTTCAATTTTGTAGACACTTCAAAGAACATTTGGGGGATCCCCACAAGCGTGACAATCTGTTAGGAGTTTAACCTTCATACAGTATATACCCCTCTGCCTACACCTCATACTGTACATAATAATTCTGTGTGATTTACTGCCATGACAAAATACCCTATAAAGTCTTGCTTCCCTTTCATTGCTCATGTAATTGTACCATAGTCAAGAACGTCCATTCTTTCCATGTTTTACACAAAAATCCTGGCTTTATGACCTTCTAGAACAAATAAACCGGCATGTTTATTACATTCCTAATGAAATTCAATCTTATCAAATAATGAAGTTGAAAGAAAAGAAAACACAGCTTGGCTTAAAACGGATAGGCGATTCGATTCAGTAAATCACCTGGCATTTACTGACTTTACTTTTATTAAGTCTTTCATCATTTCAAAAGAAGGCTGGAAAAAGGTGCTTGATCCATCCAGATGCCTCTCTGTAAGTTTTATGTGACACATGAAGTCTGTGGCTGTTTGTGTGCAAATATCTTCTCTTCCATAAAGTTTTTTACTATGCAGATGACTAATGTTGACACACATCACTAATAGTCAGAATGGGAAGAAGAATTCAAATTATTTTCCATTTTCTACTTCACACCATGCTGGTTTGTCTGATGATAGTTCAAAAATTCATTTGCTCATTTTGGATTCTGGTTTGTATTTCATTTTAGCAAATTACTTTTTTGTTTTTCTTTTTGACTGTAATAGAGCTCTCCTATTGTGACAGTTCTTGTATTCTTTTACAGGTGACATTGATACTGTATATACAGTAAGTACTCCCTGTACAAGGCTACAATCTGTATTTAGAATAATTCAGTGCAGTTAACTATAGTATGATAATGTTAGGCTTTACAAACTACCTGTGTGAGTTGCAGTCCTTACCTTAGAGACTGAGCAGCCTTTCTGTGTGCTGAGCCTGGCTGGACTGAGCAGAGTGTCTGTGGTATAGTGCTCTAGGCAATCCTGATTGAATTACCCCACCTATGGGGCAGCTAATTGAGGTGGTGGTGTATGAACAGGCACTCTTTATCTAGATGGGCTATAAATATATAGCCCACTTGCTCACACATACACTTCAATCCTGTGCCCTTTTAAGGCCTTTCATTGTAGTCTGGTTTGGGCATCCATGCTAGTGGCTGTTTATTACGATACGTACACAACTATATCACAGATTATTGAACATACAGTATAAACAGCTGTGATCACATTCTGTTTACAGTTACTCAAATGTGATTACTTATTTAACCAACTTTAAAGAGGAGCTTTTTAGCAGCTAAGAAGTGTAGAGTCAATTTAATAAGGCAGTGGGAGAAGCATGTAAATTGACTGCCATCCTTTTACTGTAAGCATTTAATGTAATATGAGTTCTGAAGGCTGCAATAATACATGACTACTGGCGAGTAAGGGTGATGGGCTGAAGAACAAGGACAGTAAGTTCTCCTTTTTACAGAATGTTTATACAAATCAAGGGGAATGCACTCTACTCTTTACAGTCACAATCTTTCTGTTTAAGCAACTCTGTACTTCTACCATTCCGTTCATACTTTCCTAATTATCCGAGTTATTATATAAAATGGTCTCTTTTATTATTATTTATTCATTTTTATCTAACCAGTTGGTTATTGTTGCTTTATACAGTACTTACTACCTCTAGTCTTTTCAGGGTTGTTGTTTTTTTTTTTTTGCAAGTCATTTATAGGATATTTAATAGGAGTTCAATGCTGTCTGATTGAAAGCACTAAATTAGACACACATATGTACTGCATTGGGTATTGGGTTCCTTTAGTGAAGGGAGTATTAAAACTTATTTAATTGCAATATAATGTCAAAGGGGACCTTGCAGAGCTCATCTAACACCTTTTTATTTTTTTTACATGTAGCCCTTTTAACTCTTATCCACACATAAATAACTTTTACTGTCGCCTCATGCACATCACCAAAACTGTTTATCTTCTGCCATTCTATCTTTCTCCAGCTGACCCTCTGTCTCACCCTGTCCTTTTTGAGAACTGTGTGAGGGATTCTCTCCAGGCCAACCGCTGAAAGGTTTTCTGGAGCTGCACCTTTCCATCTCTCACAACCTTCTTCATTTGCCCTGAAGTATACAACCATGTGAATATCAGATTTCTGTACCATTCAAGAAACTATTTTCTGACCATGAAAAGTCATATTCTCTTGGCATGGCCTGGCATGATCAAGGTCCTAGCATGTCGCTTATAAATCAAATGGTACAGGATATCCTGTATGAAGACGAAGAAGAGGAGAAGGAAGAGGAGGAGGGTAAGCAGAAGAAGAAGTGATGAAAGAAGGCATTTAGTTATATGAGTCTGGGAAGCCCTTTCATCATCAAAGCAACAGATGGGCAAATAAAGAAATGTAGCCAGCACACCACTCATTTGTCATCTGAGGGCTTAATTTATTACCAGCCACCCAGTTTCATGTGGATGAGATGGACCTACTCTCTGCAGCTTGTCAATGAGGCCATACGGCTTGGTAACAATCAGTTTTCAATTTTTTCAAGCTGAAAATAGAGACTACTGTCATAATCATAGTGAAATACAAGAGCATACTGCTTTTACAGATGTCCATGTTCACTAAAAGGTTAAAGAATGAATGATCAGATATGTACATATACATGTACATACATATATAAACATGTAAATATTGCTTCTATACTTATGCCTTGTGTAAGGATTTACCCATTGTAGTTTCAGCCTGGAAAAGAAATGGTTACAAGGTTACTTACTTTAGATCTATACAAAATTATATGACATTATGGGAGGGAGAAAATAATTATATCCTGTACATGATTATTTACTAATAAAATAAGTACAATTTTTATTACATACACTTTTGCTCCTTGTTTAGTCCAGTGCAACCAGCTGCCATTAGAATTTGCATATTTAGTTGAATGTATTTAAAAATATGCGTAATTGAAGTGTTGCACAAGTTGAACTTGTTGCAATAGTGATTTTTCCTAGAGGTGCAGACTACAACCAGGAACCTGGTTAAAAGATCATTAGTCAGAGAAGCAACCTAGAAACTCTGGAGTTGCTGAAGAGACCTACAGCTCAAGTGTTTTGTCCTTCACTATGTTTGGCAGACACTCAACAATTCTCAGCTCAACACTGCTATTGGTGGTGGTAGCATCATCACCTCTGTCCCAAGGGTTACTTCTCTGATTAATCCCTCCCTTATTCATCCCTGACTGTTGATGATGGCCTGTTGGCCATGTCACAACTGTGCTATATTCTTTCCATGTTTTAATAATGATTTAATGGTTCTTGGCAGACTGTTCAAATTTTCTCTAAGAAACCTTGACTGATGCAGATCCATTTTCAACTTTTTCAACATACAGATTTTAACTTTGTCCCAAATTTGTTTTGAAAGCTCCTAGGTCTTGGTGGTGTTGTTTATTTAGGTTTATTCTCTAAGAAGCTCTGAAGCATTCCTGGGACAGGTGTATTTTTAATGGGAACACACATTTATTACACACAGATAAACTCCAATAAAATAAGTGTTTTTCTTCTTATGCAATTAGTTGATCTTTAGAGCAGCAATGGTAAATACGTAGGCAATCACAACATTTAACAAAGTTTATTTCTCAATAATTTGGTAAATTATGTTGAATGTCTGCCTGGTTTAATCTTATGGGATAATTTGTATGCATAATTCAAAGTAAGTTCATTTCAGGCTCAGGCTGTAATGTGGAAAAGTTCGAGGGAAAGTGGGGATGGATTTTCAATTACCGGTAAATCGCATGGGTTAATTTATTGAATTTATCCTCTGTGTCTTACAAGAAGTTGTTAGACTCAGAGTTTTGAGGATAATCAAAATAGAAACCTTAAGAATTCTATTCTATACCTCCACCCCAGGTAACACCACTTTCATAAGTTTTGCATTGGACACATCCCAAACAAATTTCTGTTGTTTTTCTGCTTACTGAGTTAATCATAGTCTAAGTTAAAAAGTCATGTAAGGAGAGGGTAGTTTCGGCCAGGCCGATCCCATGTGTAGTCATGAGGAAGGAAATTGAAGTCAGATGATATTTACTGTTTTCTTCTTGTAATTCACATCAGTCTCATGTGCCTGGTGGGGGTGTAAGTCCTGTGGATGCTTGAGCTAATTTAATTCCCCACAGCTTTTTTCTTTCACTCCTCCTACTGTACAGTATGTGTGCTAATGTAATTTTTTTTTAAATCATCTGCCCACATATAAGGATTTCCAGCCTCTCCACCCATACATCAAATGACCTTGTACAGAGTCTAACACATAGTACCTGACTGCGCTCAGATAAGCAGATGTTGTGGCTTTTTTTCCATCAGTTCAGTTCACTTCTTCACTTTGTCCCTCTATCGTCTCCTGAAACTCCCCTCAGCACCAGTGATACTATTTATAGACTCTCATTCCACAGTAAGGTTAAGGGAAGAGGAGGGCTTTCCTAACCAAGAGGTAGGGTTTCAAAGACACACACACACACACACACACACACACAAGCAAACCCTGGCTGCACTACAGCATAATGTGAACTGAACAATAAACTGAGGCTGAAAATAAACTTTGTGGAAAAGGAAACGTAGGGTGTCGATTGAGGATTGCATCAAATAAATTAATTAATTAATTTAAATTGTACTGTAACAAAAACTGTACATTTGGCTGATTGTAAATATAGTAATCACTGTTTCAGGTGCAAGCTACCATACTAAATGTCTGTTTCTTGTACAATTACTACAATAGAGATCTCATTTATATATGCTTTTTTTTTGTCATAAGCAAATTCTGAGTAGGAGTCCTGGAATAAACTTCCAGAAATAAAGGAAGTCTTTTTGATTACAGCAGCAGCTCTTTGATCAGTTTAGCTTGCTGATGATGTTTTAAGATAGGATCTTTAATGTATTATGGCATTATACTTATTATAATTCAACTAATGTTTCCATATTGTGTTCTCTTGTTTGTATTGAAGTCACAGCAGCAAAGTCCTAAGTTATTTGAGCTTGTACGGAACACTAGGCCCTCTAAACACAGTAGATACGGACTGCATGGTTGTGTTGGTTATTTTGAGGTGTGGGATCTCGTCCCTTTTTCCAGCCTCCCATCTACGCTTGAAGTGCTCTGTACATGTCAGATGTTCCAAATTGTCTCCTTTGGATAAAAGATTGATCTTCCACATGTCGTCTCAATGAACAAAGAATCTTCCACCTGTCTTAACATCATATAATGATCAGATGCAACAATGTGGGAAAAAAACACATTTGTATGAATATCCATGTCTATTTTTTTGTACAGTGCACAGTTCCTTCCACTCAGTTTGTCCCACAGGACAGTAAATAATCTGCCCTATTTTTTGGCAAATGATCTGACCTTCCATATTAATAGAGATGGAAAGATACCATTTCTCTGTCAATGTTTATCTCCCTAAATCAAGCCGTGTTGAGATCAGGACAGCTGGGGATCAGCATTCAGAGGCTGGGGGCAGGAACCAGGGACATAGATCCCTCCGGATTCTCAACTGTGATTAGTGCATAGAGAATGAGATGGGGTGAGAACCAATAGCTCACGGATAAAGTATCAGATAAATCTTGTTGTACCATTCCTACAAACCTCACAGAACAGTTTGTGTTGTATGTGAGGATCACTAATCCTGGATAAAATTGCTAGGGTTTGGTAGAATTTTACACTCATTACTCTATTTTAGGGTTTGACTCATATTTCCCATACAACTTAATTTTCTACCAACCTGAAGAACTTTACTAAGTGTATGTAATTTACAGGTGCGTTATAGGGTTATTAGTGTAAATCCAAACATTCCTTACACTAATAAATCATATCTGCCAAGCTGCATGTGCTACACAAGATCCAATTATTATAGAATACATTTTTAGACTGTTAGTCAAGTTCATGCAAAAGCCAGGATATGACCTAAAAAATGATGACGTACATGAAATATTGCTCATTTATAATATACAGGTTTATCATTTTATATATCTTCTTAGAGATTTAGAGATTGGATATATTTTAGCAGAATTCTGGTATTTAAAGCCCTCCCATGACCCTCACATTTTAATAGGGTGATACTTTATTCATTCCACAACCAGCTTTAATGTGTGTTTGTCATCATTGTTCTGTTGAAACACTCATGTGTTTGTGGTCATTGTTCTGATGAAACACTAGATTTTTATTTGTCCATGTTTCAACTATCCAACTGTTAATTAGAAATTCTCCCGAGGTAGTATTCTGTATTAGAATTCTGAGGTAGGACTCCTTCTTCATTATTCCATTCACTTTTTACCCTGTGCAATGCATCAGTTTCGCATAATTCTACAAAATAAGATGCTACCACCACCATGCTTAACAGTCTGTATACTGTAGTTCTTGGGCATGAACGCTTAATCTTCTTAATCTTTACTTCTACTAGATCTATGGTCAAAGTTCATGGAAGGCCTGTTCCTGACTATTCTAAATAAGTTCCTTTCAAGAAGTAACAGTTTGGGTCTGCTTTCATACCTAAACAGTGAGGCTAAAGCTCCCAATAACTTGAACGTACTTACAATTGTTTGAACTAATCATAGAATCTGCTTTTCTTTTTCTTTTTCTTTTCTTTTTTTTTTTTTTTAGAAATGACCAAAAATGTTTCTGGCTTCTGTAAATTCACCACCCTTTTTCTCAGATCTTCACTGAGCCATTTTTATTTATTTTTTATTTTTTGCTGGCACAGAGAGGCCACCAGCTGTAATAAATGGATGTATAGATATAGTGAGCAAGTATTGATATACAGTAGTATTCATTATTCTGATCTCATGTTCTTATTCAAAATTGAGTAGATTTACAATTTCATTCACTGGAACAAAGGGGCCAAAACATTTCAGCATGAAAACTCCACTGAACATCTTTGGGATGAATGGGAACACAGACTACACACCAAGCCTTCTCATCTGGCATTAGTGCCTGACCTAACTAATGTTTTTGTTACTGTAAAAAGGACACATCCCCACGGCCATGTTCTAAAGTTTAGTACAAAGTATTATAACAGCAAATTGGGACTAAATATAAAATAGGAGGTTCAACAAGCACGTATGGGTGTAAAAGTTAGGGGTCCAAAGACGTTTGGGTATAAATTAAATGCACTAAGTGCTATGTTTTTTTTTAAGATTTACTTAAAGTGTTCCCACTTTGATGTAGACCAGTTGAGATATCAGACTCGAAATTGCTATGACTGTATTGATCTCATATATACTCTCTCTCTCTCTCTCTCTCTCTCTCTCTCTCTCTCTTTCTCTCTCTCTCTCCTGTCCTGACTAAAATTGTTTAGTCAGAATCCAAGGATAGGATGATACCAGTGATGGCAGAATGGAACAGATGTAGTCAAGTAGAACGACCTTGATAGTAAGATGACCCTCCTTGGTGAGCTGGTAATGAATGTGGTCATGGGCCATTAAGAGAAAACATTTCACACCTTCCTAGTCTCCAGGAGATTTCTTTCCAGGCTTAATATTGTCTTACAGATAATTAATGGATGTACACAAGCATCTGACTAGAAGATAAAGGCCAAAATATTTTAATCTTTCATTATCAAACTCTTGAGAATTTGAGAGGTAGATGCCTGGCTAATTACATTAAATTCCCAGATTAGTCTGTCTATTCATTTAAATAATCTCTAATATATTTATACAATGTCAACTCGATTAGTCTGATAAATATGATCCAAGTTGCTGGTGGATTTAAATTCTCTCTCTCTCTCTCTCTCTCTCTCTCTCTCTCTCTCTCTCTCTCTCAATGTATTATTACTAATGATTTCTAAATTTAAAAAGTTGGAAAACAACCAAGAAACAGTTAGACGTTACTATTGTTTAAATAATCTCAGACATGCTTCATTATAAAAATACCTGATTAGAAACTAATTTTTTGTCAACTCTAAGTTGTATTATGAGAGAACCTCATCTGATCCACTATGCTTAGTTCCATCAAGACCTGTTCAGAACATTCCATCTTGGTACCAATCATAAAAAGTTTCATGTGCAATCATTTATAAAGCCAAGCACTCATAATTATCCAATATATTATTTAATTATCCTAAACAACTTTTAAACCATCCTTAAGGCTATTTAATAGGGCATATGCACATGTGTCTGCATGCAGTGACTAATACCTACAAGTTGATTCCTTATTTAAAATAAAATGTATGCAAAAATCGAGACAATGACAGGAATAATCATTAGTCAGAAGTATGGTTTAGTAATTAAGATCGCCACTGTCATCGTCTATACCACTTTATCCTATATACAGGGTTGCAGGGGCCTTGACCTATCCCAGGAGACTTAGGGTACAAGGCAGGGCACACCCTGGACAGGGTGCCAATCCATCACAGGGCACACACTCATACACACACTAGAATTTACACACTTAATTTCTTACCCGGAGGAAACCCACCCAGCACAGAGAGAACATGCAAACTCCATGCACACAGACCCTGAGGAAGGACTCAAACCAGGAACCTGGAAGTCCAAGGCCACAGTGCTAAAGACTACGCCACTGTGCCACCCTAGGCAAGATAAATATGCACAAAACCCAAAATCATGGGGTTGTAAAATAAGTTTAGCTGAGTAGAGGTGGCCATATACAGTAAATGATGATGATTTATACTTTGAAATGAAAAAGAAACATTTAGTTAGAGAATTCACATTCACGGACATTTTGACAGAGCTTTGTTAAAGAAATTTGTCATCACTGAACTGTTTTATGATCAAATGTAATCTTTCAATATATTCTACAGTTGCTTTCAATTGCGTTTGTTGTCAGAATGTAATCTGATGAGTATCCTCTTAGAATATTTTAAACCTCTAAAGGTTCTTCTTTTCCACACAGGGAGAAAGCTTGTAGAAGGTACCACAGAGTGTTTCTTTGCCAGTATTCCAAGAAGTTTTGAAAGTTATGGTAGTTATGGATAAAAGGAAGGTAAGAACATTTAATCATTTACATAACCATTAAAGAACATTTTAAGGAGCCTTGCGAATTTTATCTTCACTACTACTACTACTACTACTACTAGTAATCATCATCATCATCATCGTCATCGTCATCATGTTTCAGTAAAAATGGGAATTTATTGTCATGTATTTATCAGTATAATAAACTGCAAATTATGTTAGTTATTATTATATTTTTCAGCTTATAGATTCATCAAACATTATTGTCACAAACCCTGTCTCAAACTACAGTATGTGTATAAACATGACATTGTCAAACAGCAGAGGGGGCTAAACCTGCAAAAATGCTAAACAAGAAGCCTTTTTGTCATATGTACACTGCCCTGCCAAAAAGAAAAATAAGGTTTTACACTCCAAAATTTTAATTAGCACCTTTAGCTTTAATTATGGTGCACTGAAAGTAAATTCATGTGAAAACCCTTTCCATTTGAAACCTGGAATATGCCTGGGCCATCAGGGAAGAGAAAGGTCCATAGATGTTATCACCTAGTCATTCAGTACATTCAGGTCATCAGCTGAGTTCATTTTATTGCCACATAACATAGCTGAACCTAGACCTGAGCATCTGAAGCAACCCCAGATCATAACACTGCCACCAGAGGTTTGTACAGTGAGCACTATGAAGGATGGGTCCATTATTCTGGAATAGTTTAAAATAACTAGATTAATAGATGTGAAATTACTGGAATTGGGTAACAAACTGTTAAATACATTATTATTGAACCTTCAATTTTGCGGATGAAATGTGGTCAGAAAAAAAAATCATTAATGTAGATCACTTAAATGCTTGGTCTAAATAAATAAACAAATAAACTGTGAGAGAAGAGGATGCAGAGGTCAGGGTTAAATGAAAACCCCTGAAAGGGAAAAGCTGAAAGACATAGAAGAAGAAGTTTAATACTGAAAGTAAGGGCACATTTCCACATGCACAATGTGACCAGAATTCACAAGATTGGGATTAAACAGCTGTGTGGCCATAGGGAAACCACCCCTTAGTGAGTCTAATCAGAAAAAATCACTTCCTAGAGAGAAATAAGTTTGGACTTGTAAGGGTAGGAAGGAAGGGGAGTACTTGAGTGTTATTGGTCAGATCAAGGCTGACCAATAACAAGCAACATTATGTGGCAATAAAATAAGTTCAGCTGATGACCTAAATGTACTGAATGACAAGGTTATCAGAAATTTCTTTCCTAATGGCGCTAGTTGATTGAATAAAATCTTGAAGTGTGTGAAGGTCTTTTGGCAGGCCGTGTACAATATAGGGCTTTACCCTTGCTCCATCATGGGGATAATAATATGCACACGTTTAAGTTCAAATTTCTTCAAGGTGTTCAGTAAGAAACAGTGCTCCTGTATTACTTTTGGTTTACTAAGCTACTATATATTTTGAACTATCTTAACGCCTTAGGGTTTGGCCTTGCAAAAATAGTGCTTGGCTGTGCACTGTTAGAGCTGGCTGAGTCGAGTCTAACATAATGTTCTCTTCTTCTCCTATAACCCTCTTCTTTTCAGCTATATTATTAACAGAATAGCCTTTAAGAGTAATTTGAGCCATATCCCAAGACTAATAAGCACAAAAGAATAGATATAAATAGATTTTTTTCTTCATTGTCCTTCTCTCCCAATAACACTGCTATTTTTTTTATTGATGTATAACCTGAAGTTTCTTATACGGTGTTGCATCCTTATCTAAAATGCAACTTAACGGTTCTAAAGAAACCAGTAAAATACAGTAATGTCTGAACCAATTTACATGGTTTTTGCTCTGCAGACAAACAAAGCTGCATGTTTGAGGGAGCAGTTCATTTCGAGCCATTACCCACAACCCCATTTAATGAGCCATAATTAAGAAGGATTTGGTTGTTCTAAATTCACAAAGACCTCATTAATCAATTAACTCTATCCCATGGACTTCTGTGTACTATGGGTACATTTATCACACAGAGAATAACAAATGCTAATTGACCTCAATTATTCTGTTTTCAGCCCACTAGAGGGATGACATTCAAACCACTTCCTTTACTACAAATGTTCTACTAGTCTATACATGAGATATGATAAGCAATCATCTACATCTGTAATGTACGTACAACCAAAGGGGAGTTCAGGGGTTAGTTTACCTGGCTTATATTCCAGTCACTGGTAATGTGTTTTATTTTAATTTAAAAGTTGTTCTTATTACAGCTGAAAGATTACTCGGATCATATTACTTATCTATATAGTAAAGTACAGTGTGAATGTACACTGATAAGCAATACATTCAAACCAGCATTAGCCTTTTCCTTAATTTGAGCTAGCTTTTCTATTTGATCAGACTACACGGGCTAGCCTTCATTCCCCTTGTACAAGGTCAGGACCTACCAAAAGTAATCCAGGGAAGAAAAACCAGTGAACTGGGGACAGGATCATGGGTGGACAAGGCTTACTAATGCACATAGTGAGCAAAGGCTGGCAAGTGTAATCCGATCCAATAGAAGTGCTGGTGTAGTCTAAATTGATGAAAGGTTAATGCTGGTTGTGATAGAAAAGTGTCAAAACACACAGTGCATCACTGTTATAGTGGCAAAAGAGGGGACCTACTCAATATTAGGTAGGTGGTCAAAATCTTATGGCTGATTGGTGTGAATTTGTGTGTCATTCATTTATTGTTCATTTCTGTGCACGGTGAAGAATCTGATTAAATATTGATACTGTCTCCACATTCTCAAAAACACTCTTCACAATATCTTTCCATGTGGAATACATAGAACAGGTCAACTCTCCAGAGATTTCAGTCAACCTCCAGACTCCTGTGCTGTTCAAAACAGCTTGGCTCACAGCTGTGGAAGGTTTAGTTTGGAGCACTTCACGAGGCACTGCAGATTTGTGGTCAGAGGGTGTCTGTAGAAGACATTCCACTAAGCATAAGATATTGCATATGAAATCAGATCCGTCTTCTGATGATCTTGATAAACATAGGGTAATGACAGATCATTAATATTGATCAACATATAATAATAAAAATTTTAAGGAAGTGGACATTTTTAAATAATGATGCAACTTACATAGAAATTAAACCCACTGTTCAAGTCATATTAAGTTAAGTAATCACTGGCAACTTGTCCAGCAAATACAGTACTCTACAGGATATCAGTTATTAACCTTAATCTTCATAACTTCAGTTTAAGTCATTATTCACAACTCCATACATTTTACTGTAAGTTCAACTGAGACCTTACTGAGTCACCAACAATTAAAAGAATGTGGCTAACTGGCAGATATAAGCCAGTGGTTCACTGATTTGCTTTCTTCACTAGATGCTGCTTGAGACTTGTTTTATATACAGTCCTTTGCAAAAGTCTTATTTCTTCATAGTAAATTTTATTGAATTATTAGGTTAAATGGAAAAAATGAAAAAAATAATTTACTGCTGCAGGCAAAGTAGCTGAAGATACAATGGATGTTCATGTAACAATCTCAGCAGCAATCTCATTTCCCCTTTCGTTGGTTTTAACCACTCAGCATTCAGCATCACCAGAACACCATTCACGGCCTGATCATCTGTGAGGTGTCATCTACACCTGCTTCAAACTGGTTCCTGCCTAAAGTTAAATGTTATTTTAAGGCTTGAATGATTCATGTGTGGAAACACATTCCACTAAAACTGGTCAGGTACAGGGACTTGAGAGCCGAAAACAAGAGTCAAAAAAGTCCTTTAAAAAACCTGGAGAACATTTTTTTTTTAAATACAAGAAAGTATGTTTTTGCAAACGAATGCAAAGTGTAATTTAAGATTTCTAAAGAACCATTTCTACTACATGATTGGAGAGAATATGATGAGAGACAAGGAATAATGAGGGAAAATAATAAAGAGGATAATGTCTGAACATCAGAAATGCTTGTTCAACACGGTGACCTTTTTTCATATGCAAAGGGTATGGAAATGAAGAAAAAATTGTCTGCCTTTTGCCTCATAAAAAATGTTTTAGGCTAACATCAGGCCTTTTGTATGATTTTTTTTTTAAGATTGAGTGGGGCTTCAGAATAACCTGCATAATTGTACACAAGATTACTATTTTCTCACCTGTCGGGAAATTACCTTAAAATTTTAATTAGACAGTTAGCCTATATGGGCATCACGATGGTTTAGTGGTTAGCACTCTTGCCTTGCAATTTCAGGTTCAATTCCCGCTTCTGTGTGCATGGAGTTTTTATGTTCTTCCCATGCTTGGTGGGTTTCCTCCGGGTACTCCGGTTCTCTCCCACAGTCCAAAGACCTGCAGATTACGTTAATTGGCGTCCCAAATTGTCCATAATGTGTAAACGAGTGTGCGTGTGTGTGTGTATGTATGTGTGTCCTGCGATGAATTGGCATCCCATCCAGGGTATACCTGGGATGTATGTATGTACATACCCCTATATATGTTACCCCGCCTCGTTGCCTAAGTCTCCTGGGATAGGCTCCAGGCCCCTGTGACCCTGTAGTCAGGATAAAGCGGTATTTAAAGTGAAATAATCTATAACATTAACAAGTTGGAAAGTATTGACTTAATGTTGTTTATGACTATGTCAGGGATGGTTGCAAGTGGTCAGGTAAGATTCGTTGTGAGTCCAACCCGTGATCTCAACAGCCATCTGAATAAGAAATAAAACATCAAAGGCACCACAGCATTTGTCCTGCCGGTCAATAGACAACCAGCTGGCATAATAATCTGGCCACATAAAAAAAAAAAAAAATTTGTGATCTTAACAAACGGAATCTTTCTTCAATGCACGTGTATCTTTCCGTATAGAGTAAATTGGAATGATAGATAATATACTGTACACTTTGTACTGTACATAAATTGGAACGAAATCTTCAAAAAGTTTATTTATTTCTCTAATTCAATTCAAAAAGTGAAATATTTTATAAAGATTTATTTCATACAGACTGATATATTTCAAGTGTTTATTTCTTTTAGTTTTCATGATAGTGGCTTACAGGTAATAAAAGCCCAAAATTCAGTATCTCAGAAAATTTGAATATTACTTAAAACCAATTACCAAGCAATGCGGCGTGGCATGGAGGCGATCAGTCTGTGGCACTGCTGAGGTGTTATGGAAGCCCAGATAGCTCTGATAGCAACCTTCAGCTGTTCTCCGTTGTTGGGTCTGGTGTCTTGCATCCTCCTCTTCACATTCTTTTGATGATATACTAATTTATTGAGATGCACATATACTGTATATACAGCACTGTGCAAATGTCTTGAGGCTCCCCCCTTCTTCATATTCTGCTTCCAAAGAGCCAGACTTTCTTGTATTTTTAATGTATTTTATGAACACACTTCCAAAGCAATTGAAGCATAGGTCGATAGAGAAAAAACACATGAAAACATGACAGAACACTATCATACTGTACATGGACTGGTCTCACCAAAACCCGGATGTCAATATTATTAAAGCAGTGTGGGATCATCTTAACAGAGAAACGAACAAAAAGGCAGCCAATGTCCTAAAAAGAGTTTTGGAATGTTTTTCAAAAAGTCTGGAGAACTATTCCTGAAGACTAAGAGAGTTCAGGCTGTGATGAAAGTAATGGTGGTGATCCTGAATATTGGTGTTAAAGGTCATTAGAATTATAAAACCTCTATTTGTGTTATGTGGTATGCTGCTTGCACATGTTGCAATAAAGCACTGTAACTACTTTTTCTCTTCTTTAGCAAAATAATAACAAAAAAATAAGGGGTGGTCCAAGACTTTTGCAGATGTATGTATATTATTATGATTTCTAAATATGCCCACAAGAGTTTATAATGTAATGAGCCACTTTTAAAATTGAAAATTTAACCTTGATACAAAAATCCCCTCATTGTTGTTGTCACTAACAGGATAAATTCTTCTTTTTGACATTATTGACCTGCCTTTTAGCACATTTTAAGTGTAATTACTTGTCATTGAGCTCTTACTTATGCTACATTGTAGTCAGAGCAGTACAGCGTATTCCCTTCAGGTGAAATTAAGTGACTTTGACCTAGCTACCATGCTGAGTTAAGTCAATAACTCATGTATTGCTTCTTTCTGCCTATCGGCTCCTGTGCAGTCAAAATCTATTTCCTTTACTGCGAAAATGAATATACTGTAGAAATATCCTCCACCCTTTAGATAATCTGTTAAATGAGAACATTCTGATAAATAAAAGAAAT
The DNA here is from genome assembly GCF_024256425.1 of Clarias gariepinus. Classification (NCBI taxonomy): domain Eukaryota; kingdom Metazoa; phylum Chordata; class Actinopteri; order Siluriformes; family Clariidae; genus Clarias; species Clarias gariepinus. Next base: position 18,446,075 of record NC_071104.1, read on the forward strand.
TTTAATCAACAAATGGCATTTCTAGACAGGAGTTTCATAACAATATACATAATTTTAAAAAATAACCATAAAGCCATAAAAGTATAGGAATTAAATAATGTGTGTTTCTTAATTGGTATGCACTAGCTATAATACAGGAAATTGCATAAAAAACAGGACAGAGAGTGTTTCATTTTATATACTCTTACCTGAGTTCAAAGAACAAGAACTCAGAGAAACACACCTTAACACACACAATTAGCTAATTGCTGGATAGCATGAACTTCATGGCTGGCTGTTGGTGCCACAGGCTGGTCTGAGTAGTTCAGCTGATCTACTGGAATTTTCATGCACAACTATTTCCAGGGCTTACAGAGAATGGCCTAAAAAAGAGAAAATATCCTTTGAGCAGTAGTTTTCTGGGTGAAAATGTCTTGTTGTTACCAGAGGTCAGAGGAGAACGTCCAAACTGGTTTGAGCTGATATAATAGCAACAGTAACTCAAATAACATCTCGATACCACAGAGGTATGCTAATGAGAAGACAGGCTACAGCAGCAGAAGACCACAGCTGGTGCCGCTTCTGTTAGCTTAGAGCAGGAAACTGAGGTAACACATGGGGTCACCAAAATTGGACAATAAATGATTCATTGCCTGGTCTGATGAGTCTCAATTTCTACTGTAACATTTGGATGGTGGAATCAGAATTTGGTATAAACAACATAAAAACATGGATCCATCCTGCCTTGTAGCATTGGTACAAACTGTGAAGTAAAGTGCATTTGGGTGTAACATTTTTAGTACCAATTGTGTATTTTTAAATGCCAGGCTCCCTAAGTACATTGGTGACCATTTCCATTCCCTTATGACCATAGTTAACCCATATTCTGAAGACTACTTCCAGCAGGATAACGCATTATGTCACCAAGCTATAATCATCTCAAGGTTGTTTCTTGAACATGGCAATGAGTTCACTGTATTCAGATGGCCTCCACACGGTCTGCAGATCTCAATCCAATAAAGCACTTTTGGGATGTGATTGAGCGGTAGATTCACATCATGGATGTGCGGCAAATCTGTGACGCTATCATTTCAATATGGATCAAAACTTTAAAGGATTGTTTCCAACACCTTGTTGAATGTATGCCATGAGAAATTAACGCAGTTTTAAATGCAAAGGGGAGTCCAACCCCGTTGGAAGCACGAAGCATTTTCCACAACATATCTGCAATGACATATCTTTGATATAGCATCTGCAGTCATGTATTTGCAATAATATATTTGGGATGATGTATCTATGATGATTCATCTGCAGAACATATCTGGTCTCTGAGCTTGGTGTCCAGTTATTAGGGCGTGATAGTGTTAAACACTGAGATACTGTAGCATTTTGTAGATTAAATCTCAGCGTTCAACATCACCATTCCCTTTAGAATAGACACCAGCCTCAGAGATGTGCAACTGCACCCATTGTTGTGTAACTGTATCTTCAAAGTCCTGTGTATTTTTCAAGTCTTTGCAATCTCAAGTGCCTTAAAAGATCCTGTCTAAACCCAAAATCCTCAGATTTTTTTTACACCTACACTATAAATAGCAGCCTGACAGGAAGTATCCCCTACTGGTTTAAAAACTGCACCGATCTTAATAACAAAAACCTGCAGTTTGCAGAACAAACTTCCCAGCAGACAATTGTAGGTGATTTTTCCTTTCTTCAGGACATTTATTCAACACAGTGGCTTCAATCATAAAAGACCCCATCTCCCTGAACCCCAACCTGCTCAAACAGCAGCCTTCTGGCAAATAATATTGCAGCATATTACAAACACTGTGTCAAAGTAAGTTTTCCCATAGGCCATAAGACTGTTGAACAGTCACATAATTTCATGGTCTTATATTAAACTGACATACATCATACTCTACTGAAATGCACAGATCTCTCTCAACATTTTAAATAATGTTTACATTCACTTGTCACTTTAATTAAGGTTTACATTGATATTATATCATGCATATACTTATTTGCTGATCTACTATAAAACTAATCAGTGCAATATACCTAGTGCAGTATCTAGCAAACGTGTGCTGGCAATAAACCAGGTTTATTATACATAGTATATCTTTGTCTCCAAGACCTCACGTTGACATGACTGCTTTGATGTTAAAACTTTGTAACAATTTCATTCACCTTTTATACCTTCATCCTGGGTAAAGAACATAAACTACGGCATGACAGCGTCACGACATAGTCTAATGTCTAACATATCCATGATAACAGATATGTAATAAATCTCTTATTGCCACATCTGCATTGACGCTCCTGTGGTCATGTGCCTGCAATAACATATTTGTTATGACGTTCCTGCAATGCTGCACCTCACTTGTGCTAACGTTTAGTAATCCCTTCATGCTGAGCAGGATTGTTGTAGATCCACAAACTATCCTGGGAGCATGGAAGGAATACACCCTAGATAGAACCAGTTCACTGCATGGTATCATGCACACACACATATAAATACTCATTCCTAGAGGCAGCTTATTGACATTTTTGGAAGATTGAAGAAAACCAGAGAAGCCAGAGGAAACCCACACACCCACAGATAGAACTTGTACGTGAATGGGCAATAAGCTCAGGGCCAAACCAAGGAGACCCCAGATTTACAGGCATAGATAATGTATTTGTAATTATTAAGATTCAATTACTTGCCATGTACTTTACAGCACAGTTAAAATTATTATTATTATTTTGCATATAAAGCACATGGTCAGCCAGAATACAGCACCCCTGAAGCAGATAGGGTTATGCACCTTGCTAAAGGACTCAACTGTGGCAACTTGACTGTGCTGAGGCTTGAACCCATTCTGATCAGTAACCCAGGACATACAGACTTAACCATATGAGCCACCACTCCTTTACGTATCTTTAATTGGTGGCACACTGGCCTCACACCCCAGGGTTAAGGGTTTGATTCCTGCCTCGGATAAGTGTGCGTGAAGTTTGCATGGTCTTTCTATGCTTTGTGAGTTTCCTCTGGGTACTCTGGTTTCCTCCCACAGCCCAAAGACATGAACATTGGGTTAATTCCCGAAACGCTTGTACTGTAGTGTGTGTGTGTGTGTGTGTGTGTGCGTGTGTGCACCCTGTGATTGATTGGTACCCTGTCAGAATAAGCAGCATAGAAGATGAAGATGAAGTATCTGCAATTTTTTTTCTAGAATATTAGCTCTAATGGCATATGACTTGCATCTGGAACTGTTAAGTACTATTACAAGCTTGCTAGTGTGACTCATGACTGTTGAGCTCATGATATGACTGTTTTGGGTTTTTATATCTAAAAACCTGTGTAATGTTTTCGAGACACTAAACAATCACTTCTAGGTTCAGTTGTGATTATATACAATAAACCGAAACACAGCTGCACATTATCATTTGAGACTATTGTTTGGACAGTAGTAGGAGCAGTAGCAGTGGCTAGGTGGTTGTCTTATTCGCTTGCGCGCGCCGCCCCCTTTGTAGCACGGCCCTGGTGACGTCACCAGCGGAGAGTGTTGCGCGCAGGGAGCGAGCTGATGGCACACACACACACACACACACAGGAGTAGACTGTAAAGCTGTGAGAAACTGACACACAACCGGACTGGCGCTACATTTACAGCACACGGACAGGGCTGTTCTGAGCGCTCTCCCGCCCCCCTCGCTTCTGGACGTGACTGTGAGGAGCCGCTCCACGGTAAGCGCCGGCGGAATCTCAGATGGAGTTTCGGGGTTTGCTAAAGTTGCCTGCGCTGCTTTAGAGTCGAGACGAGGCAAATATGGTGCTCGGTGTCATTTGCTTCAGTGTTGTTTGGGCTTTAAGTGAAAGGAAGGTGCAAGTAAACAAATATTTCCAAATAAGCGCCGAGTTGTTTACAGTTTATCACTTTGTCGCTCCGGTTTGGGGCTTTTTGTTGTTGGTTTCGTGCAGAATTAACGTTAGCGCTTGACAACAGGACGTGTAGAAATGTGTCGTTTAGAAATAAACCGGTCTTCGAAAGTGAGTAGAATACAGTATTGTTGTGCTCAGGGCTTTTCCTGTGTATCGGTGCAGATTCTCTGCTTGTCCGACTCTTTTACTGCTCACACACATCACAGCTGAAAAGAAATGATTGTTTCCCCGAACGACCAGTAGCCTTTTGTCACACACACACACACACACACACGCTGATTTGCTCTGCGCCAGTTTCCCTGTCTCTGTGTGTGTGTGTATGCGTGCGCGCTCGCTCTCGCGCGCGCGTTTGTTTGTATATGATAGAGCGATGTAGAGTGTGTGAGAGTAAATATATATTTGCAGTCTGTTTACTTCTGTTGTTATTTTGACTTGTTTCTGAGCTTTGGTAATAACAATGTCCATATTTGTCACGACAATAAAGCAAGCTTTGAATCTTAGAGAACACGTCGGGTAAAAACGCTTTCCAGTTTCCCTCTCTGTCTCTGTAGCTGAACTATCTGCATATGGCAGCCTGGAGAGATTTCACTAAATACAAAGCTGTCCAGTGACACCGGCTGTTCTTCCTAAAAGTACCTGAAACTTCAGCATTGTGTTCCAGGTTACAAATATAAAAGAGCTGCAACAATACTGTACATGCATGTAATCTTATTATTCAGGCTGTATTGTCAAAGTTAGGTGTTGTGTAGCTACTGTATATGTGAGGGGATTACGAGGGAAATAACGAAAGAACACAAAACTAAACCAAAAAAAGTAATGCAATGCAAAAGTTTACAGGTTGTTGAAATCGCACATGTTGGTAGAGTAATGTTTTTCTCCGAGCCGAGGTCTGAGTTTCATGTTTGTGTTCAGGTTCAGATCTGATGGTCTTTTATATTTGCCTGTATTTGTATGGAATACAAACAACAATGTTTAATAAATCTTTATTTGCACAGTGTTTGGCTGTAAATGAATGTGAAAGGACTCTGGTTGCTCTGTCATACTGAGCTCTCAGTTCAGGTATCGTACATGCCCTCACCTCGGACTGCCGAGAATATGTTTCCTCAAACTACCAGTTTTTTGTCTCATAGTGGTGCTTCACATTACTGCTTTTTGTTATTGCTACTGTTTCAGAACATATGAGACAAACTGGTTTTAAATTTCCCGCAGGAAGAATAAACATTTGTTCATTTATTTTTGAAGTTTCGTTTTTTATAGTTTACGTTAAAAGTTTTTTTTGAGTAAGCCATGCTCTGTTGCTTTCAGTTTTGTTTCTTTTACACACTCTGTCCATACACAGTAAACTATTACATTGATTGGCTGTGTAGCCGCACCCACCATGAGAGAAAAAGATTACAAGATTACACTAGATTACTGGTAAATTAATTATTCTCATTTACCAGAAAAGCATCAAGGTCCATATATAATTGTCACTTGGTCCGAATCTGAACCGGGGTCCGCCATTTAGTGATGCCTGCTCTATACAAAGATACTACTCATCATAGTGATCCATTTGTGTCATCGTTGAACAACTCTCAAATCTTTTTTGAAAATCCTCTTTGCTGCAGTTGATGGTTTCTCACTGTGTGGTTTGTCTTCAGTGCTGGTTTCACCTTCTTTCAACTTTTTCGTCAATCTGTGTGCAATGCTCTGATCATTGGTGTCATCTCCGTAAGACAGTAGAATAAGATTAACCTCGACAAAGAGGTTTCAAGTGCTGGTTTCAACAGTGCAATATGCATGGCTTGTGATGAAGACTATGCTAAACAGTATGTTTGTGTATAGAGGAAGAATTATTCTATTATTAGGTGCAATTTGTGTCAGTTAATAAAAAAGTTATTCCCACTCTTGCATTACTTTCGGTGCCGCCATTGTATTATCCCTATATTTATTAAGGCGCACTAAACTCTTCGTGTATTCTTATCGCAAGCAAGGCTATGTTCATACATCAGGGAAAATTGACACAATTGATGATTTTTCCTCAGATAATATCTAATTTAGAAAATAAAATTACAGTTATTTCTCTGTGAGCTATGTCAGCAATGGCTATGCAAGTGGCCCAAATCAAATGTTTTTGCTTACATGTGATTCAGATTTTTTCAGTGTGAACTCTATATATCACATGGAACCTGTTCATTCTAATGCAATTATTATTTGAGCATTCTTCATATATGGTCTAAATCAGATACAGATCTGATTATTTAAAGTGCAACCTTAGTCTGAGCAGACATATCGGAATTCATGTACATTTTAAGTCAATCCAACTTGATACTTGTCATAATTTCATTCTAGGAATGATGGAGAATGACATTGAATGAGGATTCAGTAAAAAGATAGTGAGGTAATGGACATTGTAAACTTTTAGAGTGATGTTGCTATGCAAGCAAATTAGAAAGCACTTATCGTAATTGCCCTATAAATTAAGAGATATCAAAAGAAATGTTTAAATGCAGCCAAGGGACAACGTGGCTGCTGTGACAATGTAAAATGTAATGTTTTAAATTTGAATTTAGAGAAACCAAGGACATGAGCCAAAGAAGTCAGTGAATAACTTACTATTGTACAATGTTCACAATCTTGAATGTTTAACAGCGTGATTTGTTCAGACTGATGTCAGATACAGGTAATATTAAAAACAAAAAATGAACAGCCCCCAACCCCATTAAAAAAATCTGATTTTGTAAGTAAATCTGACCTGGGCCTTATTTGCCGACAGTGTGATTGTAGACTAAATTGTACTGAACTGTTGCTTCTGAAACCCTATTGTTATGGTCACACAGCAGGCAAAATTGGCCCAAATCTGATTTTTTTGTTAGGCTGTTCACACTCTTTTTTTTAGTGTGGTCTCTTTATGTTAATCTGAAGAGATTTGGCTCCTTAACCGACCCAAATGGGAAAAGGATCGATTTGTTGTCTTGAGGCTTGTGTTGAGCCTTGCTGTAATAAGGGCACACGATACAGCCACTTCTTTAGTTTGTCTTGTAGAGTTCTCTGAATTTGCTTTCAGATCTGTCAAAGGAGTGTGAACTTGGCTTTAACAGGAGCAGTTGTGTTATCTGCCTTCTAATTTTGCCTATCCAGCTACATCGTCCCGTATGTTTCTAAGGTTTCTTTACCTGACAATCCCATCACTAAAATCTTTCTTTAGTGTTATCCTCCAGATTCCCAATCTCAGTAGCATGAAATTATAATGAATGCTGAGTTTCTTCAATGTACATGTCACATGAATTTCTTTCATATCACATTCTTTTTGATTTAAAGTTTGATCTTAAAACCATCCAGAGGAAGGATACATGGCCGAAATCTCCATCTTTTTTCTTAATTTTATAGGTAATTAAAGTAAAAAACACTATAAATCTAGTCTTTTATATGTGATTTGGTCATTTATTTATTTGTAGTAAGGAAATGTCATATAGATCTGATGTGTTAAATTGTGGTTTAGATTTGACTCATCATTTTAATAAACTCCATAAAAAATGCCTCAGTCGGCCAATGACCAGAATATAACGATTTTTAGAGTGATTGGTTATGATCAGTCATTCTCACATGTAAACTGCAGCCATCTGTAGCCAGGAGTCTAAGTTACAGCTTGGCTGTGCTTTTGGGTAGGTTTATACAGTTGATGCCTTAATAATGTGTTAATAATCTAGGCTAACTGGTTAATAAATGACTTTAGGTACTGTTGTGCATTGAGCTGCTTCCCTGGTACTTTAGATGCCTTCCTCTTCTGTCTTTTTCTTCCCTTTTCTAAACACACTCTCAGACATCCTTGCATTATAGTAATTGAATTTTAAACCAGTTAGGATATCACCTGCCTGACTTATGTGCTGTTAGTAAATCGAATAGTGCACCACTTTGGAGGCAGTAATCGTAGGTTTATAAGGAAACTTAATTTCTAGACTTGGTCGAGCTGACCTGCTTATCTATTTCAATGCTCTTTCAAGAATCCTCTGTGGGTTTTTTTGTGCTTTTTTTAATGCGAGAGTTGCCTTTGCTGCATTCACTTGAAATTTAATACATCACAGTCTTATGAAGAAAAATTTATATTTTTTTGACACAGCATTAAGCAGCGCTTTGCTTGCATTGCAGTTTTACTCATATTTTTAGATGTCACTTAGGTTGAATGTTCTTGCCCAATCATTTAATGTACAAACTAAAGACCATGAGTTCCAGCAGCAGTGCAAAATATACTTATTAATGCTCATAAGGTTTCCAGTACTCCCCTTAAAAGGGAACAAATATGTATGACACTGCTAGAGACCACTGCACAATACTGCTATCTAAACATTATACAGTAATCGTTTATCTGTCTCAACTTGGAGTAAATAGTGTTATTCTGTGTATTGTGCTATATCCTAACACTAAGCTTTTGGCTCAGGGCAATACGCTACATACTGTATACACTGTATAATTTCTTTACATTAGCTTTTGAAAGTTTTTTTCACCTTAAGAATAGATGATTTTTTTTAGTTACTGGAATAACTAGGAAGCAAATGTTAGGTAATACTATTAGAAACAATGTGCACACCTGGCTGCTCTTAGGAAAGGCAACTGCAATATGGTATGTGGATTGTAAATGCGAACAGAAACACAGACTCAGCATTAGCTCACATACTGACTCAATAAACATAAATTATTACTGGATTGAGCAGTTCCAGCTATAACAACTGAGTGACAGATAATTTCAGTTTCACGTCATGGGTCCACCTTTGGCTGGGCAAAACCAACATTGTTGTTAGCTTCAGTTGTTGTATGTGGTAATGTTTTTACTTGTTTCTCACCATGTGATATATATATATACAGTATATACACAGTACAGGCCAAGAGTTTCTTCTCTGAATGAGACCTTCTTATTCAATGTGTTGTCTTTATTTTCATGACAATTTACATTGGTAAATTCTCACTGAAGGCATCAAAACTATGAATAAATGCATGTGGAGTTATGTACTTAACAAAAAAATGTGAAATAACTGAAAACATGTTTTATATTCTAGTTTCTTCAAAATAGCCACCCTTTGCTCTAATTACTGCTTTGCGTTCTCTCGATGAGCTTTAAGAGGTAGTCACCTAAAATGGTTTTCACTTCACAGGTGTGTCTTATCAGGGTTATTTAGTGGAATTTCTTGCTTTATTAATGGGGTTGGGACCATCAGTTGTGTTGTACAGAAGTCAGGTTACTACACAGCCGACAGCCCTATTGGACAACTGTTAAAATTCATATTATGGCAATAACCAATCAGCTAACTAAAGAAAAACGAGTGGCCATCATTACTTTCAGAAATGAAGGTCAGTCAGTCCGGAAAATTGCAAAAACTTTGTGTCCTCAAGTGGAGTCGCAAAAACCATCGAGCGCTACAACGAAACTGGCACACATGAGGACTGACCCAGGAAAGGAAGACCAAGAGTACCTTATATATATATATATTCTTTTCTCTATCTTAGGCATCTTGATAATACTTGCCTTCTCATCGTCATCATCATCATCATGCTTTGTTTGCATATTATTAGCTGATACTGTGGAAATGGGTGCAAGTTGTTGTACATCATGCTCAATGTATAAGTTACTTCCAGGATTATTTCATACACCTTGTTAAGAGGTACTTTAAAAACTTTTGCACCTATCTCATGTGGATTTCCCAGACTATTTTTGAGAGAATCAATATGAGCAGTAAAGCTGTGAATCATAGCTAAACTGGTGATTTGATTCAATCCAATTCAATAGCACTAATGTTTGTTTGATTTGTCTTAAGCAACTATATTTCCCACAAACTTTAAAAGTATTACAAAGCTACTAAAAGTATTTACTATGTATATCAGTAGGTTACCATATTGCACAAATTGTCCATAAACTCAAAAGTAAAGGAAGAATCACTCCTTCACCCTGTCATTCTCTAAACTGCTTACACTGGAATGGGGTAAAATTTGGAGACCCCATTTAGCCCTGTCATACCCTGTGTCTCTTTGGACTGTGAGAAGAAGCCTTTCAAGCATGGGGAGAACAAACTCCACCCACACAGATCCGAGGTGGGAGTCGAACTCTTGACCGTGGAAGTGTGATGCTACAGTGCGAAACACTATGGCACTAAGTCGCCGAAGAGAATTCCATATTTGAGAGATTGCCTCATTAATTTAAAAGGCATGAATTGAAAACTGACCCATTGATTTAATTCAGTGAAGTAATCAACAAAAGAGCACTTAAATAACATAACCAATTAAATTGCACAGCACTAGTGGACAGGATTTTTGTTTTTAAATAGGCGTTCTCTAAGCCACACTAGCAAATGGGAACATGCTGTGAAATCATGATCATGAGTCAGATAAATTGTGTTTAATGCATGTGCCGGACATCTTACCACTAGCATTTAAATCTTACAGATCATAATGAGGTTTCTTTTCTAAATGTTTTCACAGAACTGACAAAAGCAAGTATTACTAACCTGTTCGTAAGAAGGTTACGGAAAAAGATGGTGTCGACCCTGTAATTATGAATGACTGAGTGTTTTGTTATGAACATTGACATTGTGACATGAAGCACAATGCTATAAGAAATGAAAACGAAAATGAAAGTGTTTCTGATTTTGTGAATATTAACAGTGGATGAGGTGACAGGACATACAAATTCACAATCATTGACACACGTTACACCAAAACACAACCTTTTAGTGCTTTAAAGGAATCAGTTTTAGATTTATAGGCTTAAGCCTGTTTGCATAAAATCTTTAAATTGAGTTTTTCCTAATTTCTGTGTAATCAAATTATAAAATGCTCAAACTGTAAGTAGAATACAGTATGTGTACCTAAGACATGAGTTTCAGTTCAGAATGTCGGTGGATTTCCAAATTATATAGGGAATGTCAAAATTGATGCCACATGTGAAGGGGTTTCCCAGGCTTGTATATCTGAGGTTATTTCTACAAATCCTCTTACAGTAGTGAAAAGCTTGCAGAATCTTTCTAGGAACAGGAAGGCTCTGTGTAAAAAAATGACTGAAATGGCAGAATCAGACTGGATATACTCTGCTCCCTGTGTAAAATTAATCCAGTGTGAATAGGGCTTTAGTGATTTAAGAGTCCTTTGAATTTTCTCTGTCTTAGGACATGCTTTGTGAATTATTCCTAGTATTTAGGATTACCACACAGTTTTATTTTAAACAAAAATTCTTCTCCTATGTTGGGCATTTTGGACAAAATGGTTTGCTTACACACTGAAATGATGCATTGTCAATTTTGAAATCATGAGGTTCTCTCATTTCCAGTGCCATTGTAAACTTTTGTAATTACTGTTAATTTAGTCAACACCACATCAGAATAAGTATTTTTAAAGTTAGTTAAGATTTTTTTTTTTAAGATAGCTTAGAATATAGAATGAAATGTCAGAGCTCTAAGCTTCCTCAACTTGACTATCACGCATAAAGTTAAAAAATGGCAGATCGACACAATGAATTGTCAAAGGAAAATCCCACGTAATAAATTAACGTATATGTCTATAAATGAGTGTATAACCTACTATCATTAACTAACTATTATTTTCTTGTGAATTAAAGTGGGCATAGAGAAAACACTAAAATATGCAGGGCAGTGGTTTTTCAGGGGTAAGGTTGAGAACTACTGATGTAAATGATAAAGGACACACACCTGACAATTGTGTACCACTGTGAGCCGACTTTAGATATATATATTATCTATATAGATAAATAGATAATTCTCATTAGTAAGCCTTTTTTCTCTGCCCTTCAAAGAGCAGCTTTAGACCCCCAAATTATAATTTTTTTTATTCAACTTCTATACTACATATCCTGTACAGGGTTGTAGGGTGGCATTGAGACTATCCCAGCCCCCCATGAGGCAAGGTACACTTCATGTGCAGGTGCGACTTCATCACAGGGCACACACAAATAGTGTTGGGTACCAAAAACCGGTACCAATACGGCACCAGTACCTATATAATCCGGATGTACCGGACCGAAACAAAACAGTTCCATTTCAGTGCCTGTCGATTGAATGTCGCAGTTGTAGTAAGCATCAGATTTATCAACCACATGATCGCTAGTAAAATTTAAATACTGCATTCATTGGTTGTCGAAAATGATCGGAAAAATAAATTATTTCCATATTTAGAAAAATCTTGAGAACTTCGGGAAAGCTTTGATAATACGAATTTAAAACATTGTTGCAGTAATTTTACTGTCCATTTTATTTTTGTGGATAAAAATTTTATTAGATTAGATAAAAAAATTAAAAGCACAAATCATCAGGAAATAAGACCATCCGAGATGCGCGTGAATGCAGCAACTAACGTTACATTAGCTTTGACGGCAGCAGGCGGTCTACCGCTATCTTAGCTTGCTAAATTAAATAACTTTTGTTAAAATGCCTAAAACTAAACTGACGAAAATGTGGTTATATTTCACAAGAAAGGATTCTGACACCGCGACGTGCAGCATCGGTGTGGATGAACCCCAGCCTTGGTCATACCAACCGTCGCAAAAAGGAGTCCACAGATTATAATGACGACAGCAGCCTTTCCGCAGGATAGTCGTAGGCTAATGTAATGTTAATTACAAAATGCAAATCTTGCATTCATGCTAACAAATGGTCAAACGATTTGTAAAATACTAATGTAACATGGATTCTGTTTAATAATTATGGCTTTTCAGCTAGTACTAGTAGTACTACAACAGTGATCCCATGTACCATTGCAAAGAATGTGCAGGGCATGCAGTAAGTCAGAAAAGGTGTCGTATTTTGCCAGAAAAGGCAAATATAGTGAAATTTCTGTGAAAGAATTGCTAAAATTTGAGGCGGTTTAGTTATTGTAGTTGAGTTAGGCGGCTTATGTTTTGTTGTTGTTTTTTGTATTTACTTATATATATTCATATATACTTTAAACTTTTAATATATTGTTCAATTTTAAGCATTCAGTTTTTTGTTCAATAAAAATGTGTTCTTGTGTCATCCACCATCATTTTGTGGCTTTTGTAAAGTTTCGGTTCAGGCACCGTTTTGGCACCGGTACCATTTTAAAAGTATCGATTTGGCGCCGGTATCGAAAAAAACCCAAACGATACCCAACCCTACACACAAACAGACACGGCAGACAATTTGGGAATGCCAGTTAACCTAATCTGTGTCTATGGACTGGGAGGAAACCCCCCAAGCACAGAGAGAACATGCAAACTCTTCATTTCAACCTAAATTACTAAAATACCATTTTTAAATTTTAAGTAATTATAAAAATATTTTATGCTGCTGCTTATTCTTAGTTCTAGATTTTAACTCAGTTTTTAGTTACTTTTTTCAGTTATTTTAATTTTTACATTATTTAAACAAATCCTTTTAAAAGGACACTAGACAGATAAATAAATAAATAGATAAATTTACATTAAATGTAAGCCTCTTTCAAGTAAACCAGACTCTTGCTGTTGGTCTAAATCGTAAGCCTGTTGTTCTTTGGCTTTGTACACTCATATCCAGGACCTTTGTGTACCAGCCACTAAGTTAGAGACAAAGAGCTGCTCAGTCTTTTCACTTGCTTTCTGTAGGGTTCTTTACTCCCTAGCCGGTCTCCTGGACCGACTGCATTGTTCGCACAGGTTCAGCCGCACCCATGATATACAGGGTTAATTCTAAGGGCAGGCACATTAACTATGATCCCGAATAAAAACAGCCTGACGGAAACGCTCGCTTGAAATTCTGTCTGCTTTCACACCCCTTATGTTTATCAAGTGGTTTGGATTTAGGTAGAAGAAAGGACAGTGAAAACCAAGAAATACCGAACTTGGGTCAAAAATGTTGAATTAGCATGCCTCCTTAGACATGATTCGTATAAAATTATAGTGTGTGTGTGCTGATAACCATATCCAACTGTGAAATTTGCAAGGCTAGTGTTTTGCGTGTCTTGCAGATAGCTTACTCAAATCTCTCCATGACGAGATCCCTCAGCACCATGACCTAAATATACTTTATCCTTGCTATAAATGGGCTTAATTACAGTCTTCATAGACTTGGCCATGTCTTACAACTATACAGCCAAACCCCAGATAGTTTGTGGTTTGGATCTTTGGTAAATATATTGATGTATCACATGGTAGCATTTAAATGGCCTTTTATTTTGCTGCATGGAGGACTGAAGAAATTCAATTGGATAATACACACAAACAGATCCTAAGTGTTTCTGCTTTTTCTTTTCTTAAATGATGTAGATACAGAGATGAGCTGGCTGTTACAATTTACTATTCTGTTCTTACTCTCGTTATTGTTGTCTAGGGAAATAGGAAGCTGGCATAAGAAATAAAATTACTGATTACTAATGGGGAACGAAATGTGCGAAGTAATGAAGCCAGCTTGAGATGTAAAATGAACATTAGCAAATTTTAGTGGAGAAGTCACATCGCCACACCCAATTGCTCTTTAGTTACAGTGGAAAGAAAAAAATAATAATTAAAGAAACAATGGGTACAAAATAATGTACAAACATTTCAATGATAAACTCAATAGTGAGAGCTGTTTCAATGATAAACAAACAAGCAGAGCTTAGAGAAAATAAATTAATAAAACAAAACACGTTCTAACTTTAATTAGAGCCAATCTAATCTAACAAAAATGAAAGAAAACAAATCTTGGGCCAGAATGCCCACTAACTAAGTAAACATAAATACAAATATTAGCTCCCGCTCCTAACTAGTGTTTTCATACAGACATGTGCTCTACGTGTTGCTTTGTGTAGGCACTCAGACATATTAACCTTGCCTCAGCACCGTGAGTTGGAAATAAGCTCAGCAATTTGCTCTCACATGAGAAAGTGTGAATCGACACACAGTGCAGTTGAACAAAAAAGTGCCTAAAGAAAACTGAGCATGAGTACAAACTAGCGTCTCATAACCGCCACAACATTGGAAAAGATAGGCTGCGTGACACATCGCCATAAACATGTAAAAGGACGAAAGAAGCCTCGCTCTCATGCTTCACCTCCGCCCTCTTGTACTAGGCTGGGGACGTCTCATTGGTTCCGAAAAGGAATCGTCATCACGCTGGCAATGGAGATTGACATGAATGTTGTCCAATCCCAGGACCTGCAAGAAGTAAGAACCAAGAACACAAAAGAAATCCCAAAACACTACGAAAAGTAACATTGACTGTAGTTGATTGGGTAATTGTATGGAACATTGTATGTGTTAAACCAACCGTTGTTTATTAGCGTTTCACAGGCAGTTCACGTGCACAGCTTGTTTGTGCACGGAGAGGTGGGGTTATTCATAGACATGAGATACAGGGGCTGTGGAAATCCATGCTTTGTTTGCAAGAAAATAATATTTTACCATTTTTGTAAAAAAAAAAAAAAAAGGAAATTAATATACGTCAGTCAGTGTTAATGCTATGATGGTACACCAAAAATAAATCAGTGTATGGAAAACCCTGTTTGTACCACTAGGACCTTTTAAATAAAACTTAAAACAGGTGGCATCATCAGAGTAAGAAGCCCCAAGTTGTCAGCCGAATAATAAACCATCTCATCCAATAGATCATAGAAACGATGACAGTTACGACCTGTAACAGGCATTAGGCATGCTGCTGATTCATCATGTTTCCAGTAAGAACTGAGATTCAAGTTGAAGAAAATGTTTGAAGAAAATAATTTCCATTTCAACATGCTTTAGCTGCTATAATAATTTAGGAAAAGCACAGTGTTGTTGTTTTCTACATGAGCACTTATTTTCCAGCTCTCACGACTCATTGCCTGATTTACGAGCCAGATTTTTACCAGTGATGTAAATAATGTTGTTCTTGTGTTGTGAGTAGTTGTGCAAATAATTGTCCCTCTGTTCCTGAACCTTTGCATGTACGCATGGAAGTGGATGACTGTTAAAGGGATCTTTATTCCCAGTGCATTGCTGTTTATCCACATCAGCAGAAACTGCAGGATGTTCCCTGTGAGTTCTTGTTAAAAAAGAAAGTCTTACAGAACTGCATGTTCTAAGATATCTTTTTTTTCCAACTGAGATGTTTTTCAGTCTTGTTGAAAGTACTGAGAAAAGTTGAAAAGTCCTCTGAATAATTTTCTCACAATACAAGTGGGTCATCAAGTTCTCGTTTTAGACAGTTTACCATTAATGAGCTCTGCGACCTCAAGTTTCTCACGCCAAAGCTTAGGATTAATGAATTATTAATCACTAAATTATAGATCATGGCACATCATTTTGATAAAAAATAAAAAGTGGCAAAAACAGAACTGAAGTGCAATTACCAGATGTTTCTGGGGGGGGGGGGGGGGGGGGGGGAATGAGTAACCCCACTCATACTTCAAGTAAGGCCTACTTCTTACACTCATGCAGGCAAAGGCAAAAATGCAAAATACATGCAGTAATCATGGAGTGCATAGTAATATACACTCAGCATCCACTTTATTTGCTACACTTGCACATTCATGCAGTTGTCTAATCAGCCAATTATGTGGCAGCAGTGCAGTGCAATAAACCAAAAACTGTAATCTCTGTGACTTTAACCAAGGCATTCATGTTGGTGCCAGATGGGTTGGTTTGAGTGTTTTAGACACTGCTGATCTTCTGGAATCTGTCTCTAGTATATACCCTGAAAGATGCAAAAAGGTAAAAAAAAAAAAAAGAAAAAGTGGTTAAAATCACCTAGCTTATAGAAGAGGTTAAGGAAAATGTCCAGATTGGTTTGAGTTGCCAGGAAGGATATAGTAACTAAAATAATCACTTTCACTTTAACCTGTGGGAGGGTGGCTTCTCAGCATGCATAAAACAGCAACCATGAGATGGATGTTCCTTTTCCAGATTTAGCAATCTTGTGCCCATAATGGCCTTAGATTCCTTTTATTGGCTGACAGGATTGGAACGTGATGTGGTCCTCGATTTTATAGGCAATCCTTCTCAAGGTTTGATGATTTCCGCATGCTAAGGTGCTTTCCTGCTCACCACCGTTTTAAAGAGGGATGTTTAAGCCTGCAGACATGCACATGCAGTTTTTTTAGTTGTTCTTTTGCACCATTTTCTTTAGCAAAAGAAGTGTTAGTGCTGTGTAAAATCCCAAGAGATCTGCAGTGTCAGGAAATACCCAAACCAGCCTATCTGGTACCAACAAACATGATGGAGTTAAAGTCACAGGTGTTTTCCCTATTCTGATATTTTGATCTGTATCTGCCTGATTTTGTGCATTGTCCTGCTGACACTAGAGAGCAGCTTCATTTGACAACGGGCCTGGAGACCAATCTAATTGGTTTAGAGACATTTCTTAGACACATTTTTATCTAAAATCAGAGGGATCGTATGTATTGGTGTGTTATGTAATTATATCTCTTTTTGTTATCTTGCACATTTGATTATTTTAATTTATACATAATTACTTTGTTGTAATAGTGTATTGTGTGCTTTGGTATGTATCAAAAAAATTGTCTGGGTGAGTTTTTGATTTTGAGATACATGGGTTAGGCACAAATCTTTTAGCAAAGTGGCGCACTGAGACATATTGGAGAATGGGCTACGGTGTACCCGGTGGAAATACAAGCAATGGCAGGGATTATCTCAGACGACCACATCACAGCTAGAATACACTGCTTCTGTTTGGATTTTCCGTGTGGTTTGTATTTGTGCTTTGAGAGAAAACAGCAGCTACATCAGGAGTTATTTCACTGCAAAGCAGATTTTGTTTCCACAAGACACACATTATTTGAACCCCAAAATAAATAGTCCTCATTATGTTCACATATGCAGAATAGTGCTGAATCATCAGGACAGATAGTTCATTTCAAACCCTGATGTACAAGACCTTTTACTGATATAGTAAGGGAACTGTGTTGCATGTTATTCATTGCATATGATTGATTCTTTTAATAAAATAAATTTTTTTGTTTGTTAACTTTCTGATGTGTTAACACTTATTTGACTTTTTGAATTTTAATGGTCAGTGCCTTATAGGGGCAGAGGTGTCTCGAATGGTTAAGGATGTGGTTTGCTGATTTTAAGTTTGGGTTCAAGCTATTTTAAGTTTAAGCCAAAGCACCTTTAAGCTCTGCTCCATGGGTGCTGTATCCTGACTGACCCTGTGCTCTGACCCAAGCTTCCTAACTGGGCTATAAACTAGTTACTGTATAAAAAAGTTATAAAAATAACTGAATTCTGATCTTCACGATTTCTTCTTCTTTTCACTGTCGTGGAAATCTCTAGTATGAAAAGTCAGTTTGATTTCAGTATACGTTAGTGTGCAGTTCTGTGTCCATTCCCAACTCTTTATTGACTTTAGTATGATTGTAATAGGTTATTTACTTATTTAGTTTCAATCAAAAATGTCAGAATAACTGGGGCTGTTTAGGTGGTTGTTTAGCTGAAGTTTGTGTAGTCGAGTTTCATAAACCCTTTTCATTATTTTTTTTATTTGTTGTGAAGAAAATACGTCGATTTATTACATTTTATTTGCACATTAGTATGACATTCCTGAATGCTGTGAAAAAATGAGCAGGTACCCTAACAGCTACTACAGTAGTAGTAATATAATGAGTAGTGCTGTCAATCAATTAAAATTTTTTATCTAATTGATCACAGACATAGACTGTGATTACTCACGTTAAACATGCGAATATCACACACAGTCGGGTAACCATGCTGCAATATACAGGAAGCCGTGTCAAGGCTCACACTTGGTTATGTGATTAATTTGCATAAAAAAATAGTTATGTGTTGAAAATTTCTAGATTAATCACACGCGTCAACAGGTTAATATTAACAGCCCTAATGATGAGTATATAAAATATTATAAAAGGCCATTACCGTGGGCGACACACCAGACAGTTACTTCTCTTTTACCATATAAAGTGACTTGGGTATTAATTCATTCAGCTGTTATAAACACCTTAAAAGAGCTTATTATAAGGCAATTAAGGTTCTTTCATAGGCTTGCACCCTCTCTTAACTGCATGGCTGGTTTTAAATTTCCTTTCTGAAATGGCTGTTGGATTTGGACCGTGTGGCAGGAGTCTGGGGGATGAAATTCAATACCAGCCCACAGAGATCCAGAGCAGGCCAGGCTGTAGGAGCTCTGTCTTTCTGCTCCATCTCCCCTGCTGATAGAACAAAAAACCCTGAACCAAACTCAGCTAGATTCATACAAATATGGTGCCCTTAATCCATGCCCAAAGCCTAACTCTGTAGATATGCGTGTGTACGTAGTCTTGAGAGAAAGGGAAATATTTCATATAAAATATTCTAAAATGCTAAAATATGTCATTTTGGGTTAAATTTATTCTTTTGCAATCTCTGAGTGGGGAAGGAGATAGGAAGATCCAAACTAGAGAGCAGTAATTACCATGTGCAGTGGAATAAATAGAAACAAAGAATAATTGTGAAAATTATGTCACTGGCAAAGTAAGAGAGGAAACATTATGTAAATGAGGTTTTTGTGTGTTAATTGTTTTGTTTTGATATTGTGAGTGACATACTCCTCTGTAGACTCTGGGCCTCATTTGGCCTTTTGGATTTGAATAGATTTATTTGTAAATTATTTGTAGAAGTATTAAAAATTTGCATGAAAAATTCGTTATTCTTGAATTTTTTGTATCATACTTGGGTGTAAACTTTAAACAGCAGACTAACTAAAGTAATCTTTGACCTGATGAATTTCAAATCATATTCATACATTTGCATCAGTTACGGCAGTTTTATATATGATTTGTACTGCCAAGTTTAAAAGGCTTATTTGTTCACATTTACAGCATTGAGGATAGAAGGATATAAAAATAATAAGTAATGCTGAATAAAATTATGTGAAACCCAGTCAGTTTATATTGTTGGCGTACAAAAGGAAAGCCAACCAACATAAACCCAAAAGAATTTATTACAACAGAAACGCTGCTGTACAAATGTCTTATCTGACGGGAGGATTTAAAACAGGTCACACTTATCATACCATATTTAAACAGCCGATACCTCATATTTTCCAGCTTGTAATTTGGCATGATATTTTCTGTTACCTTGTCATGGCTGTGCAACACTTCACACCCAGTGAAGTCAGCTGAGACACCTGAAGCAATTTATTAATACCAGTTCCTTCTAATGTACTTAATGTGCCTGATTACCTGTGTACAGTGAAGAGTAGATTTTTTTCCTTCTTATATTTAGTTTTGGTTTTCCCATACTGAATTTATACATAATTCACTTTCTCTGTTATTTGTCTCTAGACTTTGACATTTTAGGTGCTAATTTTATTGGCATAGAAGTGAGTCAAAACAACATCCTCTTCTGCCTTTATTCCTTTTCTTTGTTTGTTTACTACATTTCCTGTTCCCAGCTCTCTGTGGTTGACATTTTACATTTAGTTTTGTTGGCATCACTAAATGTTAATCAGCTTTCTTGGGAACAAACTTTGAACTTGTACTTTGTGAATAAAATTATCATGTTGAGTGTAAAGAAAATCAGCATTTCCCAAAGTTTCCTTAATCTTGCAGAAATTTTAGACACAACTTTACTGGAAGGTTGTTAAATGAGGCCTTTTCATGACATCAGGTACGAAAGTTTTCACTGCCTGCGAGAAGAGGAAAAGGTAAAATGAGATGAGATGGAAACATTGTGTATTCCCTGCTACAGTCTTCAGTCAGTATCCCCAAGGGTTCATTCGCTTCAGTTTTGATTTTGCTAGCTAATTTCGTTAAGAGAGTGGCCTTCCTGTCTTTCCTCTCCCAAGAGCTCTTACTAGGAAGGCCAGAACTGCCTGGTGAATGTATAACGTTAGTATAAAAAAAAAAAAAAAACACCATTATTGCAAATTTAATTAAAAAATTATTCTGTAGCTCTCTCCCAGTTTTTGCTCAGGTTTCTTGTTTCTCAGATTTCAGGCACAGGGAGCAAGTCATAAAGAAAGAAATGTAGGTAATAGTTAGGTGTGTTTGTACAGTGAGACTGAAACATAATATAATCTACCTGACTCCTTCCCTTTAAAGTAACCTTTGAACATGGGCGAGGTTATGATTACAAGATTACTGTTACTGTGCAATAGTTTCTATGGAAACCACCCTATTACACCCTTGCAGTGGTTCTTCATTGACGCAGTGCCATTGCTTGACCCACACCTTTTTGTGACTCTGAGGAAAGTGCCCACCATGTTTTTTTTTTATTCTGCCTTTTGGTTATCATGTATTCCTTTCATTCTCAGCTCCTCTAGCATGTCTCTACTATGTGGCCTGTCAGTTGTGTTGTAATTTAGGGAAGGTTGTGAACTCATCACAGTGTTTCAGACATCTCAGATTTGAGCTGCAGTGTGCTGAATAAGAATTGTTGGCTCAGACCTAGACATGCTTAAGTCCTACCAATTATCTGAGAAAAGGTGACTGTCAGCAACCAGCTAATGAGCATGTGCTTTAGTGTTCTTCACAGGGAGTGTGTGTTCTACGTATGACAGAATGTATTGTGTATTGTCTGCATGATGTGAATTTTTCCAGCTAAATGATGCATAAAAGTAAAAGTGAGAGCAGGATCTTGTCACTTAGCGCTACGGACCAAGGCCCGACTATACAAGTGGATGCTTTATTCCATTCAATTCATTTTAACATACTTTACAGGAATGAAACTTATGGATGCACTGTACTTTAAAAAATTCTTAGCCACCCTATGTTTTTTACTACAAACCTTTCTATTTTTTTTATTACTTTATGATTGAGTCCATACAAAAACAGTATTCCATTATAAAATTTAAAAGTTAAATTAAACTATTTGTATGCCAGAGAGCAGCATATATACAAAAAACAAAAAGGAAGTGCCTGGGTTTTGCTTGCAAAAAAAGAAGCAGGTACAACAGTCAATGTCTGAAGAACTAAAGCACTGTGGGTGGTGTCTGCAGATTGCTCAGTAAAACCTAATGACTAATTTCCTTATAAAACTGAATAATTACTTTTGTTTCATTAATTATAGTTTACTGGAATTTAGTTTTTTTTTTTTTAAATCCTTGGTCTACAGCATTTTTTTGCATGTTCCTAAGCCTTTTGCACATTTATACCTTTATACATTTGTGTGTGTGTGTGTGTGTGTGTGTGTGTGTGTGTGTGTGTGTGTGTGCTTTCTATTGTCTGTGATTTTTTTGTTATAAACATCTATAATAGGCACCCCAAAATCAGAAATCATTAGATGGATCTGAGGTAGACATGGAGCAATAAGTTTCTTTTCAGTTTCGCATAATTTCCCCAGATATCAGTAGTATCAGATATTAGGGAATTGTGTTTTTGCCCTTTTTGATTAAAACAAATGCTGTGTGGTTTATACAGTGGGGCAAAAAAGTATTTAGTCAGCCACCAATTGTACAAGTTCTGAGAGACAAAATAAGAAAAATAAATCCAGAAAATCACATTGTAGGATTTTTAAAGAATTTATTTGCAAATTGTGGTGGAAAATAAGTATTTGTTATATAGCCTTAGTTGGCAATGACGGAGGTCAAATGTTTTCTGTAAGTCTTCACAAGGTTTTCACACACCGTTGCTGGTACTTTGGCCCATTCCTGTTGATGTTTTGGGGCTGTCGTTGGGCAACACAGACTTTTAACTCCCTCTAAAGATTTTCTATGGGGTTGAGATCTGGAGACTGGCTAGGCCACTCCAGGAGCTTGAAATGCTTCTTATGAAGCCACTCCTTCGTTGCCAGGGCGGTGTGTTTGGGATCATTGTCATGCTGAAAGACCCAGCCATGTTTCATTTTTAATGCCCTTGCTGATGGAAGGAGGTTTTCACTCAAACTTTCACGATACATGGCCCTATTCATTCTTTCCTCTACACGGATCAGTCGTCCTGGTCCCTTTGCAGAAAAACAGCCCCAAAGCATGATGTTTCCACCCGCACAGGTCTGTGAGAGCCAGAAATCTTGCTTGTTTGTAGGTGACTAAATTATTTTCCACAATAATTTGCAAATAAATTCTTTAAAAAACCTACAATGTGATTTTTCCGATTTTCTTATTTTGTCTCTCATAGTTAAAGTATGATGAAAATGACAGGCCTTTTTAAGTGGGAAAACTTGCACAATTGATGTCTGACTAATGCCCCACTGTACATCATATACAGTGTAAATCCTTTTCATCTAATTATAGGGCTGCAACAACTAATCGATAAAATCGATAATTATCGATAATGAAATTCGTTGTCAACGAATGCCGTTATCGATTAGTTGGGCTGCTTACGTCACTGAGGAGCGCGACCCCAAGATGCACAAATACACACAGATACACAGCCGCTCGCGCAATGGGGGTTACAGAAGCGCCGGCAGGAAAAAGTGCGCCCACGAGTCCTCCAAGGTTTGATAGCAATTTACATTAAACGCCTCTAAGTAGACGGTAACCTGCATGTCATGCACGAACACTTAAAGAGAAAATATGTTGGTGTTACGGATGGCGAAACGTCAGCAGGGTCAGTAAAAACTGTATCTCTTCATCGTGTAAAAGTTGTATAGTTTAAGTGCTTTTGTTTAAACTGTTTGCTAACTTCAGGACAGTCGCGCGCTAGATCTGTTCACGTGCTACTCGCTAGCATCACATTGCGCAATCACCTCATGAGCAATAGTGATTAGTTAAATGGCGCTACTTTAGATTATCTTAAATTACACTGTGTGAAAAACAGTAGAATTAGTAGTAGATTGTTGTGGTTTTCAGCGAATGCAAATAACAGTATATTTGTGACTGTTAGCTTTTTGCATTTCTACAGTTTTTTTATAGTCCACTACAAAGTTAACTTGTAATTAACTGTGGTTTTACTTATGCATACATCATTTTATTGCACAAAATTACATTATTTTAGCTGTTTATATCTTATCAACTGAATAGATCAGTGTATTTTTTAAACTATATTATATATTTATACTGTATATATTATATACTACATTTCATTTAAGGTTTAAAATAGGGATGCACCGAAATGAAAATTCTGGGCCGAAAAAGAACAATTGGCAACAATTTCGGCTTTTATTTTCGGCGCTTTCTTACGTTTCGGCCGAAACCGATAATGCTATTTCGGCCGAAAATTTTCGGCTGCCGAAATTTCGGTGCATCCCTAGTTTAAAATGTCAAAATTAAAGATTATTAAACTCTATATGTGGCTTTTGCATTTTTAAAAGTTTATTTTTATATATAAATAATACCCTGATTTATGTTTTTTTTATCGTTATAAGCAAAATATCAAATTAAAGAAGTGGTTAGGTTTTATCCGATTAATCGATTAATCGAAAACATAATCGCCCAACTAATCGATTATCAAAATAATCGTTAGTTGCAGCCCTATCTAATTATTACCCTTTAAGTACAAATTTAGTTTTTCCATACAGTGAGTAGTGTGTTACGATCATGTTAGAGGTGTCTTTATAGAAGAAAAATACACATAACTGCCAGAAACCAACACCAACTTAGCAGAAACAGCTTTTAAAAAGCACTATGAGACGGGCTTTTCCCATTGATCAGATATTATTCCAGACCCACTCTGCAACAAACACCCTTTCTTTTTCACATTATCATGTGGAGGACAGCATATGCTGATGAAGCTGCTGGGGTATGTTGGACAGGTGCCATCCTAGCCTTGCACTCCAAGGTGTTTTGGCAGGTCTGTGCTGGGTTTATTAAGACAAGCTTTCACAGCTTTCCTTGTTTTCTTACTTAGTGCCTTAATTTGGCTGGTTTGTTTGTACAACAAGGAATAAGACATGCTATAATATTATACCCAAAAATGTGCAAGCATATATTTTTTTAATGCTTGAAATGCAGTACAGAGCTGCAGCCCATTTTAATAGGAAAAAAATACCATTGTGTTTGCCAGCACTGTGAAAGAAAACATCACCTCAGATGGTAATTATAGAATAGAGGCTAGACATGGAAGGATTGATCGCTCTGTATCTCTGTGTATTGGGAGCGGTTAGAATGCTGAGAACCCGAGGGCTGATGGAGTTGCGAGAACTCCTCTATTTCTTCTGTGCGAGTGACCTGAGCTGAACCTGCTGTGTTGAGATCAGAGACTTGGGCTCTTGCCAGCTCTGTTTGCTTATGCTATGTGATCCAGTGCTTCAGAGGTACACATATAAATCTACACACTTTGCTCTGTGTCTCCTTTTCACCCTACTGTACCTTTAGTGGCAATGAGACCTGACCAAAGTTAAAAGCAGTCACTGAGCCAGCCACAGGGCATGATGATTACCGCTGTGCCCTGAGCTTCCACCTTTTTACTAACACACTCAGCCTCTAGCACATTAAAGCCCAGACCTCTCTGATGACTGTAATACAGCCATTATTTGCACAGGAAGTGATATGCTCTCTGACCTCTCTATTTCCTGCACAAGCATGTGTTTGTCTATTTGGTCAAATGTCACATTCCATGTGGACTTGGCAGCTAATGCACATATTGTTCCAGTGCGAGTCGTCTACTTTCACTCCCAGCAAATTTCCTGTTCATCTGATCTTTTACAACTGATTTGGCATGTGTTCTTTACGTGATTTGAGATCATTGTAAAATTAAATTCTATATGATTTTATACCAGAACATGCACTGTATGATCAAAAGTTTGTGGCCACTTGACCATAACATTCATATATGGCTATTCTTTAAACTGTACTATACATTACAATTTACCTTCAGTTAAACTCAGAGCCCCCAACACGTCCCAGTGCCTCATGCACAAAGCAAGCTTCATGAAGACATTTGGGTAGATCTGCTCTATTGCCCTGCGCATAGTCTTGACCTAAACCCCACTAAATACTTTTAGAATAATTTGGAATAGGTGATATGGTTAGGTGTCCACATACTTTTGCCTAATCAGTAAATCTTAACCAAAACGTTATTTCAGCTTGCTACTGATGGAAATAATTGTGTGCCCTAAAACCACCAGCAGATTATCGTACCGTCTTGGGGGCAACATTAACTCATCTGAGTTAAACTGTAATTACAGTTATTAAAGCTGTGGTTTTGACTAACGCACTAACATTTTCCCCATATTGGTCAGCGCATTCTCGTAAGAAGTAACATATTGAATTTTCTCGAATTTATTAGGCAGTAGAGCTGTATGGAGGAAGTTGCCTCGTTCCATTTGTATGTAATTTTTCAAGTCAAATCAGTTTCATTTAACTAACAAGGAAAGGAGAACAGAGCAAGCAAAGATGGTGAGAAAACGAAAAGCGAATCAAAAAGGTATCCATTTTCCAATTCTCATAAATACCGCATATCCTCCCTTCCCACTCTTACTATGCTGCCGTTGTTTAATAATGACGTAATGTGCAGGAAGATAGAGATGGAAAATAAGATGGTAAACTCAGGCCAGAAAACTGGGGATAGAATGCAGAGTTTGGGAAAAGAAAATACACACTAATCAGAGAATAAGTGAACGACTTGGGCTCTGTGTGAAAGGGGATATAAAAATAGATCATATCTACATGAAGTACATAGATGTGACAAGAAGAGGGGAGTGTTTCTGCTTACTCAGCAGAACTACAGTGCAGTACCTTATTGGCGCAATTGGTGTGTTTGGACACGCTGCCAGATTGAACCCTGTAGGAGGCAAGAACACGTTCTGCTTTTGTTGCTCAGCCTCTAATTCCTTGTTCAGTGAAGTGCTGCAATTAATTATTGTTATGTAATTAAATAATATAAGGTCTGCATTCTAAACGAAATATTATCCCAAATGCTCTAATTTGGAATTTAGTTTCTCAGTTATTATTTAGTTTATTTTTCTTGTTTAGGAGGAGGGATGAAAGTAGTTTTAAATTCTTACCAGTAGTTAAAATGCAAGGGGAATAAACCATGAAGGTGGTGGACAGTCCTGTAAATCTCGTAAATTTCTTTTTCCCGTCTTATTCCGCTTTTGAATAGCCTTAGTTAACTAACTGTTCTTGAGGGGGAATAAAGCACTTTTGGGGTTGACTCCCAAATACTGTAACAGGGAAGTATAGTGTGCTATGTAGGGTGTAGTTTCTTTGTTTCACGTAGTGCCCTGTTCAGGTGTTAAAGAGGGATTTTGAGAGCCCAAGATGCCTTGTGTTGTCAGCTTTGTTGCTAGCATTAGCCATGAAAAAAAACATGAAGTGAGTCAAGAACCTGGCAGCACATAGGTGGAAACTTGCGCTCATGTTAACTAGAAATAATGAAAGTTCACCATCACAATGAAACACAACATGGGTGGTTTTAAGGCAGTTACTAAGGGGACATCATGTTATGTAAGATGACAATGTTATCATATCTGTTTTCTTGCTGAAAGTGATTCCATGACTGGTTTTGAATGTGGATTTCGGCAGGCAGCTGCTCAAGCTTCTTTCCAGTATTGTGAACAGTAAGTCCCCGACTTAATAATACTCAAGTTACAAATTTCCGCAAAATCAGGCCACGAATCTACAAACATTCGTAGATGCGAACAAATTGCAGAAGTAGCTTACTTGTATTGAAAAAAAAATACACCCTGAAAATATTGTATATAATTGTAAATATAGGTATCTGGTGCACCGCAGTGTCTCAGTGAATGTATATAATGTCCAATGTTTGGTTTATTGTGTGTGGGGGGTTTGGGAGAAATTAGTTGGCCCCACTGGTTTTAATGAATCAGTCCGGAGCATGATGATAAAAAATGGCTGTCCTATAAAGCTGTCCTAATGGTGAATAAACCCTAATTTCGGAAAATCCTCAACGTGAGTTTAAAGTCTAAAACAGCTCTGAGACAAAATGGTGTCCATTCAAGCACTCAGTAAACACCATGTAGCCGTTGTCCTTCCCCCAACTGGTCACTGGGATTCCCCTTGTGATTTAAAGGTGCAGTCCCACAAGAGTATAATGCAGAACCAAAACACCAAACCTGTGGGTATTTTTTTTTATTTATTTTATTTTTTTTAATAATACTATACATTGTATATTTGTGTTAACGGTGTATAAGAATCACTTTGTTGGACTTACAAACATATCCGACTTACGAACACGCTCTCGGAACGGAGCTAATTCTTAAGTCGGGAAATTAATGTACTGTCTCTGAATCTTTCAGTGGTATGCGGTTCTGTACTGGCCTGCTTTCATTCATGCTTAGTAGACAGCTAAAACTGCTAATACTGTAGGTGAATTACCTGTAGGATAACTGGTTAAATAATTGGGTACAGTCATGCTTCAGGGGCTCTGCACTACTCACTAATGGTTTATAACCCAAGGAAACAAATTAAATTCAGGGCCACTGTATTCAATCTGCCACTACTGAGCTCTTTAAGTAAGATATTAGCCTTTATCGCATTAGTGTTATTTAACTGAGTTAATATCTGCATTACATTACACTGTCTAACTAAAAGTTAATGGACAACCTGACCCATCATACCCATATGTACTTTTTGAAGCATACCATTCCAGACATAGTCCCTATTTTCTGCTATAATACCTAGACTCTTGTAGTAAATATTTTCACTAGATTTTGGATCATGGCCATGTGCATTTTCCCATTTAGCCACAAGAGCATCAGTGAGGTCATGGACTGATATTAAGTAAGAAAGATGGGCAAGCAATCAACTGTCCTGTTTATTCTTGATGTATTCACTGGGGTGGACATCAGGGCACTAACGTTCTTTCACACCAACCTTGGCAGATCATTTCATCATGGACCCTTCTGTAGTGCACCAGGGCATTGTCATGCTGGAACACGTTTGAGCCAACTTAGTTGCAGTGAACAAAAATGTGATGCTATGGCATAGGGAAACAATTGAGTTCCTCCAACTTTATGGCAATAGATTGGGGAAGAATCTCATATGAGTGTGATATTCGGGTGTCTGTATACTTTTGGTCACTGTGTCATTAATCTATAACACATTTTTATACATTTTGATTCTATACAATTTGAATCTAGATCTGAACTTCTAGTGGACTTTCTGTGCCCTGAGTGCTGTTCCTATTTGTGCTATATATATATGTGTGTGTGTGTTTGTGTGTGTGTGTGTGTGTGTGTGTGTGTGTGTGCGTGTGTGTGTGTTAACTGAGAATGTTCTTCAAAGGGAGTTATTCAGCACGCTGAGCAGAACGAGCTCGATGGAACAAACGCAAGGTGAAGGTCACACTCAATGTGAGACAGCCGGTAAGCTGAGGGGTGTTTACTCACTGTTCAACTTGCCTCTCATATATAGCATATAATCCATCCTGCATCCTGTCACTATGACTATAGATATATATTTAGTACTGTAGTTTATGTTGTCATACCATTTGTCCCGTGTAAGTAAATAAATAAATAGCTTTTGGCATGTTTCTCTGCAGCGTTGCAGTTCCCCGGTCAGCTTATTAAAGAAATTATGCACATGTCTGTTTACTGCCTTGGGTTAAGCCTGGCAAGCTCCAGCTAGAATTCACTGTCTAAATCATAAAGGAGAGAAACATGCAGACATCCATATGGGCCTCTCAGAAAATTTCCTTTTCTTAGCCTAGGAGAAAGGATTAAGAAGATCAGGATTTTTCTCCATGTTGTCTGTCATGAAAGAGCTGTATTTCAGAGGAGAGAAAAAAGGACTATGCACATACATCTCTCAGGGGATTATGGTGGCTGTCATGTGCTGAAATTTATTTGGCCTAAAACTATGTAGAGCAGTGTGTGTAATTTCAGCTACAATGCCTATACATGGCCGTAAGGGAAATGCTACATTAATGAATGAATGAATGAAGGAAATCCTGGTAGATATGCTTACATATCCTGTTTAGCACACAAATAACTAATAGTGTAGCTTTGCAGCGAAAATCAACACACAGGCATTTTCCATTCCAGTTGTTTTAGAAAATGTTGTGTAAAATGCATAATAGATTTTGGTGCAGTAAGTTTGAAGGTCGAATGATTTTTAGCAAAGCAGGAAAGGGAGACTCTAAAATTGTGTATGTGTTGTTGTGTCCCATGAGTGATCACAATCTGACACTGTTCTGTGCTAGAGAGAAATGTAGATTCTAATTGAATTGTTTGAGTTACGCCACCTCGACTTTGCAATCTGTTTACATTTACACAGATGTTAAGATGCTAATCAAATCCAAATTATGTGCATGAAAGCAGTGCTGTTTAGTGTTGTCGCCCTAAAAAACTAGTCAGTCACCATCCATTGATCAAATGTATAAAAAGATCAAGATGCTAATAACCTATATTATACAATATATAAAGGAATCCAGGAAGTAGTACAATGTACTTAAGTAATGTTGGTGAATGTTGTGTAAAAAATGAAGCATGGTATACAAAAAGAAGAAGAAGCAAGATATTAGAATTTTTTTTCATTACTTAAAAGTGCTTTTAAGTTTGTACGAGCTGAAAACTTTTCTTCCCTGCTTTGGGTTCGCATCCTACGGCCTTAGATGCAGCTTTTGCTTGCACTTGTGTTTGAGTTTATTAGACAGAATGTAGACAGTGAAAACACTGTACTCCCTGTATGTTCACTTAGGCTTTTCACTTCTGCATTTAGGTTGTAGCACTGATCTTAATCACTGCTGCCTTTTTGGATTACATCTCCCCTTCAGTAATGGTAGGAATGAAGCAGAACCTGTTGCCACACATTCTATTCTATTTCCTTTTCATGTTAAAACTTGTATACCGTATGCCCTAACATGTTTGTTCACAGGCATAGATATTGTTCTGTATTTCACACATATGAATGTGTGTCAAGTATGTGTTAAGAAGAGAGAACTCATTCGTATTTAAGGACCTTTCTGGTACTAAGATGTTCACAGAGCTAACCTATGGGCGTTGTAAGTTCTGCTGTAGTAAGGCAGTACGTTCAGCCTCTCTACTGTACAGCCTTAGCTTTGTTAATGCTCTGTGAGGACATGCTTTAAATTTTATTGGATCACATGCAAGCCCCCAAATGTATTTCCTAATGTATAGCTTAAACTGATAAAAAAATATATGCACACAACTGGGCTTATAATAAGATGAGTAAGAAATCAAGATAAGGGAGTGAAGAGTTGATTGGCAGCTCTGTAGCACTAGTTAAGCAGGAGCAAACTTAATGGATAAGTTTGTCTTTTAGGGTGTTTTCACATTAAGGCCACTCAGTCTTTTTCAAGAACATTTGACCCCAAAGTCTGCTTCATTCTGATCAGTGAGAACACAGTCATTCCGCACTCAGGAACTGTGCCCGAGTCCAATTAGATATGGAAGCAATCGTACCTGAAAACGAAAGAGTAATCTCTGTGTGCCCGTACCCCACAGCAATCTCATCCTCTGACCTCCATGCCCATATTAATAAAGTAGGAAGGCCTGCCAGAGCACCACTTTTAACATTTGTTCTAAAATATCAGTAATATTAGGTATAGTGTAGACTAGATCTTAGTTTATTACCTCTTTTTTGAACACCAGAACATTATGATGCCTTTAGAGAATTCAGATGATGTCCATAAAAATGTCACTCACTGGAACCTAAGTATCCAACCTGCCTGCTCCACTTTGTAGTTTACTCTTCACTTCACCGCTGCCATGCTGCTTAAGGAGTATGTCTGTCTATTGCGCACCTGACAGTCAAAATATAGGCTATTTTAAGGTATATACCTGTATTTTTGACATATGTTAAACTTAAGAAGTTAAAATCTTTCTTGTTGTTTTTTTTTGGATGGGAACTGGATGGAGTGTTTATAGTACTTGTATAAGAGAGATGAAACATCAGAGAAAAAGATTTGCCACTAAAACACTTGTGTCCATTCTGTATTTTTTCAACTGTATGTGGGTCAATGACGTGACGCCTCCTTTTTCTGTCCGGGGTTAATTTTATTTTGCAGAAAAAACTAAAAAATACATAAAAATTTTTCATCTACTTGTTATACCTTCTTTACCTACTAAACCACTCTAACTTCTCCAAATTTTTAAGTTTTTCATCATTTTTCTGCTATCCGAAGTGCCAAAACACCGTATGGGGCGACCGTCCGGCCTTGACTTTAGTTAGGACAACTGGTTTAAAAACACTTGGCATAATTTTAAACATGTTTTACATCCATTGACAAAACTATAAAGCATTTGCTCATATATTTCTATCATGATATACAAACGAATGTTGTCCGAATTATGTTGATTCTATCCATTTCATCCGGGGCGACCATCAACAAACCACAATTTTGGGACCTTTATTTTAAAAAACATCTCAAGGATGGGATACTGCATCAGCCAGACACAAGTGAAGACCCCCTGGAAACAACTGTATAGTAAATCAGTCTCTCTCATATAGCAAGAAAAAGCTGTTTTTAACGGCTGTGATGTCGTAGCCCCTTTTGGTCATCATGTGGGGCGACCACCCCAAAACTGTGAATTATAATTTTTTTCCCACAAATCTATATTTTGATGATAAATTTGATAGTGCTTTGTCACTAGAAGAAGCTTGTTTGGTTTCTGAGGCTAACCGTTAGCCTGTTATACTTGAGTAAACCTGAAAACATCATATGGGGCGACCGAGTATCATGTGGGGCGACCACTGCTAAATGTTTTAAATGATAGATATATGTCCTATATTTGTAGTTTTCATATTCTATACATCAATTATATACATAGAGTTAATTGTTCAAGAATAATTATTTGCATATTTTATCTTTTTTTTTCTAAATTCAGCCATTTTCCATTCCTTTTATAGGGATAAACATTCATTTTAACTGGATAATGAAGGAGACTCTGATATTATAGAATAAACTTGTGAAATAATGGTTTTCATAAAATGAAAGGGCACCAAAGTTTATCTTTCTTCATCAGTTTATCTACTTACTGATATGAGTTCAACTAGTCTTAATGATACATAAAAATGTGAATTCTGAGATATATTACGATCGCCCCAGATGACTTTTTTAGGGCTATGTTTTATTAACTTAAGTGTAAAAACACTAAAATGAATTTTTTTTTACTTTTCTTTATAAAGGCATGTGTACACTACATTCCAAATGTTTAGAAAATGGCCAAACATGTCCATATTTTTGGTATTTTAAAATTGGCCTATTAAAAAGTCTTATCCGTCAATGACCCATGTAGGGAATGTATAGGATGTAAATTACAATCAATTGTGTACAAATAATAGAAACATCTCTTTTGTCTGGTTGGTCACTGTTGAATAAGAAAAGAGAAGTTAAACATGAGTCACATGTCATTTCGATCAGATGACATTCTTATTGGAAAGCCAGTATTTGATATGAACAGTAGGGATGTGAATCACCAGTCACCACCATCGATACGATATCCTCACGATACCTAAGTAAAAATTGGCATTCTCCAAGTATCACAAGTTTATAAATATGCCAATATTATAAATTTAATTTGACATAAAAAAATTTTATGATTTTTTTTTATTTTGAAACCTTTAAATAAATTTTTTTATTAAATGTAGATTAGTAATTAAATTAAACGATTGATAAAATGTAGCCCATTCTTTACATTATTTTTCTTACTTAAAACCAAGCACAGCATTCGACATAATTATGCAAAAAACTTTACTCAGCAGCCATAATTATTTCTAAACAAACTTAGCAAATAATTTAATCCCACCACCTCAAATGCCTCAAAGCTTAACTTGACAGTGTGCGAGATGAGCAGCTACGAGCACGTGGGCACATGCAGCTTCTAATGCGGGCATTCGGGGCTTCTAATGCACATGGTGTTAGACTAATTAGTGCTTGTTGTGTTTTGAGGCTTGTGTAAGTGTGTGCAATTAATGAGTCCAATTTGCTCAGAGAGTTTGGAGAAAAAGTCAGATCAAAGGCTTTTAATGCACAGGATTTTTGATAATGTAAAGAATGCGTTTTTCTTGTGCCACTTGAAAGCCTTTGCCCTCAGTACAGAATCGTTTATATCTGAGGCTCATCAGCCGATCATCGGTCATGCCCAAACAAACTTAAAAACAGCTGATTCTGGTAACTGGCCAATCCACTGGTTCGTGTCTATTATAGTTCAAAAAAAAAAAAAAAAATATATATATATATATATATATATATATATATATATATATATATATATATTTAGAGTCAATCTGGCAATACTTTCATTGCGACACAATATATATATATATATATATATATATATATATATATTTTTTTTTTTTTTTAAACAAAACGTTAACGGTTAGATTAGGTTGATCAAATCAAGGCGTGAAGCATTGCTACAGCATTAAAGTGATGTACAGTGAAAAACAATTTATATTTTTGATACTTTGCCTTTTATTCATAATCTTTATTGGTTTTTGAGTCCATATTGGCATCATTAGATCCAATAAAAAAAATTATATGACTGTTAACAATGACATGACACCTGCTTCAGTTTCAGTGGGGAAAACAAGATAGCCATGATATTTAAAAAATGCATTATTTTGCATCATTATGTAGCGCAATTTAAAAATATGAGTAATCATGTTGTAGTGTGTTCCAGGAGATTATCTGGGCAGTTTAGTAACATATGGTGTTACAGTCTGCTGACTTCCACAGGAAGATTCACAAAATGTCTAAGGAATATTGAATTTACTGTTGCCTCAACATGGTTTTGTGTGCTTCGGTGGGTGTTATGACTTTGGATCATGCATTTAAAGGCTCCAGATACTCTACAATACACTCGAAAATATTATATTCAGGGATTTATTGCATCTCAGTGTTTATTATTCCCTTTTGTCTTTAATAGTAATTCATCAGACTTTGACTTTTTATGTGTCTTTATAGAAGAATTCTAGAAAATTCCTTGTGTGTGTGTGTTTAAGCATGTGTTTCCAGGTCAGATTGAATGTCCTAACCTTCACTCCTGCTTACCCCATATGCTACCATAGCAGCACGACAAACAATAGCGTGAGTCCTAAGGGCTGGGTGAAAAAGCAAGGGTGAAAATAAGTGACATGAGAGAACACAGAGAGCTATAATATGGATCGTGACCGTGCCCCTCAGGAGGAGCGTGAGAGTTGTCAGACCTCTGACACAGATGGAGGATATTTAGTGAAGGTGTTGTCTGTATGAATGAATGTAAACTTAGCCCCAATGAATGAATGATTGACTACATTTTTTTCATGACGTTTTATTTAGGGACACACCCATTACATGAATGCACTATACATATTTATTGTTTGTGTGAAAATGTTTAACTAAGAAGTGTTACAGAAAAAATATGATGGTAGTTTTTAAGGAAAAAACGTATCGGATATGTATTGACTGTTACTTAAGGTTTAATTATCATGATTTTGAAAAAGAGATAGTGGTATCACTCCGTAGTTTATATTTTACATTAAAAAATCTATTATCAGGCTTGGTATAAAATGCCAGAGCAAAATGTTGTTTGTTGTTATTTGGTTATTTTTTATTTTATTTTTATTTTTGTGTGTTTCTTCTTGAAAATGTTGAGCCCTAAATGTTTATGCACTTAACTGATTGTACAACACACTAATCTACACATTGCATTGTCTTCTTTTGCATTAAAAACAGCTCTTACCAGCCAAGGTTTTCATTCAGAAACCGAAAGAATTCCAGTAGGTCTGGGCAACGTGTTGGAAGCTTTAGATTTTAAAGGCCGAGATTCCAAACTGATCTAGATCGTTTGTTTGTTTGTTTCAGTATTAAACCTCTTGTTGACAATAGAGATTTTGTTTTGTACAATCAGTTGACTGGCTAGAACGAAAAATCATGTTTAGAAAATACGAAAGTAATGTTTAGAAAGAATGGCATGGTGCTAAATGTAAACTTTAAATTGTACTAAAGTAACTAAAAGGCATTCGTGGCTGTAAAACCTCAGTGTTATGTTTTTTTTAATGTGTTGACTGACTGAACACTGCGTTGTGTGTGAACTGCATCGGTAAATGCACTGTTGTGACGCACTGTGTAGCGCAACTGGGTTCTTTTTTCTTCGCCTTGTTGTAGATCAAAGAGTCATGGGATTGTTTCATACTTAATTATGAGTAGACATCCTACATGTTCTTACACTACTATTCAGCATGCACACAGTGAACAAGCTTCTGAGAAGTAGTGATGCACCAGTATTACACATTAGTTTTCTGGTATTACACACAATATATTTTTTTCACTTCATAACGCAATATTACAGCATTCAATTTATGAATAAAAACCATGTTACACAGTTAAACAGTTTGTATTAGATGTTGTGTTCAGAAAAAGCTTTTTCAAGGAAGAGCCTCACGTCTGTGCAGATGGGAACGCCTCGTCTACTTCAACTGTTAAAATTATGTTTTTCATTTCAAACCTTCTTGAAATCCCATCTTTTTGGTCAGTGTTTTTTCTTAGCGTTAAGAGTAAATAGCTCTTATGGATGTTTTATTAAAAAATAACATGAACATTTTCAACTGGAACATTTTGGAAGCCGCATCAAAAACTTAATTTAAATTTAAGAAAAAATTGCAGCACTAACTTTATTAGCCTACACGTCTCTTTCTCTCTCTCTCTCTCTCTCTCTCTCTCTCTCTCTCTCTCTCTTGCCCGCCCATTTTTCACAGCCTATTCAAGGTAGGAATGTTTGTGGATGTTTTTTTTTTTTTTTTTAGGTTTTTTTTTTCCCTTATTATTAATGTAGTCTATTATTTTCTGCTCTTCTCAGTCTGCTCAAGATGGCAGAACACCCAAATACAGAGAGCGGTAGCGTGACGAGAAACTTACTTAATTGATTGCAAATGACCCCGTTCTCTCTGACAGATAAAAAATAAATCATAATAATACAAACACACTGACTAAAAATACTTTGTTGGATATTTATATACCTGGGTGGCCTGTCCAAGTATTTCATATGTCATACATATCGTACTGTGTATGACTGTGTATGTGACAAATAAAATCATTGCAAATGATTATAAAATGATTCACTGCTAAATATACTGTAATGTGAAAAAAAGCACATTAGTATGAGCACATTAATATTTTACCAGAACTGTCCATGACATGCTGTTAGACAAAAATAATGAACACTATCTACAACAAACTGATTCAAGACACAGATACAGTGCAACATGAACATTTTTACTATATGTAAATATGTAATGTGATTGATGATAAGAATTTCATTAGGGGAACATAGAAGAAACAGCCACGTTTTAACACCTCAGTTGCAAACATATGAAAATTAAAGATGAATTAAAAAAAAAACATTGATTTTTGAGTCAGTGTGGCAATACATTAATTGCCACATGAAAGAAGCAGGTTATGTAAAAATGCTATTTTTGTTTCTGTTGCACCACTTGTGTCACTCAGAGCCTCTCTTCTTTGTAGGATGAAACACTCTGCTTTAATAATCACTGTGTGGTAATTTCTGAGGTAATCAAAGCCATTCAGTGGGAGTGTTAGGCTACTTAGTTGATGCAACAGGAACCGTGAGATGCTAATCGAGACTGGTCATGGGGACCGCATGCAGTTTATCTGCTTTGTAATGGTTTAGACCTTAGGCTACTGATCTACTCGTCCTGACCCAAGTGCTTTTCTTCTGTTGTAGCTAATTTCAGGAAAGCTGTAAAATGAAAGCTTCTGTTTAAAGAGCTGCTGAATAAAAAAGAATGTGCTGGCTTTCTAAAAGATAGGACAGGGGATGAAATAATGAAAGTAGAAGGAGAGGTCAGGGTTTCTTTCCTAATACAGTTTGACCCAGATGACAAACACAAGGGCTCTGCCAGTTTGTCCCTTTTCATTCTTTCTCTTGTGTCCTTTCTTTGTAAGGGGCTTTGTGCATGATGCTTGATAAGTTGAGTGGGTGTGAAATGCTGATGCAGCCGAATGGACACCCATTTTACTCCATTTGAAGGGTCCGTGTCAGGCTTGTAGTTTTGTTCAGTTCCATTCTTTCACTTGACCTCAGATTTATTTTTTATCTGCTTTAACAGCACTTAGGTTACTTTAGAAAAGGAGTGATGTTCATATGAAAACACAAAGCCTGATTTTATGACTAATAATAATTCACTATTATTATACTTGTTACTTTCTGTTGGAAGTTATGGACATACGTGTTTAAAGCATCTAAAACTACAGGCCGCACTATCAGTCGGAGCACGGTTAAATGTGTGTGAGTATTGGACTCGAGCCTAACGGATGTGTTATCTGTATTAAATGCTTTAATCCCTTGAGTGCAAGACAGAAGATGGGACTGCTGAGTGCTGCTGGGTTATGGGAAACGGTCTGTGGCCGAGAGACCGAATCTCCTCAAGGTCAAAAATTATGGCTTTTCCATTTCCTCGACAAAATACAGCTAATGCAGCTCTTTAGTCTGTGGCTTTGAAACTGCACACTTTCATCTTTCGTGTGATTTTTCTAGTAAAAAGCAGCTGCAGTTTTGGGTCTAATTTAGATTTTTATATTTATTTCTATCTATTTTTTTATTACTAAAATAGAGGATAATGTTTGCTGTCCAGCTCTACCTTTTAACCCATATTACATGTTTATATATGCTTTTAAGGTGACATTAAACTAAGGGAGATTGATGGCTGCCAAGTGGTTTTGAATGAATTTTCAGCTCTCCGGATTGATGTCCTCCTCGGTGGCCTAGGCATCACTCTTCTTAATGATCCTCATTATTAAGCAGGCGTATGTCTTTGACTGGGCATGTGTCCCTTGCTCTGATTAATGGCACGTGGGTCATTGATCATTCTGCTATATCCATGGAGACCCAAGTAATTCTGTGGAGGGGTGAGAAGGCCAGAGAAATTATTCTTCTTTTCAAGGGATAGCACTGAAATTGAACAAGGCTAAATGTTACAGATAACAACTAGTACTTTATATACATAGCAGATATATTACATTTATTCTTATAACACGAGCACTGGACAACCTCATTCTTCTATCCTTTTAACCTTTTTTGTTGTCTTCCTATATCTTTTATTTATGCTTAGTTAGTTAGTGAGTTAGGTAGGTAGGTAGGTAGGTAGGTAGGTAGTTTTACTTTATTAATTCCAGAAGGAACTGGTATTGTTACAGCAGCCACGTCACAGATTATACTTCAAATAAGTCTTTATATATGAGGAGAGTACAAGTCAAACCGGGGCTTTTGAGGAAGAATAGCCGAAGACTTTTGAGTCATGAAAGTATAAACTTCCTTTATTTATCTTTATAATCCCCTGCTACACTAACTTATTCCAGCGTTTCACCGGTGCTTGTATACCCTTAAGGTAGAAAGTTTTCTCAGTACACCAGAGCCATGATCGGACCACCTGCTTCACATCTAAAACACTGGTCTCTCAGGAACTCCTTTAATGGCCCAAACATGGCTTGGAGTGAGGATGTTGTGCAGTAGGCATTTATCGTGTTGGAAAAACAACTGGAAAAACACAACACCTTTTGTAATCAAACTGTCATTTTTCTAGCTAAATGTTCACAGGAATGACTGCAGCAGGCTTCGAGCTATCTCAGTTGGGATCCTCATTTATAGGTATATGGCTTTCTTTAAAACTTTTGCACCATTCAAATGTTTTACCTCTATTCAGAGTCTTATTCCCGGTTTGATTTAAATGCTCCTTGTATATGGGTGAAAGTACAACCAACTTGCTTCCTACATTTTTCTACTATCAAGATGAGGGTCTTACATCTCTGGTTATTCAAACCCTATTGGAGCAGTGACTAGCCAGGAATAAATCAGACAGGAAATGCTTTCGGCAGGCTTTGCTATGTGTTGTTTTTATTTATTTATTTATTTATTCATTCATTTCTTTTTGTCTTGATCATGGTTTTGGTCCACCACTGTTTTGTTCTCAGTGTCCTAAGATCCAGAGAAACTAAAGTTCTCCCACGCAATAGATTTGAAACATGTTGAGAGTTGTATTCTCAGTGGATGCGTCTGTCCATGTGCCAAATCCAGTATATCTAGCTCAAAGGGGAAATTAAGCTTTTCTCTATTGCGTCTGCCTTTGTAGTAGTGCTGGCTTTCTTTTTTTAAGTGGAGAATGTAAGCTATAGTGATAGTGTAGATTTGTGAGTCCTGGGTTCATAAATATATTTTTTGATGTTTCAAATGTAAGTCCTTGACAGTCCCTCTCAGTGACAGCAGCACAACAGCTAAGCACGGGCATCTGTGAGCTCATACATGTGGAAAAGGGTAGATAGTGCTTTTCCTTTTAAATATAATGCTGCCCTGTGACTCAGCGTAATCAGCAGTTTAATAAGATGCAGTTGCATGGTTTAAAACATCACGTGTCAGCCTTCACCCTTCCTGGGAGAGCTGGGGAAAACAAATCAATAGTTTATTATTATTATTATTATTATTTAATAATCTTGTTTGTTACAGAATCATGTTGGATAGGGTTTGTTTCCCCTCTGATATACAGTCCAGGGTTTTATGCTGATATTGCTCAGATATGGATATCAGGTTGGTGCCATCTCTGAATACAATAGTATACAAACGCAAGTGTTAATATTTTGTTACCGCTCCATTATTTGTAGATATAGCTAACCAGCATTTATGATGGAGTATAAAGGTAATTGCTTAAATACTAATGCTACATCTTCCATTCTGATTGTCCCTTTTCTCTTCATCTGAGACACAGAGTGTAGTCTTGACCATAGCTCTGCTACTCTGTGTGCCAGCTTTTCAGTTCTGCATTAAAGCTCAATTTAAACTCACGGTTAGTTAGAATAAGATAGAAGTGATACAATAATGCTGTGTTCATAACTGAAGTGGGGGTTTGTGGTGATTTTGAGGTAAGTGGGTGCTAAGAGCAGTGGTTTTGTTTTAATAAAATCCTATTTAGAATTAGGGCTGTAACGATTCCTCGAGTAACACGATTACAAAAAATGATCGAGGCAAAATCTTCTGCCTCGAAGCTTCTTTAAATTCATTTTAAAAGCTTGCGTTATGTTTTTGCGCAATTATTTTTGCGTGACACAGTGCCCACAGTGCGGATGCAGGCCGCCACTAAACACCAACGAAGAAGAAACGCTTACGTCACCCACAAAGCGGAAGGAGACGCAAACAGTTAGCTGTGTATTGATTTGAGGGAGCGTTTTGTTGCAGGCTGCAAAATAGAAGAGAGCGATAAAAATATGAGCGAGTCAAGAGATGAAGAAAGCAGCAAGAGGGGTGTGGGTGTATGTGGACATGTCACGAGTATGTTATGTATGTATAGCTTGCTCACTTTTAGTACATGGATCTGGTTATGTGAGGGTCACACATTTATGGCTTAAGTTACGTTTGCAAAAAAAAAAAAAAAAACCCAGCTGAGTGTATCTCCACATTTTAAAATAGATGCGTACCCAAGCTTTCAGTATGATAGCCCTTGTCTTTGAACACACACATGCTTAAACATGCTCACCGCCTCTCTAATGGCTGTTTTGACTGAGTAGCCATGCCTGAGGGTCTCTCGCAACAGGAGTGCAGGGTTTTAAGTGTGCTTCCCTGCAATCCCATGAATACTTAATCACTCAATTACTATTCAGTGCATATTCTGCCATGCAACAGTGCCATCTTATAACTCATGCAATGCATTGGAGAAATGTCAGATTCATTAACCATTTTATTCATTTATAAACGCCTGCTGTAGCTTTGAGTGGTTGTCTTTAGTAAAAGAAATGTGTTTTGCACAAGCTCTGCTCATACGTTGACAGGTTTTGTAATTTCTAATAAAATCTTGTCATGAAGCTGCAGCTACAGTATATTTAAGGTCATGAGCAAAATAGATTAAGTTACTAAGTCTTTGTAAATGTTCACTATCTTTCTCTTCTCTCAACACATTT
Organism: Clarias gariepinus; assembly: GCF_024256425.1. Lineage (NCBI taxonomy): Eukaryota > Metazoa > Chordata > Actinopteri > Siluriformes > Clariidae > Clarias > Clarias gariepinus. The sequence continues at coordinate 18,487,611 of NC_071104.1, forward strand.
AAGGATGTCCTCCTTCCTTTGTGTGTCCTTTGTTCATAGTCGGTCTGTCTCTCACATACACACACACACATAATTTCCTAACATTTATCTTTTAGCTTTATTATGCACGATTAACAGAAATGTATGTTTTATTTATTTCCCCTTTGTTTGTAGATAATCATTATTATAATGTTTTTTTTGCTTATTTGAGAGGAAGTAGAGCAGCTCATGTTTTGTTCTTGAGGCTATATTTTGTAATCCAATTTTAAAATATGCATACAAAATATATGCTTAAAGACATTAAAGGGAAGATTAAGTCGTGACTTGCACAAATCATTAAAGTATTAATGGATTAATTAAGTGTTATTGGAGTAACTGCACAGGATGGCGATAATAACTGTTGCACCATAGAAAGGCATGAGCTCTGAGACTGAGCGGTAGAACTTAGTCAACCTCAGTCATTACTTTGATTCAGACAAAGGACAGGCATGATTATATATGCTCTATTTAACACAGCTGTATTCTCAGGTAGGCTAGAGACAGATGGGATCTGAGAGATATGTGTGTGTGTGTGTGTCTGATGCGCCTGTTTAGAATTCTGTCGTGTTGAAGATAGTGTGCATTGTTTTTACCCGTCAAATCTGAAAGCATTCAGAGCCAGTTAATCTTCCTCCACATGCATTTAAGGACATCACGTCTTCGAGAACTATAATACTTATCGCTTGTTTGTGCTGTCGTGTTGTTTCTTATGTAGTTTTTTTTTTCTTCTTCTTTTTTCTGTGGCTTCAGTGGGACTCGATGAAAGATGACAGAGGAGGTGATTGTTATAGCCAAGTGGGACTACACCGCTCAGCAGGACCAGGAACTTGACATCCGGAAAAATGAGCGCTTGTGGCTCCTGGATGACTCGAAAACCTGGTGGAGAGTCCGCAACGCCTCCAACCGTACTGGCTATGTCCCATCCAACTACGTCGAGCGTAAGAATAGCCTCAAGAAAGCCTCGATTGTGAAGAACCTGAAGGATACTCTAGGTAAGTGATGGAAATGTCCTGTTACGATTATAGGCTACAAACCGTAGCCAAACTGAAGATTCGATTCAGATCGATCTTGGGGCTTTGTGATTTACAATTTAATGCGATAACATTAAAGTTTAAAGTAAGTTATAATTTTAACAATATTTTACAGCAGTTTTAAAGGAGCTCCCATTTATGTTCAGTACAAACCCCTGCAAAATAAATGTGCCATAAAATAATCATTTTGGGGGATTTGTATTAATCGTCTTGACGACTGTCACGTGCCTAGGGTTAATTATAATAGTAATAATATATTTGATAATAATAAACCTTTGAATGTCCTAATATAATATTTGATAGAGATTATGTAGGGGGGCAATCCGTGGCAGGGGGGGATTTTAGCGAATAACACCTGTTTGTGTCCGCGGTAAAGTTAGTTTTATATTCGCATCTCCGAATTCAATAGCTGCGTAAATAAACCCGCAAATAAGATACTCACATATATTTCCTCTCTACATTGTCTTTAAGCTACACCTTAAATTATACATGTTTAAAAGCATAAACACCATTATTCTCTACGGTGCAATGAATGATTTAGGGATCATCGCAAAATGCCGCACACCAACAAAACTTCCCTTCTGTTCAGCGCCTTAAGGATCAAAAAGCAACTTTGTTTCCTCACTGGAAACTAGAAATGCCAGACTAGTACTGCCTGATAAAATAGTAATTTTTAACAAAAATACAGAAACATCAGCATACACATTGAAATAAATGAAATTACATATATAATACCGAATGTTTCCTTATATATTGTTCCTCTGCAATTAACATGCCGACGTTAAACCGTTATTGTTGCACTATTCCACTGTTCCACTTTTTCTCTGATGTTATTTTAATTTACTTGTATTATTGATCCATTTCTTTGCGTGTTATTGTTTAGTTTCGAGTGTCCGATCTTTATTGTCAATAAACAAAAGCATGAATTAGAATAGGTACTTTCCTATTATTTTCCACTAATTCCCTCCCGTTCATTGTCATGTCTGTATTCCCCACTAGTGGGGCGCGCCCCACACTTTGAGAACCACTGCCATAGGCACAGGGGAGCAGCTAGTCTTTCATGTGATATTGTTTTTATACCACAGTTCAATAGATTGGTATTTGTTTGTTTATTTAATCATTTATTATGTTCCACCAGCACAAATTCTTCCACAACTGGAGGAACTACTTCACTGTGACCTGTGACACAGAGTGAAGCAAAGTGCAATGTAGATATAGTTAAATGGTCTTGTGCCGTTACTGTCCATTATCTCTACTCATGGAAAGCCTCTCTTTCAATCAGATTGTTTATTCGGAACTAACTGTTGCATAAATATAGTTAAATGTCCCAGTGTTGCTCTATATCGCCACTCATGGTACCAGAATGATGAATAAACCACAGTACAAACACAAGATTGACGTAATGATTTGTATCTTTTTGCTCTCTGCCTGTCTGAAATGTAGATGTGCTGCATATTGAGCTCAGATTCAGTTCACAGCGCTCAGTATCCGGTGTGACTGGTTTTTCAGTCATCGCAATGTGTTTGTTAGACCGATTCCTAGACTTTTTTAAAAACTTTTTTCTTCCCCAATGCGATGATTTTTTTAAGGTGTTTAGATGTTTATTTTGAAGTGGCAGTTGTGTATTCATGCACACTTGTGTTTTTGTAGGTTTGCAAGTATAATTAACCCTGTTCTCTAATGAATGGAGGTTTTGTCTCATGTTTTTCCCCTTGTGTAGGTGGAAGGCAAGCAGCACAGTGCCACTCTTTTTAGCTCGTCTTTGAAAGGGCCTTCTTAGTCACACTCCACACACCCTTGTTATAAGCAGTTCTCTGTGCTGAAGCGGACTGAACAGCCTCTTACAGCGTTTTGCTTCAGGTGGAGATAAATGGTAGAAGAGCTTGATTCCAGTCTTTCTTGGGTAGTATTCATCTCTCTCTGAAATAAGCACAAAACCTACTAAAACAGATCTAAAACCTACTCTGTAGTAAGATGATGGTAGTATTTATAATAATAATATTAATGATGATCATAATTATCAATGATTAATTAGCATCCTTATTATGACGAGTGATTTCAGTAGCTGGATGTTGCTAACAGTGAGTAAAAAATGCACATAGTTGTATTTAAACTAATTAACATAACACAGTTTGTAGAAGAGAATAAAGTCATCAGTTGCATGTGAGCTCGGTAAAATGGCTTTGGAATAAAGCCAATCTCTTTCCTGGCAAGATTTACTGCTAAACATTTTGCTCGTTTATTAGGACAGTATTAGGTGTCTATATGAGTCCTGAAATGACACTTTGACCAGAACTGTTAAAATTTGTGAAAGTATTACATCAGGCATAAGTGTAAACAAAAACACTTACCAGGGAATAATGCTTTATAATGGCTTTTTCCTAAGTAATGCTTAAGACATAATGAAGGAAAAGTTCTTCTTAAGGATTGTTTGATGACCAAAGGGCACTTTTACTGGCTACTTACTGTAGTTCTGCTGATTCTACTTTCTTTCTTTCTTCCTTTTCTTTTGTCTTTCTTCATATCTACTTATTTACTGACTGACTTTGTAGATTGTTTGATTTTGAAGGAAATTTCAAACAGAATCTGCTATCGAGCAGCACATTCCAAGCACATTAACTGTATACCTAGTTGGTGGTGGTATCACTACATCAAGCAGTTGTAGACATCCATTTTCTAAAGACAATTAGTATTGCCAACAGCCTAAATCCATGAACCTACCTTGTATCAACAGTCCAGGCTTGTGGGGGTGATGTGTTAGTGTGGGGAATGTTAATACCAGTCAACAATCGCTTAACTGCCGCAGTCTGTTTGAGTATTCTATGTCTATTCCTTCATGGGTCATATAAGGTCAGAGAGCAAAAGTCACCTCACACTGGTTTCATGAACATGAAAATGATTACACCTGACACGTCTGCAGGAATTGTGCCATGCAATCATGTCAAAGGAATGTTTATTACATCCATGAAATCCATGAAGTAAGGCTCTACACAGTATTAGTATAGTGTTCATTATTAAGCGCTCAGTGAGTGTATTTTGGTTATATGTTTTTTTGGGGTTTTTTTCCCTCTCCTGACTATCACTAAGAATGACTTTTAAATTATTATATGAAAGTTTTTTTGTTTCTTAGGCAGTTGATTGACTTTACAGTATGTGATCTTTTTTTTTATTTTACTAGTGTAATCAAATCCTGTTGTTTCCAAATCCTGTGTACAAATACACATGGTGGCTTGTTTCCTGTCAAACATGGTGAAAGTTCTGTGTTGAATACAGGCATGCATTTGTATTGTGTATATATATTTTACAGTGATTAGGTTTCCTGCATTCTATAAAGTCACATGGGCCTTGCTTCTGCATTCTTTCTCTGTTTATTAGTCAACAGCTACCTCTCTCTGCAGCTTTGTTCAAAAGAGACTTTGCAGGCCAGTTTCACAATATGTCTCATCTTAGACAACTAGCACATAATATTCTTGTATTCAAGGTCTTTTTTTCTCGTCTCTCCTCCTCCTTTTCAGATGTTCAGCTCACGCATTGAATGCACTTTTGATGGGACTCGCTTCTATTTTTTGATTTCCCAAAAGCTTTTTGTTCTGTTTGTGTTGCTGTCTTCATACCCTGTCAGAAGCAGAAGCCTCAGAAAAGCACACAGCTCCCTGGGAAACACATTCTCAAATCGCTAACAGAGGGAAAGTTTTGACTGGTACTTTGTTTGAACTGTGTGCTGTTCTTTGTAAACACTGGGACACGTCCTCCCTCTACAGGCTTCCATCTGCCGTATGTCAGGAGTGAGCTGGATCAATAAAGTCAGCGCCTGTTTTTAGACTTGAACTCAGCTGCAGCACGAACAGCTTAAACTAAATCTATCCGGTCTGTCATGTTAGATTTTTGTCTCTTTTTAAATTATTTTATTTTATTTTATTTTCCCCCCACAGCTGCACTGCAATGTGAGGATTTTTTTTTTTACACTTTATTGATGAGATTAGATTTACTGTTTACTGTGTCTTCTCTTAAACTTTAAGTTCAGACATAAATCTGACTTTTATTTAAAAGGTTTAGGATTCACATAATGATGTTCCGAGACAGAGTTTTCACCATGTTTAAAAATTACTGCATGCATTTTGAGGAGATTGGTCCAGTATGAGTTAGTTGGAAAATGCATTGCAAGTGGTGATGTAAAACGTCTGTCAGTTTGTGTGATGGTCTCTTGGAGAGTTGTGACAGCCATCGAAATTCTTTTGTACGTACCACCTCTGTTATTGTACGGGTCACTGCCTGCTAAAAAAGACTTTCCTATCAGCTTGACAAAGTGAAGCCCTGACATGCTCACTTCTTACGCTTCACCTCATGTGCTCTGATGCACGCAAAGTTCAGTCCCACTTGACTGTAAGGGTCATCTGTTCTTGACTCACTGTGCCTCATACTTTTCCACTTTTGCTATTCTCATAATAAAGGGTCTATAACAATTGCTTATGATGCCTGAGTACAGAAAATGTCTTGTATGCCACTATCTGACAACAGGATGTGTCCTAGTTAGCACAGGTAGTATATTTGTCCCATTTGCAAGGATTTAAATAGACACAAGCACATCTTTCATAGCAAGGTGTGTTTCAAATTGTTCGTATCCACTCTCTTTTGTGCCAGGCAGAGAATGTGCGCCTGTACATCGTGTCCATGTTTGCTTCTTTATGCTCTGAATAGGATATTTATAAAAAATAGTTTGACTTTGACATCACCTCCACTATAAGAATGTTTACTTAAGATGCTGGCGCTCTGATTCAGTCTGCAGTCATTTATTAGATCTATCAGATAGTAGTAAAGCTAAATGATTATTAGCTTCCTGCTGCCCTTGGAGCCAGAGGAGGTATAAATATTTAATGCACAAAAATATATTAAGACTGTAGGGTTGTAGAATAGTTTGTTGTATAATCCATCAGATAGATGATGCAGAAAACAACTCAACAGCAAACTTAGTGCTGAGGGCACAGCACGCTTATGTTGTCTTCTAAATTAATTCTGTTCCCTTCATGTATGCCTACCCAACCCACACCTCTTTTGTCTTTCAGGTCTTGGTAAAACGAAAAGGAAGACAAGTGCACGTGATGCCTCTCCCACACCCAGCACAGATGCAGAGTACCCCTCCAATGGGAGTGCAGGAGGCAGTGGAGTGGGTGGGGCAGAGCGAATCTACGATCTGAACATTCCAGCATTGGTGAAGTTCTCCTACACAGCAGAACGTGATGATGAGCTGAGTTTAGTTAAAGGAGACCGGGTTGTCGTGATGGAGAAGTGCAGTGATGGGTGGTGGAGGGGGAGCCATGACGGCCGCGTGGGCTGGTTCCCTTCAAACTATGTCCGTGAGGAGCCGGCCTATGCAGATACAAATGCAAGCTTTGGAGGGGACATGTTAGGGGGCTTTCGCTCCCTAAGAGCAGGGCAGGGGGTGGGGCTTGTCAATGGCAGGTTGGCAGGCACAGGGAGCTCAGTACTACCTGTGGTCCAGACTTTGTACCCCTTCAGCTCGGTTACTGATGAAGAATTGAACTTTGAGAAGGGTGAGACCATGGAGGTGGTGGAGAAGCCAGAGAATGATCCTGAATGGTGGCGATGTAGGAACAGCAAGGGTGTGATCGGCCTTGTGCCCAAGAACTATGTTGTAGTGTTGAATGACGGGCCTGCTGGACGACGTCCCGCCTCCCCTCCCATCAGCCACATGGGCCCGTCCCGTATAGGCAAGTTTGCAGGCAAGGACTGGTACTACGGTAACGTGACCCGGCACCAGGCAGAATGTGTACTCAATGCACGAGGAGTTGAGGGAGACTTCCTTATAAGAGACAGCGAGTCCTCGGTAAGGAGCAATTTTTCTTCTGTAACAAAACAGAAAGCACAAACACATCCTCATAGATACCATAGCTGGACTGATTTCGTTTTACTTCAGGTCTTGTATACAAGTAAAAGCAGTTAATAATAATAATCATTATCATCCCATTAGGTTATCTTAAGTTGAAAGTAAATGTTACTGCTGCCATCTTGTGGAGAAGTGTTCAAAATGCAGTTTAGAGTTCTATTTTATTTTTTGCATGCATCACTTATCTCTTTGTCTCTCTCTCTCTCCCACCCAATTTACAGCCTAGTGATTTCTCCGTGTCTTTAAAAGCAGTGGGGAAGAACAAACACTTCAAGGTGCAGCTGCAGGATGGAGTTTACTGCATTGGACAGAGGCGCTTCAACAGTATGGAAGAGCTTGTGGAGCACTACAAAAAAGCTCCCATCTTCACTAGTGAACAGGGAGACAAACTCTACCTGGTGAAACCTCTTGCCTGAACTTGGTTTTATCCTACTTGGCAAGTTTTGCCTTTTCTTCTTTATTTCCTTTGCCATCTTCTCCTCTCTGCCTGTCTCCTTGTAAGGACTTTAATCAAGCCTCTGGGTTGGATGGCAGGAGTCCTGTACTTTCTCACAAGGCTCTGTCAAGGAAAAACTGGATGTTCTTTTAAGTTGAAATACCCATAAGCCTGTTAATTATTTGTTCAAAAACTGAATTCCAGCCTTTGAGGAGGACCTAGAAATAAATACATCTTATTCGTCTGATTCACTGTGTGACTGTTGTTAACAATCCCTCTGCCTTTGGCTTAAAGCTCCTCTGCTTTTATTGGCTCTGGTTAAATAGCGTCTGTGTTCAGATCCTCTCTCACTCCAACTTAGACTGTTTTAGATACTTCACATTGTGCATTAATAAGAAGCATATCAGGCCAACAGTAGGATGGTTTTTGCTTTTGGTCATAGCATGTGTTTAGTAGCTAAACACATTTAAATTCATACAGTTCAATTATCTTTTGCACTGCTTTATGTATATGTTTTTTTAGGGTGAAAAAGGCTTACCATGCAGAGATTGTGGGTCCACCTAATGAGCCAGTATGTGGAGCACATCAGCTTCTTTGCAACTGTATCAGAATTCAGTTTAAAATGTTTTTCAGCACTGCACTTGGAGCTAAATAAGGCCTGCAAAACTCAACTGTGCATTTTCTGATCCTCCTGAGACTGTTTCAGCCTTGATGCTGATTTTGAATGCTGACTTCCATTCATGCCAGCTTTCAATTTCACTGACTCAGTGCACACAGTGAACCTTGATTTCTTGGTTCTTACTGTACTTAGTTCAAATGTTTACCATAAATACAAGTCGCTCTTCAGGGTTTCTTTAGGTTCAGGGCGCTTTTTCTTTAGGTAAACGGTAAGTCCTGATGCATTGAGGAAGAGGCGGGGCTAAGCATCTTTGTGACCCACCGGGGGGTTTGAATGTGTATAATTCTACAGCCAAATGTGCCACATATCACCAGTATGGCTATGCTTAGTGTCCTTATCAACTTGGAGTCCCCTCACACTCACTCACACACACACACACACACACACACCGCTTCTTTCAATAACACTCACACTTGCCTAGCTGATTGTGAACACTAAGCATAATAATAAATGTAAATTGTTTTTGTTCTCTTTCCTTTAGCCACACCTGTCTGTTTACCAAGAAGAGTGTTGATCATTTTTTTAAAGACATGTCTGAATGTTATTGAGCAATGTTATTTAATTCTTCTTTCCTCTATATGTATATATATATACATAAATATAAATATATATATATATAAAGATAAGTTGCATATATGAATCGTTTAGATCCAGCATTATGGTACTGTATTGAGGACAGTGTGGTGAGAATTTAAATACTTTTGTTCAATAAAAGTTTTGCAGAATAACAGAAAATGATTTTAGCGAGCATTGACTTCTTTGCCATCTGTCCTAACATCGCTGACACAGTGGTTTTAAGAATTTCTTGTTGTACACATTGATACACTTGTACACATTCATAAAATCCACGACAGGAAACGGAAATCACAATGATTAAGCTTATATTGCATTAAAGACCTGCAAAATGGAAACCTTTAAATGTATAAGGAGCGGAATCAAGTCATAAGGTGGGGCTAAAAACAAATATTGCAGGCGAAAATGATTTAGTTTTTTGCCTTTAAACCAGAGATTCAGAAAATGATACCTGTTTAAAAATATGGTTTATTGTGATAATGAGTCAAATTAACAAAAGGAAATCTCTTTACAATAAATTTTTATACAGACTCTAGGAGTAATCTTCTGGGTTCATTATTTCATAGTTAAATGAAGAAATTTTCCCCACACCATTACACCACCCCCACCAGTCTGGACTGTTTACACATAGCAGGTTGGATCCATTGGATTCATGCTCCTGGCACCAAATTCTGACTACCATCTGTGTCCCTTGGCAGAAATCAAGATTCATCAGACCAGGCAACGGTTTTTAGTCTTTAGCTGCCCAGTTTTCGTGAGCGTGTGCTCACTGAAGGCTAACCCTACTGTTCTTAGCTGACAGAAGTGAAACATGATCTTCTAAAAAATTGATTTTGAATTCAGAGTTTTCCAGGAGCAATAAGCAATGGCATATTTCCGTTGTAAAATAAATGACTTTAACCTTGCACAATATTTAAAGGTGTTTTAACAATGTGTGTGTAAATAAATTTGTTGGTCACCCCTGCTTCATGATGGTTTAGATCTATACATGCTGCTCCTGAGCTCCCCGTAATCCAGACCCCCACCTCTGTCCTCTGCACCTGCTGACTCATCACTGTGCTAAACTGGACTCCATGTTAACTTGGACAACTTCTGTTATATTGAACTTCCCGCAGCCTAACACACATGATGTCGTTATATAATTCCTGTTATTCGCTATCACCCAAATGAGGATGGGTTCCCTGTTGAGTCTGGTTCCCCTCAAGGTTTCTTTTCTATTGCCATCTCAGGGAGTTTTTCTTTGCCACCGTTGCTGACACCCTTGGCTTGCTCATCAGGGACGATCTCATTATTATCTAAACTAATTTTTCTCACTCATACACACTTTGCTAAGTTTTCTTTTCCTTTTTTGAAGCTGCTTTTAGACAATGACCATTGTTAAAAGTGCTATATAAATAAAATTGAATTGACAAAATTTTTTTACACAAAGCATGCATTGTTAAATTGACACAAGTGTTTACATTTCTGAGGGTGGTTTTGACATAATGATACATGGATTATCCATGAATTCTTATTTCAAGAAACAATTAAAGTATTTATTATTTTATGTTTTTCATTTATCAGGTCCTCAGTAAAAAAATTTGCCCTCACGAACTTCTATAAAGAACAAAGGATGTGGTAACTTTTCCACACACACATACACAAAAAATATATTATTTTGAAAATGGAGAATTTACCACATTTTATAAGTCAGTAACATATATAACCACCTTTAGCAGTAATGGATTGAAGGAAACTTTATACATTTCACTTGAAAATGTTTTGGTGGAGTTCAGCGTTCTGTAAATAAGTGTCCCAGGTCTCGACTGTAAAACAAGCCCTCCACCACCACGCTCGACTGCCCGTTTAAAGTGTTTGTCATGATATGCACCAAAGGTAGGTATTTACGAAATATAGAGAAAATATAGAATATTTTCAGAGAGACTGGGCTTTTTCCCAGCCACCCTTCCATGAAAGCCATACTTGTGCAGTCTTTTCCTTATTGCGCTGTCATGAATAAAAATATTTAATGTGCTTGCAGAGGCCTGTAAGTCACATGATGGCGCTATTGGGATTTTTAATCTCTCTAAGCATTACATGAACTAACCCTAGACTGAATTTCCTGGAAGGCACACTGGCGATTGTTTTGATTGGTAAAATCTCTCAGTGATGAGTGGAGAATTTGCCTTAAAAATCTGCCTTAAAATCCATCTCAGATAATGATGAAGCAACAGTTGCTTCTCTGTCGTGGTTCATGTTCTTTCCTCTTGACAGGTAGACGTACCTGTCCTTACCCTTGAAAACACAGAAACAGCCAAAAAATTTTTGTTTGCGTTGAGGTTCATTTATTAATAATACATGTCTGTTTTTCTTTCAGTGATTCTGGAAATAAAAATGGACCTTATTTTTTTCCCGCAACCTAAATCTTTCAAAAATAGATTTTTTTTTTTATTTGAATCCTTTTTAAACACCTGATGTCATTTGCATTTCCACCAGCAGAAGCTACAGTAATTATATAAATACACACTTGAAGAAGGGGATGCTTTCATTTTTCCCATGATTGTAGCTGTAAACTTTATTCCACCCAGTGTATTGTATCAAGCCATTGCATATTTAGCACTACTTCTCTATTTAATTATTAAATGTGTTGTTGCAGAGTCTTGCTACCATCATCTGGAGAAATTTGATGGTCATGAAGTTAACGATGCTAAATAAGACCCTAGTAGGCCCATTATATTTTCTTATTTTAAAAAAATTGCAGTTACTGAGAAATTTCTTTCTCTTTGCTATTTGAAAGATCTTCAGCTTGATATTAAATTACCTGCTTAAATTATCCACTTAAAAAGTTGAGAGATTAGTTTGAGGACATACTGTACTGCATATATTTTTGACGATTTCAAGGGATTAATTTGTAGTTATATAGATTTTGTAAGATTTTCATGTTTATTTCGCCAGTGTGGGTCACTGTTACAAACCATGTCACTGCCACAATCAAAAAATCATCAGTCTAATGTAATAGTCAGATTAAATGATGGATGCATTATATGTCTGCTTTATGTCATGTTAATACTGTAGCTGTATCCTTTTTGTCCCTTTTGCTAGGAATGCTGTGTATTATGCTGTACATGCACATGGTACACGCTTCACACATCCTGTTATTTCCACATTCTTTTTACATTTTCATCTCAGTATTACTGTAAAGAGGTGACGAGGGTGTTGCAAGAAATGTTTCACTTCCTTCCTCTCACACTACATAGGTTTAATGTCTTCATGTACTGTATAGGCACAATATTCCATTTTATGTTGTGTAAAATTTCATTGGTGTGGCAACAAATAATCTTCCTGTATAGTTTTATTTCCTCACAGTTAGAATGTAAGGTCAATATAGTTTGCCAACTTTTACTTTAAAATAAAATTAGTAAAGTTACTATTAAAGTTCCCAATTACTATAAAACTTCTAAATTACTTCAGGCATTAGAAGTCACACAATTAGATAAATGGAGCTGACCTGTGTTAATATAAGCATTATTCCAAGAAGCACCTTAAGAAGATTAGGATAGATTTGAATAAGCTGGAGAGATCCACAGCTTGGATTTTGCCACCTATTTATATTGAAATTTTACTCTAATATTCTGCTTAGATCAATCATATTTAATCCCAGTTAAATCCATTTTATTTTCAGGTTATAACAATAAAAAAAAGTACCAGTTCAAAAGAGGTGAATACTTTAGCAAGTCCCTGTAATAAGTTGCAAGTTTGTAGTAAGTAGGGCAGAAATGTTTGATTTATTATTAAGAAGCACAATGTCTCTTTGGCAGATGTTTAAATAAATTTGTGAAGCTGTTTATCTGGAAATATGTGCTTATTTAGGCTCCATTTTCTGTCTGCACTGTAAGTGTCTGTCTTTCAGTGTTGCATGGGCATGTGGACTCTTTTGATGGACTGGCACACAATCCTGGGAAAAGCAAACAGGGTACTCTGACTGTGAGGTGCCATGTATTGGCATGAGAAGGAGAATGATGCAACTTGCTTCTGTCTTACTGTGAAAGGACGTCTCCAGTGTAGAGCTTGCTGTATGACCTGCACCGCTAGCATCTCCAGGTACGTCTGTCGATTTATTGTTTTCAGGAATAAGTGACCCCATCTTACTGGATTCTGCATGTTTTTAGTTTTAATGGGAAAAAATAGTATATAAAGTATATATATATATTTTGCGCACATTATTGTTTATAGATTATAGAAATGCGACGGTTTCGACCATAATATAGGTCTGAAAGATTATTTTCCATTTTCATCATAATCACTAGTAAAAAAATTATACTTTAATATTATATTTATAACCTAATTTGCTTAACATCACTGCAAAATTTTTGAGAACTATATACTGTATTAACACTAGAGTTTTAAGTATTTAGTAAGCATCAGTGTTTTTTAGTAAATATTTGATCAGTTCTGTCCTGTTTATGTAGTTGCAGATTTAAGTTTTTACATGTACATTTGTTAAAGTGGCTTTTTACCAACACGACTTTTGCAAATGTGTAGCCATGACATGGTTAAAACCTAACTTAAATAAAACTTTCTTCCTTCCTTTTTTTTTTTTTTACCTTTTTTTTTGTACACAAACTGAATAAAATGTTTTGTCTTATATGTTTGAAAAGTTTCTTTGGAACCTAATTTTTTATCATCTTTAAATGTTTATTGTGTACAGGTTCCTCCCACCAGACAAATGTCTACAATTATTCTAAAACTTCTGTTCTTGTAGTTTTGTGTTATGTATTAAACGCATCTGTTTCCTTACAGACAGAATTACAGCATGTCTCGTCTGCACGTCTCAGTGTTACTCTGCATCCTGATTGTGCTTCCTCTCTCCATAGCTGGTATTTGATTTGATTACCATTCCTCTATGTAATACAGGGCCAAAAGTTTGTGGACATCTGACCAACACCTGCGCATGTATGCGTCTTTCCATAAACCTTCACAAAATGTGGAAGTGCACAATTATATTGAATCTCTGCGTGCTGTAGCATTACATTTTCTCTTTACCCTAACTTAGATATAGAAACCTGTTCCAGCATGAGAATGTACCTGTGCACAAAACACAAATCCCCCAGTCATGCTCCAAAGTCTAGTGGAAAATCTTCCCAGAAGACAGGAGATTATATAGCAATTATTAAATGAATTGCAATTGGGGAATGCATCCTGAGTGAAACGCATGTAGTTGTGAATGTTTAGGGATTCACAAAATTCAGGCAATGTATTGGAGTTGACACTTTTTAAGATTAGAATGCATGTTATGTTCAGGATATTGACAGATCGGCTATTTCAATGAACCCACACATGACAAAGATTAAGCCAGTTCACTTTTTTGAAGATTTTTTTATGCATTATGTTTGTGTCTCAGTCTCTCACTCAGGCTCTGAAAGTGGAGAGGGCTCTCTTGAGTCATTGGAAGGTAGGCACTATTTTAATGTGCTTATTTATTTACTGAAAGGTTGAATGTGTATTTTCCTCACAGTTCTGGATATTGTAGTTTTCCCACACTCGGTGAACACTGTGGTAAAACCAGCTTTGTGTTTCTCCTGACATAGACACCACAATCAAAATGGAGCGTGAGGAGACATACATCATGCCCTACTGGAACATGTGGTCCTCAGACTTCTATGGCTGGATGGAGGAGTTAAGAGCTCAGGGAGCATATGATACATTGCTGGACTTGGCAAGAACCTACTGGGCTCACTTTCCTCTGAACAGCTATTTAGGTTATGACTCTGTCACTTATCCAGAACAGTCAGAGGATACTGACAACTGACAGCACCTGGCTATGTGTTTTTCCAATGAGCTGTATTTCCATGTGCTCCCTGCTACAGTAAACTCCAGAGAATAGTTTGTGTTTTTCCTTTACAGTATAGTCTCTTTTATAACTTTTACAAAATTAAAGGCACCCATACATCTTAGTTACCTCATTAATGTGAACAGAGTTTGAAATATTATGTTGTTATTCCTCAAATTTTGATTATGATCAAACAGAATCTGAGTGTGTATGACTGTTTTTGGACAGGGAGTGTATGTACAGTATACACTACATACACAATGATGAGCCATAACATTATAAGCACTGACAGGTTAAGTAAATAACATTAATTATAATTTTATAGTGACACCTGTCAAGTGAACAGTCAGTTCTTAAAATCAATGTGCTAAAAGCAGGGAAAATGGGAAAGCATAGGGTCTGATAGACTTTATCAAGGGCCACTTTGTAATGGGTAAAATGCTGACTTGGAGCATCTCCAAAATGACATGTCTTCTGGGGTGTTCGTGGTATGCAGTGGTTACCTACCTAACTTAGCGCAAAAAAAAGGACAACTGGTGACCTGATTGGGCCATGGGTGTCCAAGATTCATTTATCCATATGGGAAGTAAAGGCTAAGCTGTTAGGGCCAATCCCACTGTAGAGCTACTATGGCCAATTTGCTGAAAAAGGTATTTCAGCCTGTGATAGGAAAGTAATAAGAAGGTGTCAGAACATACAGTACATCACATCCTCTTATTGAGATAAACCTGGTCAGAGTGTCCATGCCGACCCCTGTCCATTGCTAAAAGTGATTACAATGGGTGTCATTGTCACTTCACTTTTCCGGACAAGTTTCTGGAAGACAGCAAGAAGGTGTGTTGCACTGGGCGATGCTCTGCTGTAAAACCCTTGGTCCTGGCATATGGATGGCTTTGAGATGGAACACCTACCAAAAGTTTGTAGCAGACCAAATATTTCCTGATGGCAGTGGTTTCTTTTAGCAGGATAATGTGCCTTGGCAGTGTTCTTATAAACATGACAAAGAGGTCAAAGTATTGACTTGGGCTCTAAATTCCCCAGATCTCAATCTAAGTTACCATATCTGCTGCTGTTTCCTTGTACCAGACACACAGCACATCTTTAGAGGTTTTGTGGAGCTGAGAGGTTGATGTATATATGCTATGTTTTAGAAACACATTTGTATTGACTCAAGGTTTATTGATGCCATTATAAAAATTAACAAGAAGTATGAGCATGACAACAGAACATTTTAGATTGGATTGTATTTTTAAGTTTACTCATTTGAAGCAGCATTAAATACAAAGCTTTAGCAAATGGTTGTTCCTGAGGTTGTGTTTAGAATTGAAGCTTTTTGTGTTGAGGATGTTGAGTCGTGTGATGTGATTGTTGTTGGGCTCTGGCTCTTCTCTTCATCTCTCTTTCATTAACAAAAGTTGTTTGAAGATAATAGGACATGGAGATACAACTGCAATCTTTACCACCAAGTGTTGCCAAAAACACACAAATGCAATCTTAACAGCAGTAAGTACAGTATTGAAGATGCTAAAGACATTTTTAATTACATTTTCTTTATCAACCAGCTCAAACACAAGACGAGACAAGGACAAACAATGTATTCTCAATAAAAAAAACAAAGCACCTGTTTTATAACCAGAAAAATAGCTCATTATTACAACATTCAAAATTGAAGAAAAATAACCCTTAAACAATACAAATAATGCAAAGATAAATAATAAGTTGAACGGCTATACTCAAATTTTCATATATTTTAAAATGATTAGTTCTTTATTAGTAAACCTCTAGCTATTTAAATATAATGGGTCAAAACTGAGGTTTTACAAACATCTAACCAGTGAAACTCATTACTTTTATGGTAGAGAACTTTGAGTTGTTTTTGTTCGAGTTGGATTTTAGCGCCACCTTCCAGCTTCCTCCCATCATTCCAGAATAGGGTCAATATAAAATCATCAGACCACATGAAAAGTCCAACCTTCCTAGCATGTTGGAAAGTTTTGTGTTGCCTTTTAAATGTGACACTTAGAGATCACTCTTAATCATTTTGCATCAGTGTCCATCAGCATCACACTTTTCCGCTCCTAATCTAAAACAATTAATGGAAATTTGATCAAACCTTCACAAGTTAGGAAGTATAGATATGAAAATTCCTAAAGCATTTTTTTTATTCCTCCTAATAAATATGTATTTCATAACCCCTCCTAAACCAGTCATGGGAACTGGGCCGAAGTTGAACAGTACCTTTTTTAGAAAACCTAGATGTACACCAGTTCTGGGGGGAAAAAACTATTTCATAAAAAATGAGTAAGGTTTTACAACAGCTGTCAACAACTACTCATAAACTATTGAAGGGAATTTTACAGAAAGCATACAGTACCTTTACCAACAAACACTGATAAGTACAAGTCTATTTAAGTGGTTAGAACAAATTCCAAATTTATATATTTACATTTTGGAGACAGAGAGAATGATAAAATATAAAAATAGACAGAAAGAAGTATTGTCCTAACATCTATGACCATATGAGCATGCATAATGTTTTGATTTCTTTTGTATTTCATCACTCAAGCAAAAATAAATAAATTAAAAAAATCTGCCTGTGCCCCTAACGAACCTGTAAGTGCACAAGGACCAAGTGGGTGCAGAACAGCGCAGTGCAGAACTTGTGCCACTTCACAGGTAAACACTATGTAGACTGCATGTCAACAAATGTCTTTCTAGAACGTCTCTGCAACTTGTGACAAACTCAATCTCTGTGATTTAGATTGAGATTAAAAAAAATACTTAATACACACACCTGCATTGCTAATCTGATTATGTTCTAGTAGGCTTAGTCAGTATTCTGGACTCCACTTTTTAGGTTCTTGGCTTTTAAACAAAACAGCTCTTTGTGCCCACAGTACTGAGAGAATGTCAACACTGTACACACACACGCCATCAGGCATATCCAACCATTACTCAATGGCCCTGATTTAATACAAATAAAGTCCTGGATAATAATTGAATGATAATATACAGTATTGGTAAAAAAAAAAAGTTACCTGTACACCTGTGTTTGTATATACAGTATATATAGTATATACCTCCAAGATCTTGTATTAATTTCAAAAAGATCTTGTTCAATTTAGTAAAAATAAAAAAATCAGTTTGTTCTTCGTGGTGAGATCAGTTTGTCCCTGTTTTTTTTTTTTGTTGTTGTTTGTTGTTTTGTTTTTTAGTGATTTGATTTCAGTAAGCGTAAGTGATCTCCCATTATGCTTATTCAATATGTTTTCCTGACCACATTTCTTCCTTGAAAATAATGGTTCACGACTAGCCTTCCAGTTTTTATTAAACGGTTTTACAGTTTTACAACTTGAAAGCTGGAAAATGGGGGATGTTTCAAATCATATAAGACTTTCAAATCACACAAGCCATTATTTTATTCACAATAGAACATAAAAAATGTAAACTGAGAAACTACACTTTTATCCCCAAAATGAGCTTATTTCAAATTTGATGCCTGCTACAGGTCTCTAAAAATTTGGGACGGGGCAACAAAGGGCTGAAAAAGCAAGAAATTTTCAAGAAAGATTCAGCTGGGATAACATCTAGCAGCAGCTCTGTAACATGGTTAGCTATAAAAGGGATATCTTAAATTCAAATTCAAATTCAAATTTTTTTGTCACATACACAGTCATACACAGTATGAAATGTAGTGAAATGCTTATACGACTGCCAGTGACCCTAAAAGAGAATTAAAGTTTACAATAAGAAATAAATATGAATAAAAGAAATACGATAGAAATTTTTAATAGAAAAATTAAATTAAATTAGGAAAAATAGAACTAAAAATAAAAATAGAAATATGATGTACATAAAATAGAAATATACCATACAAATTGAAATATACTGTACTGAGAAATATACTGTACAAATTGAAATATACTGTACTGGGTGTGCAAATATGCATAGAACATAGGAGTCTCTTAGAGGTAAAGATGGCCAGAGCCTTTACAATCTGTAAAAAAGTGCGTAAAATGATTGTGAAATACTTTAAAAAAACAACGTTCCTTAACATCAAACATGTTAAACATCATGCATAACATCATCAAAAGATTTAGAGATACTGGAGAAATCGCTGTCTGTAAGGGACAAGGCCAAAGACTTTTGTTGGATGCCTGTGGTCTTCTGGCCCTCAGATGACAATACATCACTTATTAGCATAATTGTATCATTTACATTACTAAATGGGCCCAGAAATACTTCCAGAAACCACTTTTGGTAAACACAATCCGCCATGCCATGGCACCTAAAGCTTTATCACATATGTCAAAAAGGGAGCCATATGTGAACATAGTCAAGAAGCGCTGTCGTGTCCTGTGGGCCAAGGCTCATTTAAAATGGACTGTTTCAAAGTGTAAAGGTGTCCTATGGTCAGACGCCGTGTCCTCCGGGCTAAAGAGTAGGGACCTTCCTTCCACCTTCCAGCGTGTTGTTAGCTTTTAGTTCATAAGTCAACATTTCTGATGGTGTGGGGGTGCATAAGTGCATACAGTATGGGCAGCTTGCATGTTTTGAAAGGCACTATGAATGCTAAAAGGTATATGAATGTTTTAGATGACATCTATTTCAGGGAAGGTCTTTCTGTATTTCAGTAGGACAATGCAAACCCATATACTGCAGCTATTACAACAGTATGCCTTTATAGTTGAAGAGTTGAGTGCTGAGTGCCTGCAGTCCAGATCTTTCACTTATGGAGAACACTTGGCGCATCTTTAAACAAAAAATATGTGCTTATTTTGTGCATAAAATTGTAAAAATTTCTCAGTTTAAAGATTTATGTTCTCTATCTCCAATTGTGAATAAAATATTTGCTCATGTGACTTAAAGGTCTTTTAATTTTTATATATATATATATATATATATATATATTAGTTATTATATATAAGTTGACTAATAAGTTGGCCCTTCTGAAACAGAGTAGCATCTTTGCCACGACTACAGAATATGGAATATGTCTTCTAACACGGTTGTTGAAGAAATGAGAAGCTACTTAGTTCCTCAGTTAGGGTTAAATGACTTGTTGCCAGCTGAACCATATCCAGTGGAAGGATTTTTTGTGCCTGTGAAAAAAAAAGTTCATAACTCATCCCAACTAGATTGTTTTCAAATCATATTCACAAACTTATATAAAGATTGATATAGATAGATAGATAGATAGATAGATAGATAGATAGATAGATAGATAGATAGATAGATAGATAGATAGATAGATAGCAGGCAGTCATTAAAGATGAATGAATGAACAATGAATGAACAATGAATTGCGCACAACTCATGTTAATGTTTAAATGTGTGTTTGTTTAAAATCTTTTACCTTTCTTTCACTTGGAAAATTTGCAGAGAAACGGATAGAGAGGATATCTCACAAAAGGAACTCAGTGCCAAGAGAAATGTTAAAACAGTTTATGGAGTTCGTGTTTTTTTTCTACTTTTCCAGTTCAGACGGACCAGCTGTAAATTAGATTTTCGCTGTATGAGAACTGCTTTATCATTGTACCTGTTTGTGGGTCACATAATATTAATATACATTTGATAAAAGGATCAGTTTCACATATCACAGTATCAATCAAAGGTGGAAAATGCACACATTGTTTTGCCTTTTGGTTTTGCAGTATTTCCTCCCTCAGGCATCTGAGCAAGTTTCCACTGGGAGTGCTTGCATAAACCTTTCTCTCCCCCTCTCTTTTTCTCTACACTGCATCCAAACCCTCAGCAGTAAACGAGTGCAGACAGAGAAAAAGAACAGCGTCCATGATGATGTACCCAAAATTTTACCTACGGCTCTTTACCTTCCTGGCAATAATCACTCTACTGGCTCTCTCAGGTAAATGCTTCCTCCCAATGCTTCTTTTCACAGATGTCTGTTAAAACTTTTCTCTCTTCCCAAAAATGCATTTATCTCTTTTCTGAGACAAACTCAAAACCAAGGCACAGATATTTTGCTCTTTGTAACTGGTTCTAGATATGCACGAACAATGAAATGCAATGAAAATGAAATGTACGTGTGATCCAAATGTATACTGTAAGGATAAAAATCTGCCTCTGTTTAATGACTCTAGCTTTCTACAGTACATGTGCTCTAGATGTGTTTTGATTTTGTCTCAGGGATTGTGAAAGTACGCTTGAATACCTGACTTTAGAGATACACAATCACTTGTTTTAAAGATCACAATTTAAACAGTGATAAAATATTATTCATATATTTAATATCTATGAATTATTAACTTTTAAAGTATTTTTTAAGTATTAAGATTATTGTCTTTGCAAGTCTAGTGTTGTACTCAAGAAATTAAATGAATTCTATAGTTCATTCCACATAAATCAGAAAGGGTTCTGGATGCCACAGCAAGTTTTTATTGTCATCAGTATTATCTACTAACTGTATAAGCTTCATTTTTGTATTTATATTTCCAGTTCAGTTAAGCACAAGAAAATCTTACACCCACAGAATTGACATAAAATGCAATCTGGTGTTTAATATACATTTTTTTATATTTTATATAGGATAGAAATTGCTACAATAATTACTGTAAAAGTAATGAAATGAGTGTAAATACTGTGGCATACAAATGGTTAACTATCCACATCACAGTTGGCCATAAATATTATCATTCATTTGCTCCATCTAGTCTGATCACACACACAATGCCATCTTTGTAGTTTTATAGTCAACTATTCTGCTTTATAGCATCCCAAAGACATTGTATCTATTTTCTTCCCCACCAGGGTACATTATATGATTTATACAACTAATATAAGCAGATTACACAAGCGGAACAGCATGATTCATAGAGCTGACCTCCATTATTTCAATAGAGTGAACTGGAGTCCTATTTACCTTTACTTAATGTCATCAGAATGGAAGACTGGATGGGAATTATGATTTTCATTTTATACTTAGTCATTAGGTTCTTAATTTCTTTTATTCAACCATTAAGGAATTATCTAACACAAAAACGTAGATTTTTTTTTTTTTTTTTACGAAAAAAAACTTTTTGGGAATGTATTTGGGAATTTTAAGGAAGGTTCTTCTGGCTCCAGCCCTATATAACCCTTGCAGCTGAAAGGTTGATAAATACCTGTTGTTGTGTCTTTACCAGCCTGCTGAACATGGTACAACAGTTGTATTGCAAATATAATTGAAGCAGTACTGTATGTCTGACGGATGTTAGTTAAACTGCCCTTCCATATCTCACTGCTCAGCTTAAACATGTTTTATCTTTAACCTGCAGCTTAAACGGTGCCTTGGTGCCTGGAGGCATGTTAAACTTAACTTATTCTGTAGTGCACTGCTCTGCTTTTCCACTTAGAAGTTATTTGCATATTATGCGTAAAGCCAAGACAGTAAATTATATAGGTAACATTCTCAATGAAAGCCAGGGAGAAAGTGTATTCTATACACCTGGGTAAATGTATGTCCAGGAAGAATATAATGTGGCGCCTATACAGTATTCCTTAGTACGCTCTTAAACATAATTTTAGGTGAGATTGAGACTATCGTGTAAAGCCTCCGTACTCTATCAGCGAATACTATTTAACTACAGTCACATAATTTGCTCTGTATGTGCATACAGTACAGTAGTGTAACATCATGCATTGTAGCCACTGTACAATCCTCTGGAGTTGCTTTAGTTGGTCAATTCTAGACTCAGCTATGTACAGTAATGTGGCAATAAAACAAAGTCAGCTGACTACCTGAATGTTCCGAATTAAAAAGTTATCCAGTAAGTTTCTTCTTCTTCTTCGATGGCACAGCCATTACCAAAGACAACAATTCCAAGATTTATCAGGCTTAATTGTTTTAAAAAGAGTGAGCATAAATCATTTTACACATAAAACTACACGAGTCCTGACCTTAATCCTATTGAGTCTCTCCAGACTTAAAGATTTTATAGAGTTTATGGAGTGCTTTTTTAATGGAAAAAAATTTATGCAACTCTAGATATAAATAAATGTTGTGAAATTGCACAATATTGTGGAAATAACGCCATAGTGTGTTGGTTTTTGGTGGTGCTGGTGCGGAGATATTTTTTTACAGCAAATCCTTGGCATGAAATCTAATACAGTACATTTTTGCACTGGAGCAAGGTATTTGTGAAGAAGGGGAAGTAAAGAAAAGACCTTCGTTACTGACAGTTTTGTATATTTTAGAAAATGGCCAGCACAAATACTGTATAAAAAGAATGTAAGGCCAAGACAAGTTTCATGTCGTTACGTTACTCGAGTTGTCTATAGATGTATTGTTCAGGCTTTTTTTCTGGCCACCTGTAAACAATCTCGGCTAAATACCTCCATATGCCACTAGCTGTGTGTTCAGTGCTAAGGAATGTGCAGCGTGTGCATTTTATGGAAATCCGTGCTCATGCATCATCACAACTTGTGGTTTCATGCTAAAAACTCTGCTAATTCTGATTGAATTCATGATTCTTTTCAGATGTGTCCAGTGAGAGTGCTCTACAAAAAATTCTGAAGAAGAGAGAAGGTGCGCGAGTATCCAGTCTCATAACTTGTTATAGTCTGCTGCTCATAATCTCAACTCGGCTCACTTTACCTGCTGTCAGCTCTTCTAGTTCATGCCATTTCTTTAATACTTACAGTGGTGTTCAAAATAATAGCAGTGTGTTAAATAAAGTGAGTAAAGCTCCATATCCATATAATAACTTTTCATTTAAAATCACATAAATGCATTGGACACCCTGCACATTCTATTTTGCATCACAACATGAAGAAAAATTTGCTAAATGTATTCTTAGTTTAATGTAAGTGAAGAAAAACAAATTTTAGCCTGTTTAAACAAATAGCAATGTGGAGTTCAATCAGAGAGGTAAATTATTCTGTGAAAACAGGTGTCAAACAAGTTCCCCTTATTTAAGGATAAATGCAGAAAAGGTTGTCCTGTGCATTTCCCTCTAAAAATCAGAGTAAAATGGGTTGTCCAGACATTGTTCAAAAGAACATCTTACTTTGATTTAAAAGTTGATTAGAGATAGGAAAACATACAAAGAAGTGCAGAAAAAGATGATACCAAATCATTTTTAAGCTTTAAAATGGAGACCAAAACCAGAAAGACGTGGAAGAAAACAGACAATTACCATTCGATATTGGATCGAACAATAACAATTGACTCAAAGAACATCTAAAGTTACCTGTGAGTACTGTTACTATTAGAAGTCGGCTATGTGAAGCCAAGCTATCAGCAAGAAGCCCCCGCAAAGTCCCATTGTTGAAAAAAAGACATGTGCTGAAGAGGTAACAGTTCGCCTAAGAACACATTGACTGGCCTAAAGAGAAATTATGCAATATTATGTGACTGATGAAAGCAAGATCGTTCTTTTTGGGTCTAGAGGCCGCAGACAGTTTGTCAGGCCCCCAAACATTGAATTCAGGCCACAGTACACTGTGAAGACAGTGAAGCATGGAGGCACAAGCGTCATGATATGGGGATGCTTCTCGTACTATGGTGTTGGGCCTATTTATCACATTTCAGGGATCATGGATCAATTTGAATACATCAGAATACTTAGGTCATGTTGCCTTATGCCGAAGAGGAAATGCCCTTGAAATGGGTGTTTCAATAAGACAACAACCCCAAACACACCAGTAAGCGAACAGCATCTTGGTTCCAGACAAACAAGATTAATGTTATGGAGTGACCAGCCCAATCCTCAGACCCTAATCCAATAGAAAACTTGTGAGCTGACATTAAAAATGCTGTTTCTGAGGCAAAACCAAGAAATGCAGAGGAATTGTGGCATGTAGTACAATTGTCACGGATGTGAAGCAGTTCTCAGAAAGCATGGTTATACATATAAATATTAGTTCAGAGATGCACAAGAAACGGTTGTTGTTTAAACGGTAAATTCATCACTTTGTAAAGATGAATGATGACACTGCTATTTTTTTGAACAAGCTAATATTTGCTTTTCTTCACTTACATTAAACTAATAACACATTTAGCACATTTTTTTTCAATAAAATAGAATAGAATGTGCAGGGTGTCCAATGCATTTGTGTGATTTAAATGAAAAGTTATTATATGGATATGGAGCTTTACTCACTTTTTTAAACATACAGTACTATTATTTTGAACACTACTGTATATACAGTATTTTAAAAAAACTATATTGACTATATAGTCCATTTCCATGCTTGTCCTGAACACTCTGCTGTCTGTTTCTTTCTAGTGGAGAGTGAGGTGAAGGCGGCAGCAGCTGTAGTAGTTTCTCCTTCTAAGGCTAAGCAGTTCCTGCCTTCTCTCCGAAGGCCTAAGAGGAACCTCTGGGACCGTAGTCGTCCTGATGTGCAGCAATGGATTCAGCAGTTTATGTATCTGGGGTATGATGAGGCGGTGAGTTAAAGCACTCCTTCACAGTTAATTTTTTTTTTTTTATACATTTTTCCTTTTAATTTGGTAATAAATGCACATTTAAAAAATCTTAAGTTTATGAAGATTAATGAGCCTAAGGATGCAAACTGTGTCATGAACCATGTGCACCATGAGGTTATTAAAAAGGTCTTGAATCTCAATTGGTTTGAGATTTTATTATTTTTGTTGCATTCAGCCTGTGCCATTCAGCTACCAATCAGCATGACTTCATACACGCTTCCTTCTGAGAGACAAGCGGCACTTTTTCAATCTCTCTAATTTTCTTCCAACATCAGACAGCAGCTGAATGCCCTTGAGAAAGATTTTGTGTCAGAAAGTAACATTTTATTTTCCTTTCAGAGACTAGAAACTGATCTGGCTTACTGGAAGGACTTTGCGCGCTCCACAGATCAAGGACGGCAGCATCACTATGATGAGAACGCTCCAATGGGTCCTCGCTATCCCACCTCTGACAGACATGGAGCAAACGTCAACTATGACTACTATTAGCTTTTTTTCTCATTAGTAATGACCTCAGAAAAGATTAAAACAGGCGACATCCACCTTTCAGGCAGATATATAATAAAACCCAACATGATTTGAATGAAATTACCAAAGCAATCTAATAAGTTTAACTAATCGCTGATTATCTTGGTTACCTGTAATAACGCAACACAATCAGTAACTTTGTTCCATCTGACATCTACTAATAGCTTCAGCTTTAGAGAAATCATCTTCTCTTCAGTAATCAAAAGCATGCTAGGGTTAGTGTAACTTGTATAAGTGTACATCAGTACACTGCTTTTTTTAAACTAGCTTGTGTTTATATGCCTAAACTTTGCAGTGCGATGCTTTAATATGTTTTCCGTTGATGTGTGTGTGCATGCGTTTTTGTTTAATGAACAAAAAAAGTAAAAAAATAAAAGTAAATAAAAAGAAACCACGATATGTGGCTTATGATGAGTGATTTTTTTTTTCATCTGTTCAATACATAAAGTAGAAAAGGTAAGAGATAAATAGCAGTATAACGAAGAGTGTAAATATTTTATTAAAATAGCCTTTTTTCCCCTGAAATCAGAAAAAAGCATAAGGGTTCTCTTCGAAGTGTGACAATGGCAACAGTAGACTTGGCTCAAAATTACATTAAAAAAGCAGAAACACGTTTCACATGTTTTTTTTTTTTTTTTTTTTAGAATAGCGCCCGGATGTCCCACTGCAGCACATTCAAGATAAATAAAGGGGATATCATTACGCTCCATAATCCAAATCTCAACATGAAAACAGAGACATATTACAGTAAAAAATCCTCACATCAAACAAAACTGCATGGCATAAATGCACAAAGCACAGAGAGAAGTTTTTCCATTTTCTTAAATAATAGGCAATTGACAAAATCCAAAGTGCAAGATGTGGTAATTAGCGTCTAGGTTTTCTCTGTCTCTCTTTTTCTGAGGCACAAGTTTGAAAAGCAAGCACGAAAGGAAGAGTTCTTGCTAAAGCTCCTTTCCAAAAACGGAGGGGAAAAAATAATAAAAATCACCCGGTTTAAGGGGGAAAAATACCTCCGTGTAAAATGGCTGCTAGAGGGCACATGAGACGTGTCCCAGCATCCCTGAGAAAAACATCCTGTTCTCTAGTTGTGTCTCGGTCTGCCTTTCTTCATACGAGCAGCCTTGGGTTTGGGAATATATTGATTGTTGGCTTGATGTTCCAGTTCCTTGCTGAAATACTGGATAGTTTTGTTTAGACCCTCCTCCAATGGCACCTAGTGTAAAAATCACACAAACAGATATTTTTGTAGATATTACAAAAACAATCAAGGAACAGTTTTTTTTTTTTTTTTTTAATCAAGGTAGTACTGGGATTGAAATGCCAGAACAGAGTTCTGACACTTTACAAGCTTTAAATGCAGCAAATAAATCTCTTTCCACTCCCTTGACACTATAATAATGTGAAAATTGCTTCTCACTCATGTGGTTACCATGGCAACAGCAAGGTAACACTAGCATATGACCAACCAAGACTTTGTATACTAAACCTACACGCGGCATATCAAAAACAGAAACCTTTTTAACATAAATACAACCAAAATCATGAATTGTTTCAGCTAAAATATAAATATTAATCAAAATATTTCACTATGCAATATTGTTCATGTTCAGAAAATGTTATTTCCCAATTGCTTACGTCTAAAGTAAATGGAAAAGACCTATTTTTCTCTTCAAACTTTGCTTTTTTGACCTGGATAGGGAAATGTTTAAATATACAAATTTTGCAGAACATTCCAGATTTTCTCAACCTTACCAAATAAATGCTTCTCTTTATTTGGTTTTAGAGACAGACATATTTTAACATGCAGTGATTAGAGGAGACTGCGTGTGTCAGGCCTTCATGGTCAAATTGTATTAAAGAAACAATTACTTCAAAAGAACAAGCAGCAAAAGAGACTTGCTTGGGCTAATAAACACAAGGAATGGACATTAGAGCAATGGAAAACTGTATTTTGGTCTGATGAAGCTAAATTTGCGATTTTTGGTTCTAACTGTCATGCTTTTCTTAGACATTGGGAGGGTAAATAGATGGTTCCTGAATGTGTTCACACATGGTTCATTACCCAACTCACAAAAGCAAAGTTTTAAAAAATTATTGTAATTTATGTAAACTTTTCATACATAAGCAAAAAAAAAACAAAAAAAACATTTAAATCATAAACGCTGCATGTTATTTATTTTTATTTTTTGCAGATTTTACTCAACAATCCTATAGTACAGCTCTCTAATCTAAAGGAGCTGGACTTGTATATTGTACAGTGATGTAAAGTGGTTCACTGTTTTCCACAATTATGCAATTGCTATAAGAATATTTCACTATATCACAAATCATATTCTAATCTAAACATATATGTTTGAGTCTAAATTCAAGGGGAAAAAACAGTGATCAATTTGTCAGTACATGTTTTAACAGTTAAGGCTGTGAGGTAATGCTCACCACAGGTTCCCAGCTCAGCAGCAATTTTGCTTTGCGGATGTCTGGCCGCCGTCTCTGAGGGTCATCCTGTGCTTCTGGAAGGAACTGAATATGGCTGCGGCTCACTGTACAGAGAGAGGAAGAGAGGAAGAGAGGAAGAGAGAGAGCGAGGAAGAGAGGAAGAGAGGAAGAGAGAGAGAGAGAGAGAGGATTTGAGAACCTGAGTAAGAATGATGAGGACATACTGCAGTCACTCACAACAGATATGTGTCAAAGAAGGAAGCAAGGTGTCATTTAGGACTAGATTTTTTCACTCACCGACCAGGCTTTTAATCATCTGAGCAAATTCCAATATGGTATGTTCCTCAGGGTTTCCCTGAAAGCAGAGCAAACATATGAAGAAATTAAATGTGAGAGTCAGCTGTGTAAATTATTCTCTGGTACATCTCTGGTAGTGTTGAGCGCTAAGAAATTTCAAGAACAAAAATAAAATGTTTCAACAAATGTAGGATCGCAGATTATTTTATTAGCAGCAAAGTATTTCATCATGAACAAATAAATAATTTAATTACAAATTGTAAGCTGTAAAGAACAAAAGAAAATCGATATACCAAATCTGATTACTTTATTTGTCCAGTTCTCATCACTGTCAATTAACTGTGCAGTTACATAAACCCATACACACTACATATACAAAACTGCAAATATTTAATCACACTTAACATCTTTGTGAAAAATAAGTTTACTCTGCCTAAATCTTAAGTAATTCTCAGAATGATAAGCAATTAAATATTAACTATGTTGTTAAAATTAAATATTGAACGTTGCTTTCTTGGTTAAGGAAGTAATTAACTGGACTAAAGTACATAATATTTTAAGAACAATATTAAAAATTCTATATTTAATTGAATAAATAGCGCTGGTAAAAAAAAAAAAAATCTTTTGATTTAGGCAGAAGATAAATATTTTTCACATTGTTGTTGAGGCCCTGCTATCATCGTCTTCTTTTGGCTGTTCCCGTTAGGGGTCGCCACAGCGGACCATTTGTCTAAATCAAACTCTGTCTACCGCATCTTCCCTTGTCACTCCAACCTCCTGTATGTCCTTCCTCACCACATTCATAAACCTAGCCTTGGGGCTTCCTCTTCTCTTTCTGTCTGACAGCTCCATCTGTAACATTCTCCTCCCGATATACCCCTCGTCCTTCCTCTGCACATGTCCAAACTATCTTAATCCGGTCTCTCTAATCTTTTTCCCCGAACCGTCCTACCTGCACTATCCCTCTAATATACTCATTCCTAATCCTGACCATTATTGTTATTGTCAAAGTAAAACACTACATCTGCAGCTCTGCCACCTCCAGCTCTGCTTCCTGTTTTTTTGTTAGCGGCAATGTCTTCACACTGGACAACACTGCTGGTCTCACTATCGTCCTGTAAAAGTCTCCCTTTCATTCTTGTCGAAACCTTTCGGTCATAGATCACTCCTGCTTCCCTTCTCCAACCATTTCACCCAGCCTGCACTCTTCTCTTGCTCTCTTTTTCATATACAATGTTGGATTTATTTCTTACCAGAGTTGCATTCACTTGACAGAAGAATCAAACCACTCAGTAATGTCATCTCTAGCACTTACAATTGGGTTAGGGTCACTCTGTAGTGACTTAAGGCCAGCTACCTTGACACATTTACCACTCAGTTTTTTTTCTTGGGGTAAATCTTCTACAACTTATTTAAAAAGACATTTTTAATTTCAATTCAAACAACCACCTTCCTTTTGCGCAGGTGTGTCATTAAGTCAGTCAATAAACGAATCAGTGTACCAGGCAGTCAGTCAATTAATTACTAGAATCCTTACCAGGTTAACAGGGCTGCTGACATTACTATTCATTAGGGCCACCAGACCATTAACAAGATCACTGAAAAAGAAAGAAGAATAAACATACTGTGCATTACAGAAAGAATAGACAAAACACAGAAAATGTACAGTAGCAGTGGTAGATATAAAACACATGATGCTAAGTCTGTGCTTTTATTTACACAATAACATAATTTAGCATTAACATTCATAATGGTTAATGCTTTATTTTCCTTGTAATAAAATGTAATAAAACAATGCAAGCATTATTAATGATGATATTATTATTATTATTATTTCTACTACTACCACCACCACCATTTCTAATGTTAAGGCCATACTAAAGAAAAGCTAACTAGATACTTTATTAAACCCAGAGGAAATTTCAAACATCCGGTAGCAATGAGGACAGAAACACAAGGACAGGGTAAATGTGAGAGCTGACCATGGTTATTGGTGCAGTGCTAAACTAAAAGAATATAAATATGAAAGCATATAAGTCATAAGCAGCATTATAAATAAATAAATGAAAAATAATAACAGTGCAACTACTGATGTGCTGTTATACTCAAGGTTGTGCTGTTAAACTGTTATCAGAACAGCTGTGATCCCATCGGCACTTGGGCATTATTATATTGCTTAAATATAAAAGGGTCATATTCTTTTGTGTCAACACAAGTTTAAGATAAACTTTTCCTTTTGCAGTTTTGTTGACGGAGCTCCAGGTTCCGTGGTTAAATTTTTCATAGCACTAAATAGAAAGCTAGCAAGCTTAGGATTAAGTCATCTGACTAGTATTAGAAGCTAGTTAACAGTGTAGCTTTGGATGTTGACTCTGTGATGCCATGCACTGAGCATGGGAGATGTTTACCCACAATCCCACAGCATGGGGATCACCATGACAGTATGTGCTGGAGTCAGGTGAATGCATTAACTAATGTCATGAACAGACAGTGAACACACATCTTAAACTTGCTGATGCTTACCTGACATACTGAAACGCTCTTGTCTGGGATCCAGAACCATAAACCTAAAGAAAACAATGCAGAGCAAATTAAAATGACATTATTGTTAGGGGTTACACTTTTAATATACCAAAATACTAAATTGTAAATGCTGTTAATGTATATTAAATTGTGGTCCAACATTAAAAAATCCTCAACCACCAATGCAGTGAGTTATGTTACAGCATCATGTACAGCTCACCGTCAGGGGCTCCCCCTGTAGAGCCTGCAGGATGAAGTTACTAACCACACGCCCATCATTCATATGCATACGAGATCCGAACGTGTTGAAGATGCGTGCTACTCGCACCTCTACCCCCTCCTGAAGAACAAATTTTGACAGTTGCATTTGTGGAAATATCACAATAGTTTATTTTTTTAAACAGAGCATTTTTTTTATTGACTGGTTAAGGTACACTGGCCAAAAACAAACCAACAAAAATAGAAGCTGCCACAATTTGTATTTAAATAAGCAAATACTTAAGATGCTTAGATTATTAGCTGGCAGCAATTTGTTTAGACTATGAAGTGAGCATCTTCTCGTCTCTTAAACAATTATGTCCGGATATGAAATCCGTGAAAAATATGTTATTGTGTTCAAGAAGGGTCAAATTATTGGCCTATTGGGTATTGTTGAAATTACTTGAATTGGGTTAAAATAAGAGGATAAAAAGAAGATAGGATAAAATAAGATAAGATAAAACTCTTTCTTGTGCTAGAGACTGCTCCAAGAGCAAAGAGAGTAAAAACATATTTACATACAATAATGTAATAAATAAAATAAAACAAATCCACAAACTAGACATCAGATAGACAAAAGTAGAGTGCAATAACCAAACAAGGTGGAATGCAGCAACCAGCAGTAATAGAGTAGCAGAAAGCTACTACTGATGTAGAATTTACGTAGCAACAACGATGAGTAATATTGCATATAATAGTTAAATGATGTTACATATGATATTGTAAACTGATATTGCTAGTTAATAAGAATGGTGCTGATCTGTCAACTCCTGTGTGTTAACGCGTGTGCAAGATGAAAGTGGTATAAAAGGATGAGATATTGTGATTTTAACCTGATTAGACAAGGAGCTGGCAGGAGAACTCGAAATATGTGATGACAGTTTGCTAATAAGAGACAAGCCTGAGGCAAAAGGGGGGGTCTCAAATGAGGACTGGCTTCTCCAGTCACATATCTACAGAACAAACTTTATCATCGCTGCTCCATTACAATCCGAATTTAACAACTAATTAAAAATGGAAAGTAAAAAGAAGCACTGAGAAAAAGACACAGTAATGCCCAATCGTGTAATGTTAATATTGCCATTATAGATATGTACCTCATTTAATTGTGACATGGCCAAACACAAAGGGTGGAAGGAGAGAGAGGAGCCCTAAACTAA
This sequence comes from Clarias gariepinus, assembly GCF_024256425.1. Classification (NCBI taxonomy): domain Eukaryota; kingdom Metazoa; phylum Chordata; class Actinopteri; order Siluriformes; family Clariidae; genus Clarias; species Clarias gariepinus. Next base: position 18,519,696 of record NC_071104.1, read on the forward strand.
AAAAAACTAAAGAGAGTTTTAGAGTGTAAGAGTGATGCTAAAAACAAAATAAAACATGGAAATAGAAACAATTTGTATCTCATGCACATGTGGTACATTCACATTTTTTTTTATTTGTGGCCACACAATAAAATACAGCCACATTTCTTAATTCAGGGGGTAGCTCAGTGGTTAAGGCATTGGACTACGGTTCGGAAGATCCCAGGTTCAAACCCCACAACCACCAAGTTGCCACTGTTGGGCCCTTGAGCAAGGCCCTTAACCCTCAACTGCTCAGATGTGTAATGAGATAAAAATGTAAGTCGCTCTGGATAAGAGCGTCTGCCAAATGCCTAAATGTAAATGTAAATGTAAGTAAGTTTTGTTACCTTTTCAGGGCATAAAGCAACTACTGTGTGCACTGAGCGAGAGCATGATTTACTTCATTGCCTTGTTTTGTGTATGTTGTGCAGAGACTATTTCACAAGAATTTAAATTGCATGTTTTTCAAGTTTCTTTACTTATTTAAAAACTTGTTCACAGGGTTTGGTTAAATGAGTGAGTGAGACAGATTAACATATGATGTGACCACTCTGTGTCTCTCTGTACGACTTAAATGAAAGCATTCTCTATCTTTAAATAGCTAAAGGATTTGATTCATATCAGTAAATTATTATAGAAATATTTTGAATAACAATTACCCAAAAATCTTAATAATGCAACTTCAATTAGCATTCTGTATTTAGCTGGTATCGTAGTTTTAAATCTAAATGTTTATGCTGAAACTAAAATAACTGACATATGAAGGAAATTATTACATATAAAGTTATCAGCTATCTGGGAACATTTCCATGATGATCTATGCCAGTATGAAAGGCTGAGAAATAAAATGTGATGACATTAGACAGAAAGAAAGGCTTCGTTTATGGTGAAGGAGAAGAAAATGGAACTGACGAGGTGACAAGATTTCAGATTCTGATTCACAAAAGGCCTGCTGCCAATCATCAAAGATACTGCACTTACAGTTGATTTTCAGTCATGTCTTATAGTTGATATGCAGTTGCTGACATTTGCTTTCCTTAAAAGCTTTTACTTTACTAAGATAAAAGCCTTTCACATTGGATTTACAAAAAAAAGAAGAGAGAACTTGTGTGATAGGACTGCAACTAACGACAATTTTGATAATTAATTTATCGATTATCAAACCAATTAACAGAATTGTGAATGGCACTGTTCCTCAATAGCTCTTATTTACCTATCAGCTTTTAAATTTAGCTTGAGGTTGTTTTGTGTGTGTGCTAATAATCAAGATAATAAAGAAAAGGAAAAAAATAAATACTTTCCTGATGAAAATAAATCTAAAAACAAGGAAAAGCAAAGTAGTAGCTATTAAATATAACGGAAGTAAAGCTTAAAAATGACAAATAGTATGTTATGAAAACTGAGATTAAGTTTGTGGTGATTGGTCTGAGAGTGAGGTAAGTAAAAACAAAAACATGCTTTTTCCAATTATAAATTAATATTTGTTCATACCACTATGGAACAAACTCTCCTGTTGTGCACAATTATTAACACCTCCTGCTTGGAAAGATAGACGCATGTTTACATTTAATATTTTGCTCAGTGATTTGGGTCTGTGTAATTTCTTAGGCTAATTCACACTCTGTAAGAATTCATTATTTTTAATAACTTGGACTGAGAGCAGATATGAAAATCAAGAGGTATGGGATAACCCAATAAACATTCGATGACTAAATAATTTGTGCCTTGTTCCTCCAAAAAGGGCATGGTTTCATCAGTTTCCTGCTTTTCTCCCCCCTGAACTTGTCTCTTCCAGGAGAAGGATACTATGGAAATTCATTAAGCAGTAATGTGTTAGTACTGACACTTTCATACATACCTGCTTCATGTATGCATAACACATAGTTTCAGCCACACGTTTCCCTTCATCATAACAAGCCCGCGGTCCGATTGGGTTCACGTGCCCCCAGTAGTCTTCATTCTGAGGATGTACCTCCGGATCTACATGCATACATACACACAGGGCAAATCAAGTTAATTGGATATGATGGGCTGTCCAATTACTCACAAACTCATGAACATGTAAACATGGAAATACCCTATGCAGCCTTGGGAAGCTGACATTGACAAACCCTGCTGGGTCTATCCAGTCCTCCTCATTATAAGGGAGTCAAACTGGGGGTCAAAGTGAGATGTTCATTAACTGTGCCCTTCAGCTCCAGTTCAGGAGACAACACTTGTCTTTTTGTTTTAATCAAAGCAGCATCCTAAAGCTCATTTTTCATAAAACCTTCACTGAAAATAAGTAATACTGCAAGTGTAAACCACTAAGGTCTGGGCAATAATGAAAGACTTTAAAAAGCAGTACTGTGCAAAGTGGCACCATAATATATGCAGAGTGGCACCATAATATATGCAGTATAAATTTTTTTATACTGTTTATGTTTATCATGTCTAAATAAATATGTACAAAATCATTCAGTATTTCCATATATAACTTAAAAATTATTAAATAAATAATATTGCAGGACAATATATGCATGGCTGTTAAAAAAAAAAAATATATATATATATATATATATATATATATATATATATATATATATATATATATATATATATATATATATATATATATATACACACACAGTATAGTACAAGACAGACCAGTTTTCAGATGGAAAGAAAAAACCTTATGTGCGCTCCAGGAATTTGTTTGTTTGAATAAAAACAGAAAGGAGCGAGTGCGACAAAGTTACCAGAAGAACTCATTCTCCATCAAGCTCAGTAAAACCTAACAGCTGTTTTCTTATAAAACTACACAAACCTGTGTCTAAAACTCCTGATTTTAAGCAATGAGTTTTCACTTCAAATGAGTGTTTATTTTATCACTTTTTATTGATCTTTATTCTTCTTTATAGAAGTTTCTTTTATGCAGAAATATTTTCAAAAGCATCTTTTGCTTATGCCATATTTTTGTATGTGCCGGACTTTTGCACAGAACTACAAGTAAAATAGTAGGTAGGTTTTACTGAGCTTGCTGGAGAATATGAGTTCTTCTGGTAACTGGTCTTGTACTATATTTTTTATTTTCTTTACCGCCATGCATACATTCTCCTATAATGTTATTTTATTTATTAATTTTTAAGTTATATATGGAAATACTGAATGATTTTGTACATAATTACAGAACGTATAACAAAATTGGTACAGCATATAATACAGTGCACCTAAGACTTTTGCACAGTACTGTATGTCTGAATTACTTGGACATTGATATTTTCCAGTACACTTTATTTGATTTTGTTTGTCTTTACATGTGCAATGATTACATGAAGACTACCAGTATTTAAGGATACTCCCATACCTCCGTAAACCTCTGATGTGGATGCAAGAAGTAGTCGAGCACCTACACGCTTCGCCAGACCTGACGACAATGAGATACAAAAAATAATAGTAAAGCAATTCTTCATCAGCTGGACCAACAGCATGTTATAGTTAAATTAAATACGGGAGTCATGAGCCACAAGAACATTGAATCTGTGTAAACTGCAATCAAAGTAACATAGCACATGTTTACTTCAGTGGATTTTTAATTCAGAATTCCAGAATCTCTGTACAAATATAAACCGTATACACACACACACAATGTGCAGTGGGTTTAAAAGCACTGTTTTGAGTCTTCTTAACAAATTCAAACACACAATCTAGATTTTATGTAAATTGCCATGCATTTCAATACGTAATTCCCACCATGTCATTAGTCTATGTACCGTACAAACATTACACAAAAGTTGAATGGAGGCTTTTAAATTCACAATGGGCAAAGAATTAACTGGGCTTTTTCCTACAGCTGTTTGTAACTGGGAAAGCTGATATAAAAGATTTCTCTTTTTTAAGACACAGATTCTCAGCATACTCTCATTCTATTACATACGAATGCTGGTTGCTAATACTTACCAAGCATATTTAGAGTGCCTATAGTGTTGGTTTTTAGTGTCTTGATAGGATTATACATGTAATTGGGCGGTGATGCAGGAGAAGCCAAGTGATAGATCTGATCCACTAAAACAGGAAAAAGAAAACAGAATGGCAAAATGTTTCAGTATACACAAAAAAGGCAACAAAATCATCAGCATGCTCCTAACTCCAAGTTCATACAAATAGTATTGTTAATATGACCCATATACCAACAGGACATATTTAATAGGAAAATTCATTTAACAAAAAAACAAACAAACAAAAAAAAAAGACCTCTCTGATTAATTCTACATCTATATAATGTACATTGAAGAACAACAGAAAATAAGATCCAAGCTTGTCCCTTTATTGGTAAATAAACAATTGCATCATCTGGACTTATTGATGTACCTCCAAGATGGGAGATAAAAAAAGTTAGTTCAAGTTGAATCTTGTGCAACTAGTTCTGTCAAGGATTTTTATTTTGATAGATATTATTGTGTACTCTTAAACTCGTGCTAAATGCTCTTTCAATTATATACCACTGGAGGAAGATGTGCAAGGGTAAATGCAGGCAATATTAAAGGAATGTGCAGATACGCACACACGCTCGCTCATTTATTCATTCACATAGAGAAGCAAGATGAGCAAGGACAAATGCAGGCAATATTGAAGGAATGCATGCACACAGAATAACAGACACACACCCACACACACACACACACAAAGAGGCAAACACAGACACAAACATACACATCTTCACTAAGCCCATTAATAAAGCAATAGAATTAATGTCAAAAATGCATGATAAAAACAAATCGTAATATATCGAAAATGTATTAAAACAAACAAATAAGTGTTCCAGTGTCTATTGGTCAAAGATTCCAAGCCGACGAATTAACTAGCGAGTAGACATGGGCATAGTATAAATACTGATTATTTAAAAATACTGGCATGCTACCATTTTTTCAATTCTTTTTCTGCAGTACTTTTCAGTACTGGTATACCACGCAACACTGACGTAACATTACTTTTGGAATTTCTTTTAATTTTTAAAAGTACATACTATTGTGTTAATATAGAATTAATTGCAACAGATTTTCAAGAAAATTTAAGAGAGAACAGTTCTATTAATCATTGGATATGGTCTACAGTGTAAGATAATATTTTGACAGGGTGATAAGTTTGTTTGTATTAATATTTATTGCCATAACAACTTCTCAGGCTATTTCATGGCAGATTAATATCAAATATTAAGCTGGTTTATTCGAACCAATATTATATTGTTATAATGTAATTTAAAGAGTTGTGGGCAAGTAAAAAAAGGATATAATAATAATAATAATGGATAAAATGAAATATCACATTATAGCATGGCCTTGGCCCTGAAGAAAAAGATTTACATTAGATTCTTTGGGTGCACTTTAGATAGAAATTGTAAAAGTTTTTCTGGTTTTGTCTTGCAGAATATGTTTTTTAAAACTTGTTCTGGTAGAAATTGTTTTCTTATGATATGAAAACTTGAGCAGTCCAAATGTATGTGCTTTATGGTTAGAGTAGTTCCACAGCGCTGACATTTAGGAGCTTTATCCTTTAATAAATACGCATGGGTTAAATTCATATGGCCTATACAGCACCCTGTATATACGACCTGGTCGTGTCTTGATTTAAAGGAGTGATAGCATCTTTTTTTCTACCACTGGATTTATTTTAAATAATTTGACAGGGTGATAAGTATTCATTAGCAATGTTACTTTTATAATTACATCAATATACAGTAGCCGTGTGTGCTAATGGTTTAAGATTTTGGTAAAAAGGCAAAACCATTTTTCTTTTTAAGTGTAGCGTAGAACCACAGGAACACTCACCTTCAATATAGAGTGGCTCCACTACATCATGGTTGATAAGCTCAAAGTTTTCATGGCCAATCCAGTGCTCTACATTGCGTTTGCGGCCAGTAAAAAAGTTATCGACCACAGTCACCTCATGGCCATCCATCATCAGTTTATCAGTCAGGTGGGAGCCCACAAAGCCTGCACCACCAGTGATCTACAGCCAGAGAAAATCTATTAAATGACCAATACAAGCGAGATGCAGAATACAAAGACTAAATACACCAAATATGTCTGAATGTCTTCCACCTATCCTTTTATCTTATCGTACAGATATGTGCTTCTCACATGCTTAATTACTGAGTCAAATCAAACTATACTACTTTTCCCTCACTTCTCTTTGCCATGTCTATAGATTACAATCTTAGATTTATAGAATAAAATCTTTTGATTAATTTATGTTCTGTGCTACACTGTTGCAGAAGCTACAAATTGAATTACTAAAGACTTGAATTTCCTTGTAATGGAGGTATTGTCATGTATTTGCTGCTTCTGAAACAGTGTAGCACAAAACATATAGCACATTACCCTTTTAATTTAAAGACTTTTTCTACTGCAATTTCTTCCATTTCTGAGTGACACGAATGAGACATCATTTAGCATCCATCAAACATCCTGCCTTGATAATTACAAAACACTTCTGAGCCTCCACTCTGGACTTTATTAATAGCAATTCAAAATTGGAGAACAATGTGTTCTTACCAAAATCCTCTTCCGATCCTTCTCAGAGAGAAACTTCACAGGAGGATACTTTTGTGTTAAGCTGAAAAATAACAATCAAGGTTTGAGGAACAATTGTTGCTAACTGACATGGAAATATGCAAAAACTTAATTCAAATTTTTTCAGGAAAAGGCAAGTAGTTGTGGACTTGATATTAAAACAATAATTTACTTATTTCATTGAGATCATGCAAGAGATCCTGGATCCAAGTGGCAACTGGGGAGGATCAGCTGGAACAAACTGAATTTACTTAACCAAAAATACCATCATAGCTTGCTTACAAACAGGTGTTTTGCCAAACCACCCACACAATCCATTTATAACACACATGTCAAGAACTTCTGAAGGGGTGTTGAAGTTAATTTGGACTTTTCTATCTCACTGTGACCAGAAACATGACCAGGTCCCTTTAAGAATGTTAATCACCAGGCTATTCTCATGGACACTCCTATGAATTATTGAACACTTCATGCTTTTTCAAGTCTCTTTTCAAGGCATATTCTTGTATATTCAGGCAATTAATCATTTAGAAAGCAGAAACCACACCATCCTGAGTGAAGGGAATATTTATGTATACATCTGTGAAACATGGGTCCACAATAAGGTGCTGGAAAGGTGTCACGCTTAAGATATTAATCATCATCATTTCACTGGATAAAATCAAGACCTTGCATTTAAATAAACTTAGGCAGAAACAGGCAAACATCTTCATGCTGGTAATCGTTTAGTAGCAGCAGAATGTACGACTGCATACCGTACTGTGTATGACTGTGTATGTGACAAATTGAATTTGAATTTGAGAATGCCATATATCTCTTTTTTTCTTTTTTATTATCATTTCAATGTTAGTGCAAGCAAAAACAAAAATTATATTCCCTTAAGTACAAGGAGTACAACAGAACATAAGTTCTTTTTCTGTAATTACATGGAGGGCTGTATACAAAACCTATTTACATTAACACACATTCCAACATGATGTAAATTTTCTTGGTATCACAGCCTTTTGGCTATGCTTGCAGCACTCCAGATACACAAAAGAATTATTGAAAACTTTAGACTAAAGCTAATTATAATGACTTCAGTTATGATGCTGCATAAGCCTGGCTCGAACAAGCAGATACACTTCATTTTGGCTGTACACTAACCATACTCTAAATTATGCAAGCAGAAGATCAGATACAAAGTCTAAATAGTGACATGCAAGACATTTCACAAGAGACTCAAACAAGTGCAAAACATACCTGAGCTCAAGATCTCGAATCTTGTCTCTCAAAGGTGCAACAGCCTGTAATAAGAAAAAAGTACAATTAAGATAGTCGGAGAAATAACAGATGAGAAGCAACTTATGAACTATATAATTTTAATTATAATTCAATATATTGTTATAGTTCATATATTCAACACTTAAGTAGTAAATGAAAAAAGGCTTTTTAAAGTGCACTCTCATTTGTATTAAAAAATATTTTTAATCTCAAATGGTCAGGTAGATCAAAGCAACACTTTCTGCTCATTGGCTTCCACCTTTTAGCAGCTGCAAAAAATCTGTAACAATAAGATAGTGCTGATAGAATTTACTGTGTTTGTAAGGTATGTTTACATCATTTCACAATGTCAGGACCTACGCCTGAGAGAGAGAAACATCACATTTATTGTGCAACAAATTTATGAAATGGCTAGGGCTCCATCATTAACCATTTTTAAATTTTGGCTATTGAATTTTAAATAATTAACCATTGTACTTTAGAAGCACCCATTGGGTAAGTTTAGACAGGATAAATTACAACATTTATAACTATCTGGCTCCATACTGCAGTGGCATAAGTGTGGACATCTAAGCAAACCCCAGAAAGCTAGATCCTATTAAAATTATTTTTATTTGATATAAAAGAATCTGTACCCAATCATCTATTTCATACATACTATACATGCACCATCTTAACCTCAACGTTCTGCTTTATTTTTACTGGTATATATCCCACCGCATCTTGACTAAAGTACTTTAACTATCCTGTGTGTAATGGAGCATTTCTATTTTCGCAATAACTCATACAGTATGTGTGTTGCAAATAATTGTAGTGCAAGAAGGTAATTCCCTAATACCTTGCACATATTCTATTTTAAGAAATACAAATGTTGGTGGTTTCTATCGTAAGAAAAAAAAAATCTTCACCCACCTCATCTATCCTCTGTTCAATCTTCAGTTCACTATGCTCCTGGATCAACCTGTGTAGCAGAGAAACAGGTTAAAAAGATTTACTGGTCCATTTATCCAAAAACACATTTTTGCAAGGATATTCAGAACAGTTTATTAATAATAATAATAATAAAAACAGTAAGAAATAACATTTTTTATAATCTGCATCATAAAATACAAGCTGCCTGATGGTTTGGTCCACTATATGAAAGAGCAAATCAAATATGGGGGGGTGGTGTGTTAATAAATGTACATGGGTGTTAATTATATTTTATGTGCTTGAGAATCTTTGCAACAATTTTCAAGCCTCGGCAGCACATACTGGCTACTGGGTGTGTCCGGGTAGATTCTGAATGTTTCAAAAGAAATGGAATGGTATAATATATATACGATTGCAGAGTTTTTATATGTCAGCTTGCAATCTGAGCATCCATAAGCGCTCATACAAAATTATTTGCACTGTGTTCATTGTGCTGCAGTCAGTCACAAGTACTGACTTAAAACTAAATACTGTAAAATTAGGCACAAGTTGTTAGATACTTGCTGATACATAGGGCTGCAACAACGAATCAATTAAATCGATAAAAATCAATTACTAAAAGCTTTGGCAACGAATTTCATAATCAATTCATGTAAGTATAAAAAATAAATAAATAAACAAAACATTAGTTGAGCGCGGAGCGGAGTGAACACACTTGGTCTCACGCACTTGTGCTAGCAGAGTTCGGCACCTCATAGATAGAAGCAAAAAAAAAAAAAAAAAACGAGCGGAGGTAAAGGAAAGATACATGGCGGAGGCAGAGAAATCTTCTCCCCTGCTGGGTCTTAGAGCGTGTCTCTTTCTGGTATAATCAACATCCGTGCACGTGTCTACTGTAACCCTGAACACGTGTGTGTGTTTGTGCGTAAAACATATTTTATTTTGTGTCTGTATGCGTGTGTACAGATAAAGCAAGTTTCATTAGAGACATTAAAAATCCATTTTCTCTCGCTGCTCAAGGCTTAGCTAGCCTTCTCTTTGCTTGCTGTGTGTGTGTGTGTGTGTGTGTGTGTGTGTGTGTGTGTGTGTGCGTGTGTGCGCGTGCGTCATTGGACACCATGCCCCCCCCCAAAAAAAAACACACACACACACCCTCCTACTTTCACCTTCACAGACACACACTCTTTCTCTTTGCTCTACACAGAAACACTGCTCTGTCTCAATTCTTTTCAAAAGTGCAGGTTAATTTGTTTTATTTTTACTTTACAGCAGTGATTCCGTTAGTGTGTTTTTAAAAATGTAATTCGGTTTACAAGTGTTGTGTAACACAAGCCCGCTCCTGGGAAACAAATTATGTTCGTAATCAAAGGTTCCACTGTATATATTTGGCAGATGTAAAGCATACATGTCTATGTTTTTTGTGTTAGTCCATTTTTATTTTATTATAACAGCTTAAGGAGCAACATGTTTGTGCACTTTCTAAAGAGTTTAGTTCTGTTTTTAAATAAAGGGTTGGAAAGGAATGATTTTCTTGTGTGTTTTTTTTTTTTATCCGATTCATCGAGTAATCGAAGAAAATAATGATCAACAGATTAATCGATTATTAAAATAACCGTTAGTTGTAGCCCTACTGACACACGAATTGCTAAACCTAAACCATTCATTTTGATTAGGCATGAAAAAAAAAAGATCAACTGTTATCCTGCTTTCTGCAAATGCTATTTGTGCTGCATGTATTAGATGTAAAGTGCATTTTACTAATTTATTACAATTGAATCTCTGTACCTGTTTCTGCTGACTGTTACAAATATACTGTAATGCATTTATCCATTTTATATGTAATGCATTTGTAAAATTTCTTGCACTTTGCTGACTATTTTTAACACAGCATATGTTGCACAACACAATTCACCTAGTTCATTAGCATAATAATCTTGAACTACTTGCAACAAGTATAGCTGTCTTCTAAAATTTTTAGACAACATATAAATCACAAAATCAACTGGAATAAGAAATAACCCAGAATTTTTACCTCATGTTGGTGTAGGCTGCCCAGACAGCTAAAACAGAGAGAGAAAAAAAGTGAAGGGATAAGTATGGCATTAATAAGATTAATACAACAATGTCATCAATTCAATTCGAAATATCACAAGACCTCACTACTTGAATCCAGTAATATGTAGCCCTTATCCTCTGACCTCTCTTATCAACAAGAACTGTCACTACCTCAATGTTCTGCTTGTTTTTCCATACCATTATGTGTACTCTAGAGACTGGTCTGTGTGAAAATTCCAAGAGATCAGCAGTTTATGCAATACTCAAACTAGCCCTTCTGGTACAACACACTTACTACCCATTCTGTTCATTCTATTTAATATGAAGATTAGATTAAGCTCTTGACCTGCAATTTAATGAATGGTTGCAATGCACAAAAACTGCATGGTTGGGGTTAGAGTTTATACACATACAATATACTATGTCTTACAATATGAACACATGAACATGGTTTTCCTGTTTCTTTTCTACAGTGCTTAAATACAGCCCAGCTCTCACGGCTGTAAAAATAGCAACAGTCATGGATGATGGGCAATTTTTAGAGCTTTGCTATACCAAAGCATCCACTCGAACAGAGACATGCTTTCTGTGGTTTATATTCATTATGTGCATTAATGGGATGTATCTGTAAAAACTGACAGTTTTAATGGTCAACTGGTGCATCAATATAATAATCCAAAGATTTCTAACGATCAGACAGATGAACTCAACCTCTAGACCATCTTTAACACTACTGCATTTGGCTTATTTTAAATGGAAAATTGCTTTACCAATGAAATAAATATAAAATTATTTATTCTGCTAAAACAGGACTAAATATTAAACTAATTAATAAATAAAATAGACTTAATTTCTCTGTAATTCAATCCAGATACAGCAAAGGGTTGCATCAAGTACTTTTTTAAAATATTGGCTAAAAAAGTAAAAACAAAAAAGTGCTAAGGAGAATATCCAGTACCATGGACAGCAACTGCTCATCATAACATCTGAGCTTAAGGTGTTTATGTGCAACAGCTTTGCAACAACAAGCTTTATTAATATTTACCAATATAGGCATTTTCATATAGTGAAGACATCCAAAAAGTAAACAAGCACAGGCCTTTACTTTAATGTAGCAAACAATTTTAAAACTGTTGTGGGACGTGCCCCCATCATCATATTTTTGGTTATTTTTATTCAGTGCTTATGTCCTGATTTCATTCGTTACCGCAAAGTGTGAATCATACATTTTAAATTGCTCTTCACCTTCAACTATGAGTCTTTAACATTTTCCAGTATGAAAACAAGCAAGCTCCATGAAGACAATGTTTGCCATAGTTTTCCTAATCTACTTTTTCTTTTTCCTTAATAAATTGGTCAGTACATGCACTGAGTGTTTAGAGCCAATGTGCATCACACCAGGTGCAGTAAATACCAGTGATTTAGCCAGGCATTTATGTTAGTGTGGATGTGATTTAGCCAGTGATTTAGCCAGGCATTTATGTTAGTGTGGATGTGTTCTGATACTACGTTAGCTCCCATTTTCAATCTAATTAATGAGGTTTCTATGCAAAGAAAAGCAAGATGGTGAGGCAACATTTTCAGGTTTGATTTGATATTTGCTGCAAGCATGGGGGTGTAGGGTTTAGCACCGTGGCCTCGCACCTCCAGGGTCGAGGGTTCGATTTCTGCCTTGGGTCTGTGTGCAGGTAGTGAGTGTTTTTGTGCATGTATGCACACTATTCTATTCCAAATTATAGCAGTGCAGAAGAATGATGACTCATTCAAATTAAAGGTCAAACATGTACCACTAAAGATAACAGGTCATAATTTTGCTAAATAAACAATTATACAACCTTTAGGTTTATTTCACTTTTGCATTATCTAAAGTAATTGGTTTGTGTTGCCCCAAGCATGTCTATATAAAGTAAGCAGTACTCTGCAAAAAAGATATAAAGCTTAAATTTATACTGAAATAGACATGACGTGTAAGTATTATATGTCTACTTTTACGTCTTTAAAAGATGACATGCAGCATTTGTTAAGATCATCATGATTTCCTCACAGTAGTCAAACTGTAAATGCAGTCACCAATGGACAGCCTGCTTCACTCTGTGTCCTGTGTTACATACAAGATCTGTTTCTTCTCAGTAAACATCATTCTAGCTTAGAGTATAAAATACATCTGTGAGTCCTGACTCTATACAAATCTGTATATAAATTCTCTATACAGTAAAGCCTGCCTCTTCTCTGCACAGGAATCATTGCCACCTGACAGCGTCAGGGTCCTGATCTCAGGTTATTCTCTGTTCTGAGTTTTTCTTGTGTTCATGTGGGTCATCTTTAAGTTCTCTGATTTTTTTTTTCTTCTTACCTCCAAACCGTGTGCAGGTAAGTGTACTGACTGTGCTGAATTGCTCTTAAGTGTCACTAAGGGTGTATTGTAGAACATCGCTGAACTTACTGTACAAACTTAGCAAATAACACTGCTTGCACACCCAGTTCATGGACAGTCTAACCAGTTCGGTCAGAGAGAAAAGGAAACATACAAGGAAATTTAAACCTGACGCATAAATTTAAAGATTTATTTGTGGAATAAAACTGAACAAGTAGACATTTCGTGTAAACAGTGTGCACTCACAGGCGATGTATGCGATGAGCCCGAGGGCGACGAGAAGTTTCATGATTCTTCGGTTAATCACAGTAAAGAGCCAGGGCATCCGCATCATCTACATCCAGCACGTGCAGCACTTAGGCCGGAAGTGGAGCTCCGTCAGTCACTGCATTACTGAGTGACACACGCTCCAGCACGCGCCCTACTTTACTCTCTAGCATTCACTCCCTTCTGTTACTGAAAGAATGCACAACTCGCTTTACACTCTGGCGGCTACTGGAGTCCAACAGCATGTACATGTAGGATCAGCTCGGGCTTCTGCACCGCTAGATAACCGGCTAAAGATTAACTGGCAGGTTTATAGTAGAGTCTGCTCAAACCTGTCTCCGCAAATAAACTGTTTAAGCACTCGCGGGCTTTTGTGCTTTCGTCCGGTTTAGCGCTAAAACAATAACAAAAACAGACAGACGCTGCGTTCTTTTCGGTACGTACAAGAACTTCCTGATAGCTTGTTAGCCAGCCGAGTCGACAGCTAGCCATTCCACCATGCATGACTTCAACCAAGCCATTTTCTGTTTGTAACTTTTAAAAAATAGAAACGTTTGTGAGAAACGTTCTGTTACTAGGATTGTTACGCGTCACTCCGAAAGGGGCGGGGTTCCAGATAAAGCCCTGTTCCGAAGCCTGTCTTTCCCCTGTGCGTGACGTAACCAATTACGTGTCCAATCAGCGTACTATGCGACCCTTGTAGCGCTACAACTGCTACACGTCTATCATTTAAAAAAAAAGAAAAACACTACCTGGCAACATTTAGAAGTAATTTCTCCACCCAATCCCACACTCTCTCTGACACACACAGGCCACAAAAGGCACCATTTTAGAAAGGACGAGTTATTGTCCTTCTACAAGTAAAGAATACAAATAAGGATCTTTGTAATTACTAGAATTTGCAAGGGAGCATAAAGTTTGAGCTTTGGAGTAATGGAAATAGATCATGTGGTTTGATGTGTTAAGTTTGACCCTATCCAGGAGTGGTGGGTGTCACAGGTAAAAAGGGAAGTGCATAAAGCAATTTACCACAGAACAAGCCTCTTGATTTAGCCTTAGCAAGTTTATGTAGCAATAAAGTGTCAGCTGATCATTTAAATGTACTGAATGCCCAGGTTACATCAATGGTGGTTGTTCTTCTATGTTGGCAAGGACACATTCCGGGATTCAAGTTGTGAAAAAGTGGTTCTGGGAGCATGAGGACTAATTTTTCACACATGAACTTCCCTCCACACACTACACCATAATCAAAGCTAAATGCAATCAATGGACTTTTAGAGTGTACTATTTCCCCAGTAGGAAAGGCACCTGAGCCTTCCACTGTGTCTTCTGTCCTGACTGGATCCAGTTGGGGACTGGATTTTTGTTTGGTTATTTTAATTTTAATTTATATTGCAAATGCCAGGGCACTCTCCCTATAAAGAAAGAGCCAGGTACAGTAAACATTCAAATTGTTGGTTGATGACTGTGTCTTCTGTCCTGACTGGATCCAGTTGGGGACTATTGTGTATACCCTTTAAAAAATTTTTTAATTTCTTGGCTATACCTTTAAAACAAGTATAGACTGACAAGTTTCTGAGGAAAGCTTTTCGTTTGGTTATTTTAATTCTAATTTATATTGCAAATGCCAGGACACTCTCCCTATAAAGAAAGAGCCAGCTACAGTAAACATTCAAATTGTTGGTTGCTGGACTTAAACTTAATATGTTTGAACACCTGACAGGGCATGCATAATCAATTTACCATCCACATTTGAATTTCTAAAAAAAAAAGATAGTTGCAAAGCCTTCAAGTTTAACACAGATTAAGTAGCAAAAAAAAGGAAGCAAATAATCTTTAAGGTTTTAGATGGTTTATCTGCTGATTCAATTGTTACAAATCAATAATGAACATGTTTTTGGTATTATTTTTTGTTTGGTATTATTATTATTTTTTATTCATTTATTAGTTCTGACCAAGTAATCTGATTATATGAGAGGTGGTGTTAATATATCACACCATGTCCCAGGTGCCCCCGGGGAGCAGCTGCATGCCAAAATTTACATTCAAAACCAGCTACGAAAGCACTTTCAACAAGAAAACACATCGGACATTAGGTAATTTTACACAAACACTTTGTCTCCATAATAATTGCCTCTAAGTAATTCCAAATTGTCTCTGAACAATCAGTGTTCTTTTACTTACGGCTACAAAACAAAATATAGTTGCAAGCAATGATGAGCAGGCTCAAGCACCTGTGCCATCGCAACCCGGGCAATCACATAACCTGTGTGGTTTTTGAGAATGTTAATACCTCCAAAAAAAAAAAGGGAATTTCATGTTTGGACCTTCAAAAAGCACCAGATGCTGGAAAAACCATCACATGTCCCTCAATGTGATGTCACACAGAAGGTTTTGACTCAAAACAACTGATTTCCTGTTGAGTAGAGCCCATGACATGCAATGCAAAAGTTGTTTAGCTCAGTGCGCTCTAAATATGTACTGGGTTTTGTGTGCATATGTACAAGTGTGTATGATTTATGCAGCAAAATCTCCTGTTTGGGGCCTAACTAGATCCCAACACAAGGCTGACTCCAAAATCACTCTTAAATCCTGATCAAGGACACTATTTATTGTGTGGGACAATGGATTGTACACCCTACATAGCACACTAGCTTTCAATTTAATGCTATTTTTTTCAACCCCAAAACCCAAAAGTTAATGGAGCTAATATTCTAAAGCAGAATAAGTGGAAATATAAAGAGAAGCTTTTACATAACTATCCACCACCTCCATAGTTTTTTTTTTCCTCACTTGATATGACATGATGAATGCTCTCTCTCTCTCTCTCCATGCTACCTAGCTTTGAAAACTGCCAGATGAGGTTTGTGCTCTTGACTTTGTTTGGCTTTCTCCACAACAGATTTCCTTAGCGCACACCTCACAAATTGTAAATTTACTGTGCCAAGATGTGTCCCAAGGTGCCTCATAATTGTCTTACAGTAGTCAAACTGTAGATGCCAGTATCTACACCAACAGACAGCCTGCTACACTGTGTTCTGTGTTTACATACAAGCTCTGTTTCTTCTTAGAAAATGAACAAAACATCTGTGAGTCTCTATCAAAAAAATAAATAAATCTGATCAGATACCAGCACCTCAGTGTTCAATTAGTGCACTTATAAAACCTTAACCTGTAACAATGTGATGTTAGTTGAAGATAATGGTTCAACATAACTTGTGCTATTTATAAAACACAGAAATGTAAGATTCAAATTCTCTCTACAGTAAAGCAAGAGGTTTAGGAAGTTTGCTTCTTGTCTGCACAGGAATCATTGCCAATTGATAGTGTCAGGGTCCGGGTTGCGGTCCTGATCTCAGGTTATTCTCTGTTCTGAGTCCTCCCTGTGGTCATGAGGGTCAAATCTCTGGCTTCTTCTCACCTCCAGAAAACATGCATGCAGGTGGATGCTGTGCTGAATTGCTCTTTGGTGTGAATAGATATTTGTGTGTTTTTAAAGTACCCTATGTTCAAGCTAGGGTGTATTCTAGGAGAGCATGGCTTTTGACAGTGATTGCATTTAGTCTATTTGCTCAGCCAGATTAAAATGAATGCCTGGTGTGATGCGCAGTGACTCTACACACCCAGTTCATGGACAGTCTAACCGGTTCGGTCAGAGAGAAAGGAAAAATACAAGAAAAGTTAAACCTGACGCGTAAATTTAAAGATTAATTTGTGGAATAAAACTGAACATTTCGTGTAAACGGTGTGTACTCACAGGCGATGTATGCGATGAGTCCGAGGGCGACGAGAAGTTTCATGATTCTTCGGTTAATCACAGTAAAGAGCCAGGGCATCCGCATCATCTACATCCAGCACGTGCAGCACTTAGGCCGGAAGTGGAGCTCCGTCAGTCACTGCATTACTGAGTGACACACGCTCCAGCACGCGCCCTACTTTACTCTCTAGCATTCACTCCCTTCTGTTACTGAAAGAATGCACAACTCGCTTTACACGCTGGCGGCTACTGGAGTCCAACAGCATGTACATGTAGGATCAGCTCGGGCTTCTGCACCGCTAGCTAACCGGCTAAAGATTAACTGGCAGGTTTATAGCAGTGTCCGCTCAACTTTTGTTTCCGCAAATAAACTGTTTAAGCACTCGCGGGCTTTTGTGCTTTCGTCCGGTTTAGCGCCAAAACAATGACAAAAACAAACAGACGCTGCGTTCTTTTCGGTACGTACAAGAACTTCCTGATGGCTTGTTAGCCAGCCAAGTCGACAGCTAGCTATTCCACCACGCATGACTTCAACCAAGCCATTTGCTATTTCCTTGACGGTTTTTTTAAAACAGACTCCGGTTCTGACAAACGTTCTGCTACGTCTTTAACATCTCCAGCTATGAATAACTGTAATTCGAGCACAACCAGACGACGTGTTGGCCGTTACGTATCGTGAAGCCGCCGTACACAACACGAGCGATTACTTCTGTTATCGATTCATCATCCTGCCGCGGCAGCAACAAAATCCAACTAAAACGTCCCAAAGAATGTGGAGAAATTTTGTGCTAGTTATAGCATAGACTTGGATACAACACTGCTATGCAACGTGTTTTATTTCGCTGAGCTTAAAACTAAAGTTTCGAAGCGACTTCTTTACACAAGTGACTGCAGATGCTGGTAGGGGAAAGCAGTCGAGTACAGATTCCTTGATCAAAGAACAGAGCTTTATTCACGGAGAGAAGACAGCACAGCAGTACAGTTTTCTATTCATACATTAGGCTAGTTCATACAGTAATTTTCCATTTCACATACTTTTCTTTTCACTTTTTCCCCTACACCAGCTATTATGATAGTGGTTAAATTTAGTCAAAAAAAATATGCATGTTCTTTTATTTATTAGGAAATAAATAAAAGAACATGCATAATTTTTTTGACTAAATTGAAAAAATATTATTACAAGCAGAACATGTATTAAACATGTCAAAAAAGACGATAAGCATGTACTTGGTCGAGCTAATACCTCCCTCACCTTTTTCAGTCATGGAAATGATGGGCTCTTCCACCACGAAGACTGTTGCTTCATCTCAGGGTCTTACCTATACACCCATGTTACACCACCAGTAATGGTCCTTAACATAAAGAACAGGTCTTCCATGGCATGCTAAGTTTTTGTCAGACTTCGATGCATTGTTCCTTCTGCGCTTGGATCCGCAGCCTGTTGACAAACTGGGCAGCAAGACGGTGCATGTTTAAATCACACATGAGGACTATGCCTGGACTATTCTGTACGACACACCAACAATGGCAGCAATGTTGTGGATTGTACTTATTGAACATGTTTCTGATACTTCATTGTTTTCCTGTGGTGGTGTTTCACTCTTTAAGCATATATGCCACTCAAAACACCTCAAACGGCTAATTGGAGCATGACAGAATCGTCAAATGTCTCTGTGGTAGATTTGCCCAGTTTCATGCAGAATTTCATGTTCGCTCTGTTTTAACTTGCTGTCCATAATGAAATAGAAAACATGGTAACACACCTGGTCAGAATAACACCAGTTGCACAGCTCCTGATGTACACAGAACAATGTTTTTTGGCACACTGACTTATGAAGCTCCGTTCTGCCTGTGTCTGTGCG
Organism: Clarias gariepinus; assembly: GCF_024256425.1. Taxonomy (NCBI): domain Eukaryota; kingdom Metazoa; phylum Chordata; class Actinopteri; order Siluriformes; family Clariidae; genus Clarias; species Clarias gariepinus. The sequence goes on from NC_071104.1 coordinate 18,538,758, forward strand.
TACAGCTTTGTGCTGCCATCTGTTGGTGTGTTCCAAAAATAGTCTTGAAACATTTTGATACCACCTGTGTTAGCTAATTAAATACCCCATAGACCTCCAGAGTCCACACTCACTCAATTACTCATTCTCTACACCACATATCCTGTACATCAGTGGTGTCCAATCTCTTTCAGAAAGGGTCTGTGTGTGCACTGGCTTTTATTTCAACCAGGCAGAAGCCACATTTAACCTGCCAAGTGTTAATTCAGAGAGGTGTGAGACAGCAGCGCTACATACATTTTTAGGTCCTCATTATAATCTCCCTTAATTTTTATATATTAAATGTAATTTAAACAAGTTTTTAATTAACAGACCGAATTATATAGAATGATTGTGCTAAGTTCACATAATGTAAACATGGTCCAGTAATGTCATCAAGTCTTTTTAATCTTGAGCTTGTTGAAAGAGCAAGGATTGGAGAATTAAGTCAATTCAATCACCTTTTAAAGTATGAGGAGTTTACGAAAATTTTCCTGAAGTTATCTAGGGTGTTAATATTTTGATGTCTGTAAAATGTTAGTTACGCCTATATTTATTATAAATGTTATAGTTATCAATATTATCAGCAAACAACTGTGGCTGCACGCAGCTAAATATATCTGAAAAATCATGAATGGAGATCACTTAAACAGTTGACGTTGCATCAACAGTAAGAACCATATGTTTAATAGTGAAAGTATAAGCATCTGTGTACACCCACAACGTGATAAGAACTCACAGGATTGGGAATAAACATCTTAGTGGCCATAAGAAAACCACTTGTTAGTGGGACTAATCAGAAAAAAAGGCTTCAGTTTGCTAGGGACCGTAAAGATTGGACTTTAGAGCATTGGGGGGAGGGGGGGGGGAGGGGGTTTCACGTAGTCTGATGAGTTCAGATGGCCCTATACCAGAGCAATGTTTGCATCAGGGTAAGAAAGGAACTGTATAAAGAGATGGCACCCATCATGCATAAGGTCCACTGTACAAGCCTCTGATGGTGGTGTTATGATCAGGGATTGCTTCAGTTGATCAGGTCTAATCTCTATAACATTATTTGGCAATAAAATGAAGTCAGCTGACTACCTGAATGTACTGATTTACCAGGTTATCAGATCAGGATTTTCTTTAATGGTGGCATGGCACAGACATATTCCAGGACTCAAACTGTGATAAAGTGATTTTGGAAGCATGAGAAATCATTCACAGACATGAACTTGTAACCACATTGTGTGCTGTAATTAAAAATCATTCAACCACCCTGATTTTTCAGGGTGGTTGAATGAAGTGTGTGACGTTTTCGGAAAGTTGCAAGGATTGTAAGTATGCAGATGACTGTATTTTACCCTGTTAATTTTTGTGCCTTATTTTTGAAAAAATATTTAAATAGATGTTATAAAATGACAACTTCTGACAGTTTACAGATTCGACTCCTAGTAGTGAGCCGAGTCAGATGATTTGACTCACTGAATAGAGCATCGGAATCCCCACCACTTATGAACTGCGCGCATCAGACTGTGTGTGAGTGCAGCACCAGGTTTCTCCCCGGGGTTTTTGTTTAGTAAAGCCGTGCTCTCTCAGCTGGACAGAGTAAATCTCCAGCTTCAGCATGAGTGATCCTGACCTGCACACGTCTCTGGCCGCTGACTCGGGCGACTCTCCCGGGCCGAAGCTCTCCCCCGCGGGCTTCGCTGCGCTCTCCGTCTTCTTGGGCTTTATAATGACTTTCGGCTTTCTGAACAACTTTGTGGTCTTGGTGCTTTTCTGTAAATTTAAGAAGCTCAGGACGCCAGTGAACATGCTCCTGCTGAACATCAGTGTGAGTGACATGCTGGTGTGTGTGTGCGGAACGAGCCTAAGCTTCGCGTCCAGTGTGTGCGGGCGCTGGCTGCTGGGGAGGACTGGCTGCATGTGGTACGGCTTCATCAACTCCTGCTTCGGTGAGCAAATGCCCTGAACAGAGCAATGTCGCGTACACATAAGATCTCTAATGTACTTAAACATCACAAATATCATAAAAAAAACTATTGCGAATGAATGAATGCACCAGTTTTTAAGCTCAAAATGTGCTTAGATCTGTTAAAGTTTGTATATTGGTACACTGGAATAAAAAAAAATACACAGTGATGGAGTTGCATTTCATTGTTACTGTAATAACTGCATTCAGCGGATATGGCAAAAAACAGCAACTTTTTACCCTTTCTTTGATTTTTGATGCAGTGTATTCTTTTCTAAACAGCAGAACTGGCAAATACTACAGTTTATTTCAATAATAATAATAATAATAATAATAATATATATATATATATATATATATATATATATATATATATATTAGTAGTAGTAGTATTAATAATAATAATAATAAATTGGACACCTTACAGAAATTATTATTATTATTATTATTATTTGCTTCGGTGATCATTTAACTCTTTAGTAACACTGTAAATTCACACTCAGTTTGTGTAACATTATTCAGGACTGTATTTAAATTCTGTACAATGGGAATCAATCAATGCAATTAATTTGTACAGAGAAAGTAACATAGGTGCTAGGTTAAAGCTAGTCTTTTGTCTGCTGTTAACTTGTTTGGCCATCAGTGGCAGCATCTGGCAGCATCTGATCTCTGACCAACATTTTGGGGTTTAAGAATAGTGAGAAAACTAAACCATCCCTCATACAGCTGTGATGATAAAATTAACTATATACAAACCTTGACAAAAATAAATAAATAAATAAATAAATAAAAAGTCACAAAAGAAATTTGTTTAATAACTGAGCATTATGGTTCATGAAACACCTCAAACAAATGAAATAAAATTATTTTAATTAATGGCAAATTTTTCCCAGATCAAATATAGAAAACAGAGTTATGGAATTACTTAATGTTAAGAAAAGAAATTATGAAATAATCAACAGGGGAAAAAATTATCATTAGTGGTTGCTGGAACCGTTTGTACAGAATGTAACCGTGTTATCTTTCAATCAGTTTGAGATCTACAGTAGTCTCTTTGCTAGATATATTACTGAGTTTATATGCCTTTCCTAAAAAAATATTCAACATTGAACAATCCCCTTTATACAACAGTTAGTTCCAACCGATTTATTTGATTGCATGAAAGGCATTCTACAAATGGTGATAATGAACGGTAACATCACTGGGCGTTTAACTACTTATCACTATACTTATCACTCCTCATCACAGGTGTTTTAATAACCGCTAATTTCAGTATTCTAACCATCAGCCTTCAGAATTTTTTCAGTCATTTATTTAAAGTATTACAGTACTGTCTCAGACATTGACATGTTTCATTCCATTTGTTTTTCCTTTTTTTGTGCATTTTTTAATTTCAAGTCATGTTGCTTTGTTTTCTATGTCCCCATTTTGTATATATTTGGACCAATATGGTAGAACAGCCACTGCCCTTTGTCATACACTGTGTTGGATTTCATTCTTGAAGGAGTTTTATAACAATTTAGATTGATTCATTTGGATTGAACACAGACTTACAGATCACAGTGCATGTGTCACCCAACAGCACATAGGCTTTATTTTAGCACTTAGTTATCTTCCCCAGCCACATGCTTTTTATATGAATTTTTTATTTGACCAAGTCTGCAGTAAAAGCATCTACATGAATTATTAATATTAATAATATAAGTCGAACCAGTACTTTTGATTATTGTGTTATTGTGTTAATTTTTACAATAACCGAACACAGTTATGGGAGTAAAACAAGCTTTATTTATAATATGCATTCATCCTAGGTTTCACTAGTGCTTGAATACCATTAAGAGTTTCTCAGTATGCTAGTGCCATGATCTGACTGCTTGCTTCACGTCTGACACGCTGGCACTCTCAGGAACTCCTTTAATGGCCCAAACATGTATTGAAATGACAATACATGACCCCCAGCCGAGTTCTGTAATGTGCAAGTGGTGTTTGTGAATTACTATATTGTGTGCACCGCTCCCACAGACAGATGTGTCTTTTCTGCAAGTTGGTGAAAAGTTATCCATTGATTTCAAGGATCAGGAATATTTTGCACAAATATTAAAATATGAAAAAATTATTTGGGTTGTATCAATGTGAATTTGCATAATTTTACAAGAAGCTGTATCTCCTTCTCCCACAGTTGGATAAATCAGCCTTCAGTTTTGTTTGGAGTAATTTAAGTATAAATACTATGTTGGTTGAGGTTTAATTAGAAATATATATTAATACACATTTATTCTTCAATATATATAATAATGGCAGTAAATAGAAGATCATAAACTTTATAAGCAGTACAAAAACCTCATATTTCTGTGCACTATGGTTTTCAAATACAGCAAAACAAATGCAGGTGAAAGCAGGAGATATCAATTGGGAAGTGAAACAGAAGGTTGCACAACTAACTACAGTAACTTTACCAAAGTGCTTACACCACACTATCTAACACAGCTTCGTTTGCACAACATCCATATCGCATAATGCACTATTTCACAGAACATATCATGGATATTAAATAATACACACCTGTAGTTCATTATTGCTAACAGTAACAGAGTGTAATGTTCTCCAAAAATCTATCAAACTTATAAGCACTGAACTGCACCCCGGATAAACAATGTCTGGATTTGTAAGAGGAGGTACTGTAGCATGTTGACTCTGCTACTGTATATCAATCCATGTCAACAGTAAAACAATTTTTATCCATATACTTTTCCTTGGAAAGTTTGGCTCAATACAGTACAACCCCTCTCCCTCCTATGATTTGCTTAAACATATAATGACTAAAATCTACAAGAATACAACAATATCTTAAGCTCTTGTAAAAAAAACAAAAAAAAAAACACAGTTGAACATATTTAATTTACTTGCTTAGACTCGCACTAAAATGTAAAAGTAACATAAATAGTGCAGCATCTAGATTTCTGGTTATAGCTTGACAATCAGTGTCGCTGACATTTATCTAGTTTAAATGGCAAAATGTTGAGAATTTAAAGGGCAATAGAATATATTATACACACCTAGGCACTTTTAGAGCACTTAGTACTGATCCCAAGACTAAAATAATTATTTAGTAATAACATGGCATCGAATACTTTGCTGATTGTTTAGGTAATTAAGGTTACCTGTATTAAATTAAAGCTCTGCTTTTCTCTCGTTTTTTCAGAAGTTAGCTTCTAACATTGCATGTCTTTTTCCCATTTTGCTTCTTGCTTTCATTTTTTTCCTATTTAACTCTCTTTTTTCCCCCTTCTTGTTTTTAGGTATTGTATCCTTAATATCCTTGGTGATTTTGTCTTATGAGCGCTACAGCACAATGACAGTGTATAACAACCGGGAGCCAAACTACAATAAACACTTGCTGGCAGTTGGGGGGTCATGGCTCTACTCCCTGATTTGGACTGTCCCACCTCTGCTGGGGTGGAGTAGTTACGGGTTAGAGGGAGCTGGAACCAGCTGTTCGGTGTCATGGACTGATCACTCCTCTAAATCCCGTTCCTATATTATCTGCCTATTCATCTTTTGCCTGGGTCTGCCAGTGCTGGTAATGGTGTACAGCTATAGCAGGCTGCTATATGCTGTCAAAAAGGTGAGATCTGATCCTCTTGTTCATAAGTGAGAGACTATCTGTGACAGGCACAGCCTGATGGCATAATTACCAAATAAAGTCTGAATGTTGTGAAGTTTGGTGGCATTTAAACCATTAAGTGTCATGTACACATTGTAAATCATAAGACAAAATCTTGCGTAGTGAATTGATGTGACCTGTCTAGTGGTTCTGACACAAATCCAATATTAATACACCAACAAGTCCAAATAGTCCAAAGTCTTTTGAGGTTTTTAAGGACCCTTTTCCTTCTTTTTTTATATCCAGTTAGGGAAGATTTGCAGGACTGCGCGAAAGCGAGATTACCACCTATTGATTATGGTCATCACCAATGTGGTGTGTTATCTGCTGTGTTGGACACCATACAGTGTGGTGGCCATTATGGCCACATTTGGTCAACCGGGAATCATTACACCTGTTGCAAGCATAGTCCCGTCACTTCTTGCCAAGAGCAGCACCGTCATCAACCCAATCATTTACATTTTCATGAACAAACAGGTAAGAACCCTCGACCTTTTGTCATGTTAAACTTTTTGATAGCACACGTTTCAATATTTTAATAATTAAAAGAGTATACTATAAAAAAAGGAATTGGAATTGACTTGAGATATTTTTGCCACTTAAAAAAATCCACTGGATCATGATGTGTCTAAATTGTAGGCCAGTTCAATTGCTTCATAAAAATAATGCAAAAAACGTCTGGCACCACCACAAAAATATTTGTACATAATTTTGGTATTTGTAAATGTATTGATACTTTTACCATGAAGTGGTAAACTGCTTTAATTGCGGGTTGTTTTCTTAGTGATGATGTTAAAGGGTTAATCATGTATAACAAACACTAGAAAAAGTTCTAAATCCATGTACAACCTATAGTCTTCATGATGAAGGAGGTAAGAAAATGTATAAAATGGAAAGTAGAGGATTATTCAGAAGTGAGCAGAAGCTTCATTTAAGAATTCAATTTCAAGACCGGAGACCGGAGAGGGTTTATTTATTGTGTTAGTCATGAGGTGTAGACTGGGTTATGAAAACAATGCTAAAAAAAAAAAAATCTTGGATTTTCAGAAAGGTTACATGCACCCGAACACAGCAATTCACAGTGCGTTAGAACAATGGGATATCACACTTTCTTTTGTTTCTTTCTTTAAAGAAGGTTAAGCCAAAAACAAATAGACACAGACACCAAATAATTTGTGCCCCTTTAAATTAAAGCCCATATTTATATCAGTTAGAAAGTACTATTAAAATACATATTTCTTTCTTTGACAATATAATTTGTCACAAACTCAACTGGCCCAAGACTTTTTTTTGGAAAAAATATTATAAAAAAAAAAACACACAGATTGCATTGCACTTATGCATGTTTATTTTCATGTTGGAAAATGGCAAAACACACATTTAATTGAAATAATTGCATTAACAAATGAACAAAGAAATGGCATCAAAAGCATCCAATGGCTTTTGAAGGCTAACTGGCTTAACTATGTACACTCAGATCAGGCTTCAAGTGGTGTACAACATCAGATCATGTTTTTGAAAGGCTGTGCGCGGTGGTAAGGTGAGAGAGAGAGAGAGAGAGAGAGAGAGAGATCCATAATCAACTGTTAACGTTTTTGTGGGACAAGACGAAGTGCAAACAATAAGTCAGCTTTATTTTCAGGGTGTTGCCGCCAGCAGACAGCTGTTGAATTAGTGAATTAGTAAAACTTGTTAGCCGTTGTTTAAATCTGGCCAGCCAAACACCACTGAGCACACAATTTTACTTTCTGAAGATTTAATAACAAACGGGAAAAATTATTGCCTTAGGATATCAGTTTCCATTTAGGATATCCAGCCCATAATTCATTTCAAACAATTTACAAGCAACACACTGTGTTAAAATTTTAATACATGGTTTACCCAGTAGTAATTAAAGCTGACAGTGTATTTTGCACGCATGATTCCAACTTTTTTCTTTTTTTTAATTTTTTTTTAGTTTTTTTTGCAAATTCAGTGTCCCCGGCCAACAAGAGAATCACAAATGCAGCTGTCAAAATGTATGAACATGATAGACCAACAGAGTGAGCTAGTTAAAAAGAAATCTAGCGGAGATTCACAGCACCACAGTTCCAGTCCATAGTAAAGATTCACAGCACCAACATTACAACCCCAAACACACAGTGGCCCTTACAACCCAATCAGGAAAACACTCAACATCTATTTGGCACAGTATTGCCAACACCCAAAACAGTGCAGTGATGACCTTATCAAATTGTCCAATGTAACTCGATTCCTGTTACCTAAAACAACCTGCACAAATTTTAAGTAAGACTTAACTTTGCTTTTTCAGCTTAATTATTGTTACACTGACAAATAAATATATATATAATTTTTTTTTACCACAATGAGCTTACAAGCCCTGATATTTAGCATGCGGTGTCCACTTTGTAGTGAGAAATTATATAGCTAGGAGTTTATTATGTATAAGTAAAAGTAGACAGTGATAACAAAACAGTTTTTGCAAAAGATTAAAAGGTAAACTGTGTGTAAAGGACTAGAAATATTAAGGGAAGCACAGATCAGTGGCAATTTCTTTTTAAATCCCAAAAGTCACAACATTTTCAAATCTCAGAACTCGTATTGTGTTGCTCTGAATGTGCAAACAATAGGGAGTGGTTTGTGACACCTTTGTGGCTGACGGTGCTCCTGCAGTGATTGAAAGCTTCTTAGACATTCAGTAAGTGATCAGTAGTGTGCTCCTGTATACGTTCCCTGCAGTAATGACAGAAAAAAAGAAAGCCTTCAATTGGGCCAAATGCAGTTTCCTCTAAACTCACCACCACCACCACCATTAATATACCTCTCTAATGTGGAAGCACGGGATGGTGTGTGACAAAGATGTATATGTATATACACATACTGCTCATATATGATTCATCTTAAGAGTTGAAAGAACCCCTTTTTTTGTTATAAAGAAACCTCATACACGAACACTGACAGGATGACTTCAATTGCCAAGTAAACGATTAGTTGCAGTATTACAGACTAAATCATCCTGAAAAAAGGAAAACTTATTACCTTATCAATCAATATCTGTTTACATTACCCCAACATGGGGTGGGTAGGTAGTTATCAGTATTGAATAATACACTACCAACAGAGGTTCCTAAATGAAATATTTAACAAATCAGATGGATAGAGAGGTTGCGTTTCAGAGTCTGATTTAGACTTGAGAGCAAACAGCAGTTCCCATTTTCACCATCACAATTTACATGTATACAGAACTTCCGCTCTCTATGTTCAACTCATACAAGTTATCATTTTCTACACAAATTAATGGCACGTAAGGAAAACATGTCAAAGGATTACACATTGTACTTCTAGTGGTATAAAAAAACCTATTTACATTGATAAAACACAATGTGAAGAAAAATTGAAGATACAATGCAAGGAAATTTGTTTTCATTCGCTTTTGACTACTCCTTAGGGAGTTTATGAAGACCTGTAACCTCCTGGGCAAGATACAAAAACAACCAGACTGTGCTGGATTTAACATTGCACAATTACTAAAACCACTGCTCATTGGTAATATATTGCCAAAAGGCTTTAAAAAAAAACCAAAAAAAAAAACCATCATTAACACCACCAAAAAAAAAGTTAGAAGGGCGTGTTTTTTGTCGAGCAGGGAATAGATCGTTAAACCCTTATCAACACAGCTGCAGGCGTTTCAGACGTTCAACCGAGATGTCCCCGTAGCGTACAGAACATTTAGTTTGGAAGTTTTCTCAGCTGTGTAACATGTAATGGCATTCAGTACCTTCATCTGTATCTTGTCACTCAACACGATATTATCATATTATTCAGTAACAATTTCATGGCAAATGAACATTCAAAAGAGGGAAATAATGTCATTTACAATATATAGACAATATATGGCACAGACCAGGCAGTACTCTCAGACATGCACCACATTTTTCATTTGTGAACAGCTGAGAAAAGTAATACAACAGAAAGCAATATCCACTGCTATTACTATTCAAAGTCAGGTATCATCACTGGTAAACCGTGTATCTAACTACATCAATGAAATTATTCTTAATGTTCATGGTGTGTGTGTACGTGCGCAAGTGCGTCTATAATGGTGCCGTAAACTGTTAATTGCTATTCTCCAATTCCTCCACAGACACACAAACACCATTGGTCCTGTCACATGATGGCTAGCTACAGCAAAATCACCAGATACCTAGAAAAAACAGCTTTTCTGTAATAAACCTATTGCTACCCAATAACCTCTACGTCACACAAGGCTCAGAGAATTTAACTAAAAACCTCCCGAAAGAGCAAAGTTGGTCTCTGTGGACTGCGTGCAGGTAAACCTCGAACCTGCTTTCCAATTATTGCAACCTTTCCTCCAGGGTTTAGAGTTCAGGGGTCACAGTGGATGGTCCTAAAGCCGGGGAGTGTGACCTTGCCTTTCCTCTGAAGGTCGCGCTTAGGTCTGGGGTTGATGCGCTGGATGAGGATCTTCTCATAGAGCAGAGGGTGATAGGCTCCCAGAGTGCATGCAGCGTCGTAGTAGCGCTCGTGGTAATGGCACAAATCGGTCTGTCTTAGAGATGGAATGTACTCGTAGACGTCGACTTCGTCGCATAACCACATCATCAGCAAGATGCCTGTAATGGAGATAAATAAATGAAATGTAGTAAAAGCCTACAAACAGACAGATGCACACAGTCACACTATGATCTCAAAGCTGCTAAACAGACTGACGGTCTCAAAAACTAAACCATAATATTTCCTTTTCCTTTTTGTTCATCTCCTGCACTACATTTCCTTTCTTTCTTCTCCTCTGGTTTCCTGTACTCATTTACACTTTCGTCTCCCCTTCCGTTCTCAATCCCTCTCTAGTTCTACAGATGTTTCCTGATGCTGTTAGGCTTTAATGAAAGGTCAGAGATGACAGATGACAACCCTTTAATGACCACCAAGAACAAAATGATCCAGCTCAAAAGCATCATGCACAGCAACCCCAAGTCCTGTACACCACCTCATGCATCTCCGCTCCTGCAGGAACACAGCTGCATCATGGTCACTGAGGAACAAAGCGTCACAACCTAACTTACGGTTGGTGGGCCATGCTACAGTCTTTGTGTTCAGTCTCTGTATCTGTGACACTGTCAAAGGCTAGTTTATAAAACTGCTAATCTCTTTTTTGCGAAAAGAAGGACGCCTGGCATGAAACCTGTGCCAAGTTGTTGTGTGGATTGGATGGTCTGCTGTGGCGACCCCTCGACGGGAACACCTAAAAGACATTGTAATATTCTTTTTGTGTGTTAACAGTGGTGATCCAGACAGTACTTTTTGCTAAGACAAACTCTTAGTAAATCTGTCTTTTGAAAGTAACTTCTGTTGTCTTAAGACTATGGTGCTTAATTTCCCTGTGATGATAGATATGTATATAATAAAATGCAGAAGCATTTACTAGTTGTATTTCAGTTAAAAGGTCCAAAGTTCAGGATCCTTTGCTCAGATTTTTGGAGTTTTTTTTTACATTCTGTGTTTGTGGGTTTCCTCTGGATCCCTTGGCTATCACTCACTTCCTAAAAACGTATAATGGAGGACAAAGTGGATTCGTCTCATACTCGTGTTCCTGGTAAGGGCTTTGGATCAGTCCCTAGATCTCTAATCAGGATTCAGCTGTTAAGGGTTAAGGGTGGCTCAGTGGTTAAGGGGTTGGACTACTGATCAGAAGGTCCCAGCTTTAAACCCAAGCACTACAAAGCTGCCTCTGTTAAAGCAAGGCCCTTTAAACTTTTGTGTAGTAAGATTAAATGTAAGTCAAGCGTCTGCCAAATGCAATAAATGTAAATGTGTCTAAAAAATGTGTTTTCTGTGATGAAATCTAAAGTTTACATATTTATAGATTTAACTGCAATTATTCACTATTAAAGTATTTAATAAGATTCTTTAAACATAAAATTGCCTTTAAACTGCTCATAATTTCCCCTGTTCATCTCCTGTTGAGTAAGACAGAACAGATCGTTAGACAGACCAGATTTGTTTCACAGTGACAAAGTTAGGGTTATTTTTAGCTGTCTCCCCCTTTTTATACACTACCAGTCAAAAGTCTGGAGGCACTTTCTAATAATATGGTCTTTCCTGATTTTTATTCCTTTCTACATTGTTAAACGATGCAGAAGGCATTGGTCTTCATAAAAGTTTCATCATGGTGCTTGATGGATTTTGCAAATGCATTAGAAAATACTGTTCTTGCAAGAACTATTTCAGTACAGCAGACCTGCATATATTTAAATAATTGACTGTAGTTGTTACTTAATTACCTAAACCCATATGTCTTATTTCATGTTTTTTATTTTATTTTATCCAGTATTGTTCCAGAATGTAGAAATAAACACAAACCCCATTTTGACTGGTACGGTAGGCCACATTAGAGATGAATAATTAAATATTTTAAGAATTAAAAAATAAAAATGCGCTACATTACTTCCTTAAACCCGTGAATGTATTTGCACCAAAAATCGCGTAAACAACGTAGGCATTACAAAACTCCTAATACATGCTATAACACCAAAAGTAATTGTACAATTTGTGGCACAGCCAGGTGTGTTATATCCCCTCATTAGTTCACTCACAATAATTAAAACAGTAGTTACTATTATGTGTTACATTAACAACACAGCAAAGTGAAAGTGATTGATTGATTAATTGATTAATTGATTGATTGAATACCCAGTTATTAAGCCGGGGTCAGAGCTCGGGCGCAGGATTGTAAACTGGTTAAAGGTCTAGTGTATTTCCATTTGAGATTTGTCTCGATATAATGTCCAAAGTGCTGTTGCTTAAAGTGAACAAGCTATTATTTGGTTGAAAAGGCAAACCAAACCCAACAGAAAGAAAGCAAAAACATTAGAAGTGGCTGAAGCAACTATTTGAAAAGTTTTGAAAAGTCTACACCTTTAAAAAGAAAGAAAACACAGGTGAGCTCTGGAACACAAAGGCCTTGAACATCATGGAAAAACCAACTGAGGTAGATGACAGAATAGGTATTTCCCTTTTGAGGAAAATCACCATCAATACAGGAATGTTGACGTCAACAATCAAGACAAAACCAGAGTAAATACAGAGGGTTTACAAGATGATGTAGTCACACTGGCCCTTTGGACAATACTGTAGAAGACGCCTACAAATAAAGAGTAAAACTTCTTCTAACTTATCTTCAAAAGAGTTTTAGCTTGATACTACGTTTACATAAATATGTGGTAAGACAATGTTTTGATGGAGACCATGAAGCACATCTGTAAGTCCCAGTGGTTACGGTCACTTGCTAAGTCACAGAAATATAAATGGTGAATGTCTTACCAATGAACCCTGACGAAGGTGGATTGGGTTGAATGTCCTCCAAAGTGTTGCCTTGGATCATGTCCCATAGTTCCCAGATAAACTTGGGGTGCAGAATGTAGAAAGGCTGAGCAGGAAACTGTTCCCTGTACTTCACGTATGGAGTGAACAGGTTGTAGTCCGGCTTCTTGTACCACTAGACAAATACACAAATATACAAAATGGCATTTTATTCCAGTCACTTCTTTATTTTATATTTTCGTTACCATTATCAGTCAAACACAATTTGCAATGTGGCTTTTTTAATCTATTGAGAGATATTAGGTTTCCCTTGGTTGAATTTTAATACATTTTAATAACCAGAGTTCACATAAAAATTGCAACAGCTCGCAAAAATAATTAACCCCCCATTGAACTGTTCAGATTTGCCGGCCTACAAGTATTAGACACCATGGAAGCTACAAGTGCAATATGTTGCCTTAAACACACGGTTGACTTATAATTTGCTTTTACCATGTTAATTCCTTTCTGCTTCATTAAAGAGACATCAGCCTGAAGGAAAGGACTGAAAATGAATATTTCCTCCAGGAGAATATCTATGATGCAACATGGTCTATTGCATCCTTGCTTTGTATATAGCATTTTAGTTGCCGAGTGGCCTGGCTGGACATAGGGCTATGTTCTGTTCCACAGGCAGCATAAACAGATATACTAGATGTTTCCAGGTAATGTCAGTTAAGGAAACATCCCTCTATAAACATACACTGCATCTCCTACATCACCCTTTGTAACATATGGTAACATAAAAACCTGAGATGCATGTTACTGCTACTTAAAGTAAAATACATTATTGCATATATTTTGGAACAAAATGGATACCATTACAAAACCTACACCATATAAGTGTATACAAACTGTGGATAAATTTGACTTGATTTATTTATAAGATGTACAGTGTCCATTGTAAAGATGTCAGAAGGCTTACTTAACATAGAACTAACATAGAATAATCTGTGCAGTTCACTTTGCAGGCTACTAGTAGTACATTGCTGCCTTTAAACTGTCTCAGAAGCAGCTTCGCAAGTATCTTATAGTGTAGTGACATTAGCTGAGAGGCGTTTTTATGTTGCTTCGGAGCGGCAGAGATTAACTCTGGCGACTGCATTATAACTGGTGCATGTCACGACAGCTCCTTGAAAAAGGGGGGAAAGAAGAGGATCATTCTAAAAATGTTACAGAAGAGGTTATAATGTAGAAATAGGGTATTTCAGAAGCTGGACATCCCAGTAAGCAATTTTTGAGAAAGTGGAAACTGGATCACACCACCCAAGCACTACCTAGACAAGGCCCCTCCTCAAAACACAGCACTGAACCAAAAACACAGAACTAAAAAGACCAATGGGTTTTTACCATTTGCATATTGGGCTGCAATAAAAATACTGGCTAAACAATCTATTCCGGTGTCATTTGAAATCCAAACAAATCCCAGGACTTTTAAAGAGGTTCAATATAGTTGGAAGACTCTGTATAAGCAATGCATTTATTAATGCATCAAAGCTGTTTAAAATATAACATAAATGCAGAATAACAGAATAAACACATATGCAACCTGTTGAAAAGATAAATTTGAACTCAGTGCTTTCAAAGGGTCTGTGTAAATGTCATTGGACCTGAATGTCCAGAAGTCCATTCCAATCCTTTTCTTAAACACGTGCTTAAACAGCATAAATTAAATACAGTATTGATTACCTGCATTTTTGTTGCCAACATTTTATATTATTGTTTCTTACAACATTTGTATCTGCTGAAAATCTGTCACAGCATCATGGATTTACATTTACAGCATTTTTATTATTATATTGTTATAGCTTTTTTACATTGCTTGTTGCATCTGCCACTTATCACAGTAATACTGTGTACTTGTAGGGGCTACACTGTCTCTTTCTGTGAGGGTTGGAGGTTTAAGACCAATTAAAGATCATGAACAATTAAAATTTCTCCATGATCTATTTCTACTGAGAGATCACGCATACTGGGACAAAACCCCCCAAACATCGCCAATTTCTTTGAAAAGCTTCCCAATGAGTATGCCAAAATAAACATGCTTGCATGTGAGAGTAAAAACACCACTACTTAGACAGAATGATGTTAGAAAGTTACCACTCATGTAAAATTTTTTTCCTAATCTACGAATATAACATCCATTAAAACAGCTAAAACAGGGGGTTTAATCTCTAAAAATCTTTTTACATGTCAATGTTCATATCTTTGGCATTCTGCCAAAAGAAGTACAATAAAAAACATGAACTCACGAACTGCATATTAAATAAAAATATTAATATAAGCCATCACTAATAATCTATTTAGTTTTCCAAACATTTAAAAACACTAATTCCACACATTTCCATTTATTGCACTTTTCCAATGTACCTTATGATTTTCAAATACAATCTCTCTATGCCTGACATTTTTACTAAGAATTGCTTATATTTAGTTTTATTTAAACTGGCTTGGAAATTAGCTTGAGTGTCCTGTACAGTAACTGGCAATAAATAAATAAATAAATAAATAAATACTTAGGATGTAATCAGGGGGTCAGCGATTAAGGCATTGGACTACAGTCCGGAGGGTCCCAGGTTCAAATCCCACAACCACCAAGTTGTCCCTGTTGGGCCCTTGAGCAAGGCCCTTAACCCTCAACTGCTCAGATGTATAATGAGATAAAAATTTAAGTCACTCTGGATAAGGGCGTCTGCAAAATGCCTACATGTAAATGTAATCATGGATCCTGGTCAGATTGCCCATGCCTAGTTTTTATCACTTTAAGAAATCAGAATCCTAAAAATTTAGTGCAGTGATTTGATTTTTATCCTAGTGTAAAACTGAAAACAAAATAAGTCGAAGAAAAGCAGGGAAAACATGTCAACATGTCTACAATGAAATAGCACACCGTTATGAAGGCTCGAGCTTACACACACAAACAGTTTTTTTTTTTTTTTTTTTTTTTTTAGACGTCCTTGATAGAAAAAGCTTTTAGTACATGTGTGCTGGAGGTAAATACAGTGAGTGAAGAGAAAATAAATTAATAGTTAATTCATTATTTTATTGTCTTCAGTTCCCAACCTTTTCGTTTTTTTCTAGAATCAGAAATGAAAGCAGCATCAGTACTCACTTTATGCAGGTCGACAGTGTATGGTGCAGGGTCCCAGGCCACCAACGTCAAATTCTTATATAGGGAGCTGCTGTTGAAGTGGTGGCTGGGGTTAGCCAGGATCTACACAGCAAAGAGAAGAACAGGTATTGCAGAACACTAAATAACTAAAAAGCATGACATGTTCATTAATAAAATACAAACTGTACTTGCTGGTGAATTTCTGTGGTATTAAAAAAAAGAAATAAAACACTTTTAGGACATGTTACAGGACAATGATCATAACATACCGTGTTTTAGTCTTTACATACTCATGCTTCTGGAACATCTTTCACAGAACAATTTTTCTATTTTTTCTTTCTAAAAAAAAAAAAGCACATATTGGCAGATGTTCATAACAGACGAGTGTGAACGTGATCTTACCTGGGAGTTGACGATGCGAATGGTAGTCTTATTCCCCACGTCTCTTTCATAACCTTTGGTAGGGGCCGAGTTAAACCTCAAAACAGCATCATGGGAATCTGGAAAAAACAACATTGATATGATAAGTCCTTAGTTTACTCACTAACCAAGTGTTCTATATAACAAGACTTTTAAAGCTGTGTTGTATTTTAAACTACTTTTTTTAAACATGCACAGCGTTTTATGCAATTGGGATGTTTATAGAAAATGTGGAAGTGGTGAAAGTGGCATTTGTTTATTTAGTCATGATGACTTGGCCAATAACTCAAAGCTTACTCTTGGAGAAGGATGATGCAGAAATTTCTTAATTTATTTTTTCCTGTTTCTTTCTTAGATGACAAGATATCACCAGTAGATCATGTATGTAATTCCTTAAACTTAAATGTTATATGGTTTGTTCAAAGCAAGAAACAAAAATGACCAAATTACAAGAGTAAGACTAAATATTCTCTAAATACCAAATGATCTGTAAAAAGGAAAACATTGTACTGTACTTATGTTTCTAAGCTATTTTTCCCCCAGAATTAACTAACTGATAATTTGATTACCTAATTTCTCTTTATGCATAAAGGTTAAAAACTACTTTGTAGACAAAATGCACTCATGCATGACCTCACAATTTAGCTGCAACATACTGCCATTTAAAAAGCATTAGACAACTGATGGGAAAATTAGGACAAACAAAACAAACAGCCAAACAGGAAGCAGGTTTTTGATAGGAGGTCACCATCAGTGCCAGACACTAGCGATAATGTAGAAGCAGAACATTTTTATACATCATGTGCACCAATAAAGATGAAGTTGAATGTACATCACACAGACGTTACAACAAGTGAAAATTACAGAAGAAGCTGGACTAAAAAAAAACAGAAACTCACAATCTTAAATAATTGTGCTAGCAAGAAAATAACAAAACGTAGGCCAAAGTGATCAGGGACATCCGATGTGCTGAGGCTACTGAGAAATGTGGTTCAGTGCCTCTATGGCACGACCAGGACACTGATGAACAATTGAGCAATGGAAAATGTAATTACCAAGCAAAATGAACAGATATATAATATTTACATACTATAAATAATATATTATATGCTATAGTAATACAATATTTTATTTCCGGGGAGGGGGGATTGGTTGATCCTTGTCAACAGTACATGATGTCAGTACTGCAAACATGCAATGCAGATGTCTCAGGCAGGTGTTTCTGGGCTTTTTGGAGGATTGATGGCATCACTCTTCTAACTACCAGGAGATTACAGATCAAAGCCAGAAGCTTTACACATGGATATAGAATGACTAACCTAAAGAAACATATAAATTTTTAATGACAATTTTTAGTCTCCAGGATTTAACACTGACCTAAATAGAAACGGCCACATGGACAAAGGCAGGAATATAAAAGGTTGATTTAATGTCAAATCTTTGTGACCTTAAAAGTAAAAGCTTATTTATAAGAAATAAATATGCATAAAAAATTAAAATATATAAAAAATTAAATTTAGCTAGGTAAAAAGAGTAAAAATATTTCTGAACAAATAAAAATATTCTGTGTAATAGAAATATAGGAAAAAAAATCAACTTTTTCTATGAATAAATCAAAATGACTGGGGGGAGAGGTGCAAATATGCATGAAAGTGACTTATTATTAAAGTGATTTAATGTCCCACATGTATGAAGTATTTCTGCATTGTAAATCCTTTTTTGATTGTATTTAAGAAATATTCTAAAATTTGAAGATTAATATTTTAAGAAGGTTGTTGATGTTCATGAGTTGTAACCCATGACCATCAACATAAAAGGTCAAAACATTTCATTTAAGGTTAAATTGAACTAGAACATAAAAGTTAACATTTTTCAAATTATTTATGGGAAAAAGAAAATATCAATATTCTCATTATTTTTGAGATGGACTGTAAATGCACCATAAGTGAGGCATTTTTTGTACTTTTATGATGATGCCTTTATGTCTGTGCATTGTAGCTCTCTATACTTTGCTTCTTTATCATTTCATATTTTAAGCTCAGTGTTCATTCTTATAAAGATGTTATATAACGCAGAAATAGTGGTGAATACGGTATATTGTACTGTATGAAGGATAGCACCGGAACAACTGCTGGAAAAAAAAGCACAGTATTTTTCTTATTTATGTTGAACAGAAAAAATAACTCGACTGCATTCTGCCAGATGTAGTTGTTGTTTATAGTACAGTAGTGTAATGAGATGCAGCGCAGATTTACTGGAGGTGTGTGAGAGGTTGTGGGAGTTTGTGGGACTCCAGTACAAACATTTTCTACACAGAGATGGTCATGTTTACTGTCTTTTTCATAAAAAAGCAAAAACTGATTATGTAAAAAGAGACCGGAGACAAAAGCAATGCTGTTAAATTGAATAAAACCAGACAAGAATTTATGACCACTAGGTGGCAGAAGAAGACTGACAGTAGGAAAGTAAACACCTTTTTTTCACCAAGGACAATGGAATACACAAATGAGGCTTAGAGCTATTTTATAGGTAACCAGGGATAGTAATTATACTTTAACTAGACTGCTGCTCAATTCATCCTTTTGTACAAAATATACACGTTTCAGTGTTTCTGTCTGTATGTCCGCATCAGAAGTCTTCTCATATCTGCAATTCTTGACTGTGCTGTGTTTTTTTTTTTGGTTTTGTTTTCTTAAGTACTTTAAGCCAAGGGAAAGAGGGAAGGGAGTGCTAAACTTGGCATGGGATTATTTAGAGATTTGAGCAGAGCAATGGGCTTAAGAGAACTCCTATTAGCTCTTCATGAATATACAGCAAGTATGGCTTTAGAATACTTAATAAAAGATACATAAGGTGGGGCTGGTTAAAAAATATTCTCATATTTCATATTTGTGAAGGGTCGAGATGAAGTTGTAATATCGGGATTGACCCCTGAAACTGCACGCCACATGTTTAAGATGGAAAACACTGGAAGTTAGGCTGTAGTCATGGAAACAATTTCACTTCCATTGCCCATTGAAATGTCACTCTGCTACTGTGGGTGCCAAAGCTGGCGCCATGCACCCAAAGGCCCCGGGATAATAGCAAAGGGCACAAGGATCCCACAATCTGAAATACCAATGTAAGAGGGTAAAGGAGAGCAACGCCAAATTCAGACCAGAAAACAGGTCACTAAGGCAGGGCTACAGTTTCTCTGGCTCTCTGCTTCCTGCTGTAGAAAGTTGAAAACACTGGACAGAAATGTTTTGGGGGAAAAATATTTCCTGCTAATCCTATAGAAATGATTCAGCCTAAACCTGATGTTTGTAGCTTGTATATAAAGCTGTGAGACTTATGTACTAAGGCTAATATATAATACAAAATGATCGGCCCAGAATGTTTACTCTTAAGTTAAGATGGATTAAAGAAGCTTTCTGAAAATTAAACTGAGAAAAGTTGGATGGTCAAATAGAAAATAGCAGTAATTCTCATAGCTAGTGGGGTTGTGCCTTTGGTATGCTTTAGCTTTTGACGGGAAGGCTTAATGGGAGGCTTGATGGGAACTCCCAAGGCAATGATGGGGCAAATTCACCCACCTGGCCTCTATTATGAGATGAATAAATGAATGAATAAATTATACCTTGGAAAAAAGACTCCTTGATAAACATACACACCAACGTATAGAGGATAGCAAAATATCTAACAATACCAAGTGTTTTAAGTAAATAAGTTGGCGAGTAAGTCAGTCAAAGTATTCAGGTATAGGTAACTCGGTATATGATTGTATAACCAAGTCAAACAAATAGAAATTGATTCAGTATATAGTATACAAGTCAGAACATCATAATTATAATGATAATAATCTGTCATTAATTCCTTCTTCTTCTTCTTTGTCTTTCGGCTGTTCCCTTTCAGGGGTCGCCACAGCGAATCATCTGCCTCCATCTAACCCTATCCTCTGCATCCTCTTCTCTCACACCAACTAACTTCATGTCCTCGCTCACTGCATCCATAAATTCACTGCATCCATAAATGCCTGGCAGTTCAAACCTCAGCATCCTTCTACCGATATATTCACAATCTCTCCTCTGAACATGTCCAAACCACCTCGATCTGGCCTCTCTGACTTTATCTCCAAAACATCTAACATGGGTTGTCCCTCTGATGAACTCATTCTTGATCCTATCCATCTGTCATTAATTCTTGCAGTTGGTAAATAGGTACTTCTGTAAATATGACAGTACACAAGGAGTGTATTAAGTCAGTACAAACGTGATTTAGTAACCAAGCTCTCACATGTAATACCTGAATATTTTAGTCAGTCAGTCAATAAGTAGGTCCACACTTAAATTTTCAAAAATGATTTTCAAACAACAGTTTTTCATTTTCTGCATTTCAGCTTCCTAGCCCCTTAAAAACTGAATGTTTCTTCAGTAAAAATAACCACGCTGATGTCATGAGCACATGGCTACACGTGAGGACCTGCACATGCCTGCTTTGCATATGCTCTGAAAGTGTAAGGGTTTTGTTTATCATGTCTACTGATAATGTTGTTAATCTGTGGGCTGTAAAAATGGTTTTATTTAATAGTGCGTTTATAATTTCATTTCACTTTGTTTTATTAGCTTGCTCTTCTGCTACAGTATAAGATTACTGTACAATGCATGCTGTACTGCTTCTGATGCCATAAATCTGGGACTACAAAACTGCCCTGTGAGCAGATATCCCGGATCATTGCGCAGTAGTTCCACCTCATCAGGTCACACATAGAAATCCCGAGTCTCTCCAAACATGACCTTGACAGTTCCCAAAGTTGGATGAATAAGTCAGTTAAATATTTATTATTTAATTTATGTCACTATGTCATCATGGGCACTTAATTTCAATGAATTTTCACTTCACACAAATAAAAACTAGAAAATAGAAGAAATAAAAACTTTTTAAAAAAAAAACGTTATGTAAAAAGAGCCCTAATCAATAAGTGGATTAAAGAAAACTAAAAAAAAAAAAAAAACCACACACATTTTGGCATAGATATTAGCAGATATATCTGCCTACTCACCAATTTCACTTCCTAGGCCGGAGTGGAGGATGGCACCAGCCGAGGTGACTACAGCACAGGAGCGGAATGCTGTGTTATAGAGGTGCTGAAGTTCTAAAGGAGGTACAATTTTATGCCAGCCCAGTGAAGAGAAGGGTAGCTCTTTACCATCCAATGTCCTCACTTTGCCATTCTTTTTCATATTGCACAGAAGGCTTTTCCCACTCCGCCTCACCCGCCGCCGCCCCTTGTCGGATGCTCCATGTTTATTAGTGCTCATATAGTCTTTCACAGCCTTCTGTAACCGCGGACTCAGCATGTCCAGTGAGGCACTGCCATGCCATAAATGCTGCACCACTGACTTTGACTTAGAGTCAAACCAACTGTTGGTTTCTATTTGATTCATTCTGTCGTCATCCTCCTCCTCCTCAATTCCCACCACCTCTTCCTCATCCTCCTCTTCCCCCGGTTGAGGGAAGGTTTGGTTGCTTTCCTGACTATGGGCTGCAGTGCCTGAGCGTGAATCCACAGACCATGTTGCTAAGACACGAGGATCTGGGTAAATGTAGGCCTCCTGCTCGCTGTTGGGTACCTGCTCCTTTTGAGCTCTAGAGGTGGTGGATGTTGAGGTGGCGGGCAACGCCTGGCGAAGGATTGTCGCAGCGCTACGGGTATTGCCCTGAACGGAGCTAAGGCGGCGTGTGTCGGCGTGCGAGAGCGAGATGGCCTCATCCACACGTGACTCCATGAAGTAGGAGAAGAGGGCGAGAAAGAGCAATGCCCAGGTGAGCATAAGCCCCAGTGCCAGACGCCACTGCTTCATACTGGCCTTCATTTCCTAGGAGCCCTCTGTTCCCAACAGGAAGAGCTCAGCAGGAGGCCTGATAGAGAAAACAGCTTTGTTCAGTCAAATGACTGACTTGGGGCACTTTAAAAATGATGCATGCACTCTACAAAGTGATAATAATCACATTACAACAGAGTACAACTGCTTTTCTTTTTTTTTTATCCAACAAATCCAAAAACAAGGAATAACAGTGCTGGGGAAAAAATGAATAGATGACTAGGTTCAGGTGTTTCTATTTCATCTGGATAAATGAGACAGATATCATATTCTACTTCTGGCTTCAACAATAATTTTACATATTATATTTATGATAAGGACTGCAAGGTTAACGCGCAATCACACCTTTAAACGCATCATTGTCTTACATCATCGGTTGGTAATTGTACTAAAATCCCCACAGAATGTAGCTTCAATTAATATTATTTTTAATTAGTCAATAATAACTTTGCATTTTTAATTCATTTAATTCACAGTATGTGGCACGAATTTAAATCACAATGTTTTGTAGACATCAAGCTGTGTGGCAATTTAGTTAAATGCAGTACTCTAGTATTAGACTGACAACCCCACTGTTTTGCTATACACCAGAGACATTAAAAATTCTGAGGTCAACAAATGAACACGATAAAAAAAACAGATGAGAATTTCAGCTTGAATTTCCAGATATCTACACTTCAGTCTGATAAGCAACTTCTCTAACTTCTAACTTCACACCATGGTGGCAGACTACCCAATTTTTAGCTGGCCAATTGTATTGGAACTGATCCCCGGTAAAGGAATGTAAATAATACTTTATTTGATTGCTTATCTCCCTTGCTTGCAGTAAATGTATCAAAAGCTACTAAGCCACTGAAATATTTCGTAATGATCTCGCAGCTTTGTACTGCAGCTACTTGTGTGTATTTTTTTTATGCATGTTAAGTCAAGTTAAAATCTGATGATTCACTTTTCCAGTCCAAATCCCTCCACTTCCCCCCTGATTAAGTGCTTTGTTGTTTTTACAGTCATTGTCTAGCTGCATGATAAAGTTGCTTAAAATTATTTTTGATAAATTTCTATATAAATTGGCAGACAGAATGTCCCTGTAAAACTTAGAATTCATTCTGCTGCTACCATCATGCTTCATGGGCAATAAAGATTAGTAAACCTGTTCCAGAAGCCTTGTTCATGACCAGCTTATTTTATTCTCCACACCTTTCCATCATTTTGCTCTTCTGATTCTTACTGCTAATCGGTAGTCTGAATCTTGTGTTATGTGCCTCTATATATTTGCATTAAGGTGGATTGTGATGCCGTGACCCCCTCTACACCCCTACAAGGTCACTGTTTGCTGTTTTTTTGTTTTTTCTTTACATTTTTTTTTCAAGGTACGTCATAAACTGCTGCTGTTTTTCGTGCTGACCTGTTTGGTGTCTGATTGTTAGTACATCAGGGCATCCCAAACCGTTGTAATGGCTTTGCACGCGCTTGTGCAACCTGACTTGTGCTTGGGTACAACTATTCTACATTGTGACCGACAAATCAGTGGTTAGCCTTGACCTCTATTCGTGTTGTTTTTTTCTCATTCTCTCTCTCTCTCTCTGAGAATTACTGCTTAGAATAGCTATTTAAGCACTGTGTATGACACATGCGCTCATATCAAAATAAAGCAATGAAACAGAGTTGACAAGAACAGGAAATAATAAAGAACAGGAGACAAGAGCACAATTCTCACCTCGGATGATTTCCTACTGGCTTAACGCCATTCCTTTATAATACAGTCAGGCTCTGAAAAACAAAATGGATCAGATCAGGAAGTGTTAATCGAATTAAATGAAACGCTAATCCAGGTTTATCAGTTTATCATCCACTGTTTATAGGTTAATACATATGGAGAAAACAGTAGATGTGAAACGAGAGACCAAAAAAAAAAAAGAAAACCCTAACCAAGCATCTTAAACAGAACTGGTGTGACAACAGATGTACAGTAAATAATTATTAAGTATTTACACTGTATCTAGTTTGATTTTTGTGTTAATCGGTGTAAACTTAAAACATTTAACTTCAAACCAAACCACCTACAGTAGTTTTGCATTTTCCATGCTGGAATCCAATACAGTACAAACCAAAGTGTGTTTGCATTTACTGGTGCTGGGGGTGGGTAATGTCTTAGTGTAAATTGTTAACAATCTCACAACCCCAGACTCAACATCTCACAGGCTAAGGGGAGAAAAAAAAAACCCTGAAGTGTGAACTTAAACCTCAGGGACCTTGAGCTGAGGCAGAGAAAAAAACACTTGTTTAAGGTCAGCTTATCTAAGGAAATATAAAGGAGTGGACAAACCTCAAACAAACCCATTTGAACCATCGTACTAAATAATTCATCATGCTTTTCTACAGAATAACAAAGGTTTACATGGCTTTGTCACCAATATTGATGGATGGCTATGTAACCATGACAATGAGCATGAGTAATCAACAAATTAGAGATGCACTTACAGTTCAGTACTGCTTTGGCTATTGCTACAAACAAACTGTATCTACTCAGTCAGGGTGTCCCCTGCCTTGTGCCCTGATTCATCCGTTCATTGATTTCCCCACCATACTGCCTATTCTGTGTACAATCGCAAGGGAACCTGAAGACCTTCCCAAGGCTTCAGGTCCCCTTGATGGAGGTAATGAATAAATAAACTCTATCAACATTAAAAAGTAAACAGTACAAACACTAAATGACACTCAAAC
Source organism: Clarias gariepinus (assembly GCF_024256425.1). Lineage (NCBI taxonomy): Eukaryota > Metazoa > Chordata > Actinopteri > Siluriformes > Clariidae > Clarias > Clarias gariepinus. Next base: position 18,563,897 of record NC_071104.1, read on the forward strand.
TGTATGTTTGCTCTCTTAATGTTGTACGGTAAGGTACACGCATAGGCAACTACAGTGGAACCTTGGATTACGAGCCTAATTTGTTTCGGAAGCGTGCTTTTTATCAAAACACTCGTATCGCAAATTTCCCCCATAAGAAATTTTAAAAACTCAGATAATTTCTTCCACAACCCCACAAAACTAAATAGACAAAAAATAATGAATACAAACTATGAAGTAAAAATAAAATAAATTGACCTGCACTTTACCTTTGAAAAGAATCGCGACAGAGCAGTGTTTCCAACTGAGTGAGTGAGTGAGTGAGTGTGTGTGTGTGTAAGAGAAGGCGAGAGGAGGAAGAGGAAGGAGGCACACACTCTCTAATGACTAGGGCATGTACACACTAACAGAATCAGTGCTTTCTGACACAGAGAGAAAAACTGGATCTAATGACACTTGCTTTTGCTTTATGCGCACGTGTGTTATATTAAAAAAAAAAAAAAAAAAAAAAAAAAAAAAAAACAGTACATGCGTGCGTGAAAAGATGTGTGGACGACTTTCACACACAGAAAATAAACAATGCTTTACGTGCACACATGGTGAGTGTTATAGTAAACAGTACACACACGCATGGATGTTGAATATACGAGTGACGCATGTGCCCCAAGACCGAGCATGGGAGACGTCTACCCACAATTCCACAGCACGCGCGAGAGAAGAAACATTGGTTCTATTGTGATCACATGAAACCCAGCGTCAAAACAAGAAGCGCATGCGTGCCACATGAAAGGCCACGATTTTTGGTACTCGTATATCAAGACTCACTTATTTATCAGGCCAATATGTAATAAAAAATTTTTTGCTCATCTTGGAGTGCTCGCAAATGGGTTACTCGCAATCCAAGGCTCCACGATACAAGATTATCAAAATATATATTTTTTTATTTCCACCCATTGTCGTCTTTCCCATGACAAAAATTGTTTACAACCATAAAGGTGTAGGCTACATTGTGCTTTTCTGGGAAACAAGAAGTCAGCCACTGCATGCTTCCTATGAGTGTTTTGAATTTAATGATTATGATTTTTCACACAACAGAATAGCTTTAATAAAAACGTTTTAATTAAAAAAATTATATTGGTCTATTGACCAATTGCAAAATATGTTTACATTAGGTCTTAAGCACAATTCCTCAAACCTGTAGGGAGACCTGAAGATTTTTCACCTTATTAAAATAAATAAAATATACATCACATATGACATGATTCATATCATATCATGTATCAAAGTCTGGCAGCCATGCTATATTTAATATACTCAACAAGGACATGATCTATTTTTTTTTAACAGTGCTTCTATTCCTCTAGTATGGCCGCACAGAATGCATGCATGTACGTGTATATAAATATGCATACTCTAGCAACTTTATCCCCATCACAATAGTATATAACCATTTTACCTACACGTCTACTTTTAAAGCCTATCTTTTAATAAAAATACAGCTAGTTTGCTTCCAATGTGTGGACATATTTCATTTTTGTTACATCTACAGTACCAATATACCCGCAATGTGTCATTACGTTTCTTGGTTTCTTGATTAGGTTATCTGTTTTTAAAGACAATTTCAATAAATTTTATTCTGTTGAGTAAAGAAATAAATAGAAATATTAGGTTGTGACTATACTGTACAAATTACATGAAATTTACATACATACACTGCTCCACAGCTCCAAGGTGTAGAATAAATAATTAATCATATGCATTAATTCATGCATTTAAAAAGCCTGAAAAATATAAACCAACATGTTACTGCATGGCATGGAAGTAGTGCCTTTTGGCAAGTGTAAGCTATCCATTTACAAGCATATCACTATTGAACAACCTTTTTACGTTTGAGTGACTGCACAGGTGGTGGTGATTTTTCCATTTCAGAGATTAGTAAAATGGCCACAGATGGCAAGGTAGGCAAAGGGGGAAAAATAATTATCTTAGGAAAAAAGGTTTAAGTGGCACAAAAGGTACGGTTCATGACAAAGCTAGTGGGCTTGAAAAAAAAAAGAATTATGAATTTGCTTACTGCTTCTAGAGGGATTTCCATTGTGTTTGGATTGGAAAAAATGCAGAAATTATATATGATGAGTTTGATTGCAAAAATGGGATAAACCTTTTTATTTAGTTTTGGGGAAAAAAAAATAAAATATTGTTAAAAAAAGCAATTAAGCACTTTAAGCCAAGACAACTAATATTCTCAGAATCACAAGAATGTGAATATGTTGACTAAGTTACATACATACATAACAGGGAGCTAATGCCCACAAGAAAAAAGTGCTTACAAAACCTATTTAATTAAAAATAATGCTGAGGGAACAAAATATCCATTTTCCACGGTTCATTCATTCACAGCAGCTGGTAGTTTTGTTTTCCTGATAACCTGACAAAGAATTTATGCAGTTGGCTTTTTTTGGATAATCCATGTTACCTATGTAATGGTAATTCATGGTGACATTTTTGCAGAAATTTTAAGTCCTGTAAAAGATAATGTGTAATTTATTTTAAATTAATCATTTTATCAACAACCTTGTGTGCCTGAGGAAAGTCATTAGCCAAAAGGAGTGAAAGAAAAAAAAAAGTGTTTATAGTGCGTGAGAAGTCATTCACATGCTGTGCCTGATGACACAGAAGCTTCTCGCCACATACACACACAGTTATATATACACTACCAGTCGAATTTTGGACACACCAACTCCTTCAGTGCTTTTTCTTTATTCTTATTATTTACTTTCAACATTGTACATTAATACTGAAGACATTTAAACTATGAAAAACATGTATGGAATTATGTAGTTAAACGAACAAAAAAAGTGTTAAACAACCCAGAATATGTTTAACATTTTCAAATGTTTAAAGTAGCTATATATTTAGCTGTGATGACGGCCTGGCACACTCATGGCATCCTCTCATCAGATTCACGAGGTAGTCACCAGAAATGGTTTTCAATTCATAGGCAAAGTCTGGCAAAGGAAGGGTGTTCACAGAGTCAATACCCCCATTAGTACTATACAACTACTGTACAAATCCATATTATAGACACTTTAATAACCTCTGCACTAAGACACTTTGTTCTATGCATATTTGCACACACCGTACAGTATATTTCAATTTGCACAGTATATTTCTATTTTGTAAATCATATTTCTATTTTTATTTTTAGTTCTATTTTTTCCTAGCACATTTCTATTTTTAGTTCTATTTTTCCTAGTTTAATTTAATTTTTTAATTTAATTTCTATCGTATTTCTTTTATTCATATTTATTTCTTATTTGTAAAATTTAACTCTCTTTTAGGGTCAATGGCAGTCGTATAATGCATTTCACTACATTTCGTACTGTGTATGTTTGTGTATGTGACAAATAAAATTTGAATTTGAATTTATGGCAAGACACTCAGTTAACTAAAAAGAAACCATATAAATGCTTCTCAGAGCTCAAACAGCAGATATATTCCAACCTCTACTCTTTCGCAAAGACTGCCTAAGTCTGGTTTTATGGTCAAATTGTGGCAAAGAAGTTGCTGCAGAAAAACAACAAGCAGAAGAGACTTACTCGGAAAACACTCCTTTGGTCTGATGAGTCCAAATGTGAGATTTCTGGTCTTAACCTCTAGGTCTTTGTTAAACACAGAGCGCGTTAACAGCCGGTTAGAAGGAGGTGTGATGATGTTGTGGTGCCTTGCTGATGACACTGTTGGTGACTTCAAAAGTCAAAATTGAAGGTAAACTTAACCAGCATGGCAAGCACACAAAATAATTGTTGTTGGTCTTTCGGCTGCTCCCAGTAAGGGGTCGCCACAGCGGACTATCCGGTCCGCACATACAAGCTTAGCACAGGTTTTATGCCGGATGCCGTTCCTGATGCAACCCTCCCATTTTACCGGGGCTTGGGAACGGCACTGCCTGCGGTCTGGGCACTGGCTGGGAATCGAACCCGGGCTTATCACATGGCAGGCGAAACACCTACTACTGAGCAACCAGTGCCCCCCACACACACACAATAATAAAAATTATTATTATTTTTTTTATTATTATTATTATTTATTCATTTATTTCTACTGCCAATTTCTTGCTGTACCCGGCAGTGTATACCTTCAGGATCTACAATATTCAAGCATGATTAATTTAGGTAAACAGGGCATTTTATTTCAAATTGTAATCCAAACAATATTGCACACAAAGGAACATCGACATAATACAACAAAAGCAAGAGTGCTCCAAGGCAGAAGTCACAGCCTAGGCCTACTCAAAAGATTCACAAAGGGCATGTTTATAAATTCAGTCTAACAAAGGATGCGGAAGAGTACCCAACCTTTATCAGGATTCTATAGGCAATGCAGAAAGCATTAATAAACACATCATCAAATGGCTCTCTCCAGGGAGAATGCCATGAATAAACATCTCATTGAGATCGAGAATCTGAGCTGCGACATGGATTTCCCGGTTTACACATTATACAATCATATTAAATCACAGGTGTAAGATAGTTATAACCACAGACACACTCGATCGCACACAAAGCGTGAAACAGATGAGACGAGTGTAAGAGTGCTGCAATAACAGAAGAGAAAAGAGAATGTGAGAGGCCAGCACTCCATTATTTATGTAGCTAGAAGGATTCACACAGCATGGGGAGCATTCTGCAAGGCTGTTCCTGATCGTGATGCAAGTCGTTCAACACAAGCCGCGTCCAGTGCCGATGCCAGTAGCATGCATACATACATTACATTTTAACCACATCAATTTACAGATTTATTACTTTTGTTAAAACTAACAGAATATGAACATTGTAAATTTCAAAGATTTCTGCATTCCTATATGTGTTGTATGTTGTATACTCTTGCCCTTATATGTCATGTACATTTGTTCTTACATTTTTCATTTTATTCTCTCCCCAATGCACTAAAAAGCTCTGCAAAAACACACCTCAAATGTTCTTGTTGCCTTTGAAGTCATTCCTTCACCTAATACAAAAGGGACAGAAACTAAGGAGATAAAAGGCTTCCTCACTGGACAACCATGTAAATGACCATACCTCTCCATTTCATTTCTACCCTGGTAAACTAAGGGAGTTTTTATATTACGCACAATTAAATCATCTATTGACTTGTACGGTCATAGCTGATAAAGTAGGATTACTAACAGCAATGACTGTGTAGGTTAAAGGATGTGGTTACGGGGATTTTGTAGGAGACTGACGGCACTGATGTTACATCTAAACAGCAATCTAATTCTGAGTTCATGTAGGATTGGCTTCCATATCTGATTTCAGTGCAAATACGCTTTACTTTTGAGTCAAGTGTTCTTAGAAACGATCCCAAGCCATATGGTAAAAATGTCCTGGGAAGTTTGAGGTGAGTTGTAAAGAGCAGAGTCTCTCTGCTCTACATGCAGTACTTTTGGTTACCTGAATAACCACTAGAGTTCTGCATTCTTAAAACCATTTCATTTCCATTTCCTCAAGGGTATGTCCTTTCCTTTCACTTCTGTTATTTATATTATGGACACTTTCTGTAATTAATAAGGCCATGCGCATCCTGTAGAAAGCAGAGAGGGACTTCCCAAGCAAACAAAGCCCATTTACTTATTCGGTCATAGTTAGTCCTGCCGGAGTTACTGCTTGCACTCTGCACTAAATATACATTGATGGCATCCGTTACATGACCGTGACCATACCTAACTTATCTCTCCTTCTCTTTCCTCTCCCCTGTTCCTCTGTCCCTGTCTGTTGAGCAACACGTGTCACCCTCAGCTGCCAGGTATCCAGACACCCTCTGTCCTCTAGACCTTACCGACTTGTCCTGGTGCCCCACTTCTGGTTGGAGATCTCATTGTGTTATCTGCTTGGGGTGCGTGCGGTGACTGGGGACGGTTCCACTTTTCTGGCCTCGGCGGATGCTGACAGCTGTTCTCTGTGGAATTTCCTACAGTCTATCTAAGCCTTTAATAACAAACTAACTTGGAAATCAATACATTATATTGAACTTCCAGCCTACAAACACACAGCATGTCTGCAAAACAATCCCTGCTATCAGTTATCACCCAAATGAGGATGGGTTCCCTGTTGAAGGTTCCTCTCAAGGTTTCTTCCTACTGCTATCTCAGGGAGTATTTCCCTTGCCACCGTCGCTTCAAAAATCACATTACAAATATGTAAGTGCTTTCCAGTACATGTGACAGTATTGTGGTTGTTCTAGAATTACCAGATGTAAATATAATCTTTTTCCGACAAATCCTGCCTATTGTGTTATGACTGGTTACAGGAATGTGTTACGTCGCTCCCAATGGTGCGTGAGCAAACAGTTCGAAAAGATGCGGTCAGCTGGCATCACGTGGTAGCACGTGATAGTCTTCGCCCCTCCTGACTGAGTGTCAGTAGAAGCCTTAATGTGGGAGCCCTCTAGTGATGGGGAGGAATTGGACATGATTAAAATAGTTTGTCTATGATTGGTTAGAGCTTTACTGGCTGCAAAATGCGAGCAAATCATAGGGCATGAAGGCAAACTTAAGCATTGGGTGAATGACGTAAATACAAATGACTAGCAAAAGCACCTCAACATTCAGTTCACCCAGCATTACTCTTGTGAAATAGTATGCAGGGGACTTCTGACACATTACATGCCACACTAGACACCACCACTGTTGTGCTGAAAAAAAAAAATCTTGTGACTCCGGATTGCTGGCATGCTGCCTGAAAGCACACACTGAGGCATGTTGAGGGGGTGGTCTTAGCACCTTTGAAGTGTGATCTCTGGATAAAAGCGCATTTTAAGTGTCTTAAGCTCAGTAAAAAAAATACAATAAAATAAAGTCCCTTAGAGGAAGTTAACAGTGCTTTAAAGTGAAGGGGAAGAAGAAAGAAAGTGAAAATAAAACTAGTGGGACGAAGTGTCTGGGACTGTTGGGGGAGGGTGGGAGAGCAGCAGTGTGTGAAAGTTATCAGCTTCATGGATGAATTCACACCTTCATTAGCAACAAGCCCATACATTATTCAAACCTTTTGGTCTCAATTCTCTTCAAACAGTAAATGGATAAACATTGTCCAAAACTCCAGCCCAGGGAAACTAATTTAATGTTTAAGAGGTATTTGTCCTGACAATTTGATATTGACAAGATAATGATTTGCTTTAGAAAACATAGGTATGTTTACTTTTGAGGAGAGTAAAGGGTGTCGAAGCATGTCTATAAAGAGCTAACCTGTGTGCAACTTGATAAAACTGTTCTGAGTTTGACCAACACCCATGAGCATAAACATCCTCAGAGTTTTATAAGGCAATTAAAACAGAACCATCCAAACGGTAGATCAGCAATATAATTATACAACTTTTACATCTGGACCCGCCTTTTAAATGATGGTGACCTTGGCACTTCAGCCAAAATGCATACTTTCTAGTGGTTATGGGAAAAGCTTTGGCATATAATGATGCCAGGCCCAACCAGTTCATTCATATTATATATACACTTATAAATTTCCAGATTTTCTCCCTAATTTAGTTATGTCCAATTTCTTCCCATCATTAGGGGGCTCCCACATTAAGGCTACTACTACTCAGTCGGGAGGGCCCAAGAATATCACGTGTTTACACGCGTAACACACTCGGAGGACAGCGCTATCCATTCCCTCCGCTTGCATGAGCTCACAGACGCTCCTGATTGTCTGTAGAGCCGTGATTAATGTGGGAGCACCAAGTACCTCTCATCCCTCCCCTCTGAGAGAGCTCAGCCTCCGGCTGCGAGAGGTTACAGCATCACCCGGGAATCGAACTCGCAATTAACGGATAATAGGACGAGCACTTTACCACTGTGCCACTCGGAGGCCGTTTCATTGCATTTTTGTAGCGTTAATATCATGAATTTAATTAAATTATACACGCATATGCTTTAGGAAGTGTGTTATAAAGACAAAGCAGATCGTGAAACTCTAAATAAAAGATTAAAGACAATTTTCCATTTATAACATTCAAATATTGCATTATACGATCAATATAGTATTCAAAACAGCAGAATGAGCTTTAACAGCCAGACTCTGCAAAGTAAAATGCTGCCTGACAATAAAGGCATGGCAGTTAAACTGATGTTATCTTGTACCTCAAGCATGAAATATTCATGAAACTCTGCAGTAACCCCTTATAAGCAGGGTTTAATGCCACACTAAATATTGATGTCAATGCAGCAAAATGTTTCAGAACCTTTATGTGGAAAGTATCATCTTTAAAAACTCAAACCTGAAATCACAGTGAAATAAAAACAAATGAAACTATTCCCATGAGGCTCTGGCAGGAAACAAAATCAACACATGGTCAATTCCATAAAACTGAAGTTTTATAATGAACAAGTCTCGTGTTGCAACAACAGCCAGACTCCTCCTAGGAGGACTCCTTCTAGAACCATTACACCCTGTGGTTGTGTAAAACAGAAACATGTACATGTATCAGCCTGATGTGGTTGCAACTCTTGGTTTGCAGTGCATGGCACTACTTGCTCTGCAGACTTCTCATGCATTCATGGCAGTGAAAACCGCACATGTGGCACAACTAAACAAAGATATAAAAAAAAAGGCTTGAGAATCTACTGAAGATCATATGTCTCTTGAGGCAAAGCCATGCAGTGCTCAGGCCTTTTACCTTAAACATGCGTCTCTCTTGAATGTAATCAGGAGAAGAATATGGGATGATTATTAAAATATATTGAGCCTATATTGACAATGTGATTTCTTTATACGCAGACAGTCAAAATGTTTGGGCACACCTTCTAATTCCATGGCTTATCTTTATTTTTCATTCTTTCTACATTGTACATCTAATGTGAGGTGCAGTAAATCCGTGACTTTCGAGGCTGGCAACTCTCAGTGATCCTTTCCTCTGCAGCAGAGGTAAGTATTGGTCTGGCTTTCCCGGGAAGGTCTTCATGAGAGCCAGTTTCATCATGGTGCTTAATGGGTTTTGCAAATGCACTCAACGATACTGTTCTTGCAAAAACTATTCCAGAACAGTGATAAATAATAGACCAGGTGCATAATTAGGATTTCTATTTTTATAGAACTAAATTTTCAGCACTAGCAGGCAGTATTATAGGATTACACTAATCTAAAAAAACAAACAAACAAACAAAAAAAAAAACATGGTGACCGTGTGGTACAATATATAAGAAACATAATAAACTGACCAAAACATGTTAAATATCTTAAAATCCATTCAAGAAGTGTTTGTATTTGTTATGTGCATAAATCACACTGACTGATAATGTACACAGATGTACACAATGTATCTATCTACATATTAATCACCCTATCTTGACAAAAAAAGATATTTCAATCTTGAAAAAGTAATTAATGAAAATAAGACCAGTGTTATTTTACATACTAAGGGTCTGCAGGGCGTGTACTGTGCTGCGGGTGGCAAGGTGGATCCTCTGTGAAATAGACCCGTTTGTCCGGTGTATCCTATGAACGCTTAACTGGATTTGCATCAGGGTTGACAATCTTGGACTCTTTGTCTGCTGGGCTCAAAGTACGGTTAGAAGTGGTGCACTGGGTGTTTTGGGGCCATTATATCATCACCAGCATTGTCCATTTGGTGATTTGGCCATTTTGACCATGGGCTTTTCTGTGGGATTAGACCGGACAGGGAGGCATTTCTTCACAGCGGTCATGAGTGAGCTTTGGGTACTCATGATCCTGTCGACAGTTTGCTGGTATATATACTACTGCTCAAAAGTTTGGGGTCACTTGCAAATTTCTCTTTTTGTTTGTTTACTAATTTATTTTCTACATTCTTCAACACTGGGAATTCCAAAACTATAAAACTACAAATGGAATTAGGTAATTATGTAACAACAACAAAAACAGTCAGTTGTTATTTTAAGACACGGAGGTCTGGACTGTGGAATAGTTCCTGCAAAAATAATACAAGTGCATTTGACAAACCCATCAAGCACCATAATGAAACTGGTGCTCCTGAAGACCTTTCCATGAAGGCAAGACCAGAACTTACCTCTGCTGCAGAGGAGAAGTTTGTTTAAAGTTACCAGCCTCAAAAATCACCAATTAACAGACAGCAGCTCAGATTAGAGCCGTTATGAAGGTTTTACAGAGCATAAGTAGCAGATAGTAGCATCTCAACATTAACCGTTTAAAGGACATTATTGCACATTTGGACGCTTTCATCATTGCTTCACAATTTAGAAAAAAAAAAATAAAAAATGAGGAACGACCATGAAGTTAAAAGTTTAGGATCACTTTCTGAGCGGTAGTGTAGGTGACATGTCAGCGGTCATAATGGTGTAGCTCATCGGTGTATAGTCCTTAATAAAGATGGAAATTACAGACCACACTCAGAACATTAAAAAGACATCAGCGGCTTGGATAATGGCCCTCTGTAAAGTGTAGAATATACAAACAATTTCTATAGAGAAAACCATGACAGAAATATCTTCACTTTGATTATGTACATAAAAGCAACACTTACAGATAAAAAAAAAAAAAAACTGACTATGGAAAGGGTCAAAACGCCTTATTGACATTTCCACATTTACAAAGCATTAAATTCAGCTAACAAGTCAAAATGCCACACCTTGCATGACATACAAACTTTCCTGGAAATTCCCTCATATTTATCAGCTGTTCCACACAGCTCCTCTGTGACTATGTGATGAGCAATTGCTTAAACCAAAACCCTGACTCATGGGAAATGGGCGGAAAATAAACGGGTTATTACTTCCTTATGGTCAATGCTATTACAGCTTCATTTTCGCTCTATATGATATGGCATTTAGCTAAATATTGCATACATTACTGCATAAGTATTGTGTTTGTGCGTGTCTGTGTTATAACTATAACATGTTTTCATCATTTAGCTCGAAATGGCTAAATATTTTATGTCGGGTACATCTGACGTCACACGTGCTTCACTTCTATTAAGGCTCAGAAAGAGATTTGATAACACGACGATGTTGAGATTATGCTTGGGCAAATAATGATGCTCAAGCAATTACCACTTAAACACACACACACACACACACACACCCCTCATCCACCTTCTGTTATGTCTTTCTTTATTAGGTTGGGTTTACTTGCATGCCTGAACACAGAGTTAAATCTTATGTATGTTTATGTGAATAGACACCCCTATACTTCTGATGAAAATCACACACACTTTAACAACCAAAAATCAGCCGCTATCGAACCAACCACACTAGAAACACCAACTACATCACTGTCAAGGTGAAAATGAGGACTTATTATAGCAGCCACCTGGCTGGAACCCCACACAGTTGAGTGATGCCTGGAAGCTCTGCTGCCCAGCACTGCAGCGCTCAGAACCAGGCCTATAATTACACACGCAGACATGCTGCGTTTATATCCCTTCAAGCCCAGAGCGGGCACTGTGTCCTCACCCAGACTGAGCTATCTCAGCTCACTAATCCCAGCTCACTCCCCCACTCTTAAGCAATGAGCCAAGTCTCCCTCTGTCTCTACCCCTCCCTCGCTCACACACCTCACTGCCACATGCATCAAATTTGACCCGTTCATCTCAACAGATTATGGATTGAGATTAAAATCTTTAAACCTCTAAGGCTGTTTAAAGAGTTAAAGCAGTGCCTTTTACCTGTATGTACCATCAACCACTTCCTGTCGATACAAACCAAGAGAGATCGAGAGAGAGAGGATTGATTCATTGGCTTAACCTGTAGATGCACATGTATATATTTTTGTTGCTTCTACTCAGTTCTGCTTTTCGGTTAAAAATAAATTAATATATTCATTGCCTTTTTATGTTCACTATTCTCAGCTGCATCTCAATCAAGAGTCTTTCAATCCTCTAACCTTGAGTGACCAACAGTCACCTAGATTAACAGAAATTATTTTACAATACAGAACTGTCTATAAAGATGAGATTTGTATGTCTTAAACAGTACAAGATATACAGTATGAATCAGACCTATTACTGTTGTACAATGTGAACAATGTGATATAATTTAATTCAATTCAATTTTATTTGTATAGCGCTTTTAGCAATTGTCATTGCCGCAAAAAGCAGCTTTACACAATCAAAAGAGTTATTTAAGTTTGTATGAAATGTGAATGTGTATGAATCAAAATGGTCAGTTTGTCCCTGGTGAGCAAGCCGAGGGCGACAGTGGCCTGAGATGGTAATAGGAAGAAACCTTGAGAGGAACCAGACTCAACAGGGAACCCATACTTATTTAGGTGAAACAGAAAGCAGTAAATGATCTGCATTTATACAGTGTGTTAGTTGGCAGGCAGGTCAGCTATAATAGCTGATGTTAATTGATGTTAATATGGAGTCCAGGTAGTTATTGAAGACCCAGGTGGACTTGTAGGAAGTTCCAGTCCTGAACTATCGAACTGTCAAGTCCCCAGAGAAACAGTTGCCAACACCAGTCAAGGCCAGAACCGTCTTTATGGTAGAGTGAAACCATCCCCAGACACCAGACGCATCCCAAAGAGACACACGGGGCATCCATGTGATGAGATCTCCAACCAGGAGCGGGGCACCAGGATGGGTCAGACAGGTCCGGAGGGCAGAGGGAGTCTGGATCACTGGCAGCATATAATGTGTATATATATGTGTCCAGATGCAATCAAGTGTCGAGCTGGCAACCTGACCCTGTTAACTGTGCCGGGTGGCGTGTAGACAGTACCATCCATCCATGTGTGTGTACATTATATATACTTATTACTTCAAAAACAGTGAGTAGACTATACTACCCAGCATATGTGAGACATGTATTGTCATCATGTGCACCTTGTGCAGTTACCAAACAAGAAATAGTGTTAAGGTGAAATTACTAAACAGGAAACCTGCAGTTTTGTGCATGTCATGGTGGTGATGGACGTCTTCCTCTAATGTTAAATCAAGTTTAAGCAGTTTGTGTTTAGTCATTTTAAAAGGCCATTTCATGCAAAGTGCTTATTTACTTGTACTCAAAGTTTTCAGTATATCCAGAAGTTTTAGTATCCTCAGTAAAATATTGTACTGTGCTTATTGTTGTTATTATCATTATTTAATACATTTATGTACTTATTTTAAATTGTGCAGCCAAAGTGCAGCCAATCCTCCTACTACACATGCATGTTTTAGCAGGTTAGAAACCCAAGAACTATGAGGAACTCTAGGAGCCTGCTTCACCATCACATCGTCCTGGTTGAGTTAAACCTCATTCAACTATCTGCTTTCGATCATTTGATGTTGGCCTATAACTTATTCATGAACAGTAACATTACATTGAATTAGGCAATTATCCTTACAAAACACTCACAGTGTACGAGTGTATGAGATTAAAAATAAAAATCATAGGTTCAAAATACAATGTCAGAGACCAGAATGTACACTAACACCAATACCATACCTATTGCGTCAATTACTGTCTAAAAAGACAATTACTTTCGTTTCACTTCACATATAAAAGAAGATGTGAAAATGTTTTCCAGTCACAATCATGTGTTACTGATGGAACGCACAAGATTAGGTCATCATCAATAACTGTAGTGTCCTATAAAAAGCAGAAGATTTGGCAATCTGGGAAGGGTTATAATGTCACCTTGAAACAATTTAAAATTCACTACTCCAGTGAGAAACACCGGTTATATATGGCGAGGCTTTAATGCAGTTGCCCATATTTCCAGAAGTGGGCATTTCACCAAATTCAGTGCAAGGTCAAACCAAACACAATATACGTTTATGTGGACGGTGGAAGTATCGGAAAAAAAATGACATATTGCTTCCATGGAAAAGTGGCAGCACTATCCATGTTTGCATAACTGCCTCTAAACCAATCACAGATGTTCTGAAACAGCATTTCTTTGGACTGATGAGACCATGGTGGAGATGAAAAAAGCAAGTCTATATGTCCAGTAGTTTAAGGGGGTTGTGACTGGGCCATGTGCAGGACAAGGATCACAAATCAAAATGTTGAAACAACTTAGCCAAAGTCCAGATTGCAATCCCAAAGAGGGGCTGTGAAGCGTTCATAAGAGAGCTGCACCTGAAGGGATCCCCTCAAACCTCAATGAGCTGAAGGAAGGATGGAAATAAGAGTGGGTCAAAATTTCTCCAAACACAATACGAGACTGAAACTCCTACCAAAAGGGTTTTTTTTTTTTTTTTACTTCAAGTTAATGCTGCTAAAGGTGGTCCTATGTTACTGAATTACAGTACAGTGAGAAAAACAATTACATATTAAAATCTGTTGGGTTTTTTTGTCCCCAGTTGACTGGTTTCCTTATAGAAGTCTGGATGGAGTTCACTTTCTTTTTCCCGTGACTGCGGTAAGACTTTTAATGCTGCAGAATTTAACATCCTGCCTTGTTTACAGTGTCTCTTACCCTCCTTAACTATTTATCTATGATGGCCGACTTTGATTTGTTAAGGGTAATCGGATACCTGCCGTGTTGGTACCCTCATGGATACTGACACCATGCACATATTTATCATTACAGAGACTTTTTCTTTCACTTTTTACTCACCCTGACAAAACGGCATTCATCATGGTTTTGCGTTTGTCAGGTTTCACCACATTTCTATGTCCTCCTTTTGCAGCAAAATGTATCTAGAGGATATATCTGCAGATAAGCCGAGTTTGATCTCAGACTTATTGCAAAAACAAAACAATGTGCTGTGATTAAAAAAAATAAAAAATTGCTGACTGTAACAGGTCATCATTGTAATGTTTTTTTTTTTTCTTTTTCTGGGGCAGGGTTGAAATCCTGACCAGTACCAGTGAAGAGGTAACTGAAGACGAAAGGACGCTAAACTTTAAGAGCAGAGCTGGCATCAAATCATGCAACACAACATTTAGCTCTGAGGCACAGTGAACCAGAAATAGACGAGTCAGGACAGAGTTTCCTGGCAGATAAAGCACCAATCAGCAGTTTTAGAAAAGTGAAGGTGTTTGGTGATGAAATCTGAACTGTAGCGTGTCTTCAGATTGCACACAGGGCAAATGCTTACAAGTTTGTAGTAAGGCTCCATTACCCTTCTTTTGTCTGCCTCTAATTGAAGTGCATTCAGTCTGTGTGAAGTCTGAGAACTGTGGCTTAAAGCCGGCATGGATTGGTTTACCCTGGTGGTATATAGCTCACAGCAGCTGCTCTGTAGTGGTCATCTCAAATGTCAGTATCTCTGCCAGAGTGCCCAGTGCTGCAGGCCAGACACACTACTAGCCCCTCACAGGCCATTAAAGGGGGGTGGTGGGGGGGAGGGGGGTGGAAAGATCAGAAGGCAGCAGCACACTGGGTGCAGAAATTATACGAGGTATCAATCTTTGAGCTGAAATGACAAGAGAGACTGCAGTTCTACACATATCCAGGAAATAACAAGGATGCCAAATGTGGCCTTCAGCACATATTCTCTCATTATTAGCTTCTGCAGCAGCATGACATTTCAGAAGAAGCAGTTCATCAATAGATTGTTAAAAATTTTTGTGAAAAAACCAAAGCCTTGATAAGCTTTTGTCACTTTTCCTTTGTTGTTAAACTCATCGGCAGTGTACAGAATTCACAAAAACCCTAATGGAGGAATGCGTCGCTTATCCTGCGTTTGTCTGGTTTTGTTTTTGTGCACGTCCACGGAAATTAACATGACGGCTCCATATGTGGCCGCACGGAGTAATATGCATACTAACGGTAAAGGCAGTGTAGTCAGTAGGCACATCAAAAATGGCATACAGTTTGGAGAAGTTATGTGAACAGGTCCGCAATGACCTGGTCCCCCTGCTGTAAGATGTATATGTACCGCTGCACAGTGAAAAATAGGCATATCAAAACTGTTGACAGGAGATAAGTACTCTCTTAAATGTTGGATGCTAACTCCTTGAGTATCACCATGTCTCTTTACTTTAAGGAAAAAAACTGATTGAAAACGGTATACATACTACATAAGAAAGTATGTGAACAAATATAGTTACTCATGGTTTTACAGCAAGTATATTTCTGCCCTAACAGCAGTTTGCTAAATTAAACAAGCTGGCATGGCTTATGATTCCTCAAATCCAAATAAATTAAGACAAAAGGCAGTGAAGAGAAAAAGCTTTTATACACATTTCTATAACAGCAATCTTTTGTTTTCTTGTTGGTGTCATTGTTTCATTGAAGCTCATTATGCACAATGCTATTTAGACAAGTTTTAGAACAAATGCCCAAAAATCTACATATTTTATAAAGATTACAACAATTCTCATAATGGAGAAAAAAAAACAAAAAAAAACAATGTGATGTCATGCTATGTCAGTGATCATGACATGGTTGTGGGTGCGAGACAGAAACTCTGGGTGCTAGACAGAAACTGTTAATTACCTGAATTTCATTTCTCACAACAGTCTCTACTGAATACATAAATGAAAAGCATGCAAAAAAAAAAAAAAAAAAAAGACAGCAGTAATTCTGTGGGTGGAAATGCCTTTTTAAACAAGGTGTGAACTGTTTTTTGGGGGGTTTTTACTTTTACTTTATGATAAGCTACAAGGCAAAAAAGTATATTGTGCACACAAAAGTTACGGTCACAGTAGTGGGAGTTCCATATAAAAAATAAGTGTAAATTGTTTTTCATAATTTTATTTAAAAAGAAAAGATCTCATTCTAGATTCAGTACATGTAAAGTGAAATATTTAAAGCACTTTTGTTACAGTATAAATGCAATGCATCTCACTGTCTAGTTAAGTAAAGGTGTGAGAAAGACTGCTGACTTGACAGTTGACAGACTTGACAGACGACCAGACCACCACAAGAAGAGTATGCCACAGAAGTGTTGTAGGAAAAGGTGCACAAGTAACGGGGATAACCGCAGCCTTAAGAAAATGATCACTATAAAGCATCTTTAGGAAATGGCCTGTAACTGTTGCATTCCAAGTATCACGCCTCTTCTTAACCAGAGAATCGTCTTACCTGGGCCAAGGAGAGAAGAAGAACTGAACCGTTGCTCAGTGAGGCATAGATTCCTGGGCCTGTATTTACAAAGCTTCTTAGAATTTCCTTCAGAGAGCTCCCATCGTACCTTAAAAACTTCTAGCTGGGAGTCCTAAACTAAAAGTGATTTAGGAAGCTTTTCAGAGCAACTCTGAGTAAGGAAAGTACAAAAACCTTTATCTTAGTAAGGAGGTGTGATTGACCCTGTTGCTAGGGATAATGCAGCAATGCAAGGACTGTGATTAGTTGATAAAAAAAAATCTGTAAAGGTCTTTAAATGTGCTCTTTGTAAAAAATAGAATTGACACTAAAATCATAATGTTTGTGTATAAAGAAATTGTATAATCATGAAAGCGGGCTACTTTTATTACTTTAATAAGGTCAACAGGCAAATGTTAAAAATGACTACTTTTGAAGAAACCAATTTCCACACAGTAGTTACTATATTTAAGTTCTCACATTTGTTTACCATACTGATTTTATTACTTGTAATTCATTTCAGATTGAAAAGCTCACCTTTTACGAATTTACATGATTGCAGGACAGTCTATTTAAGTTGCACTTTTAGATAGTATGTAGGCAACAATCCAAGAGATGGAAAGAAGTAAAACAACAAGAAAATCAAATTAGGCAGAAGAGCAGTGTTTATTTTTACATTTAGTGTTTGGAGAATATTTTTTCTTTCTGCCATTTTGTCCTCTGCTACAGAAAAGTCCTCCTCTCTACTCTTAACAATTTTTACCTAGGAGGTGTTTTTAGGGCTAAGATGTTTCGTGAATCATTTTTATCAAGATTTAGTCCTAAATTTAAGGGGAAATTCTAAGAAAAGTCATAATTCTAAAAATCGTCTTAGAATTTCATCACTAGGAGCAAAGTTTAGGCTTAAGAAGCTTTGTGAATTCAGAGCCTGGTTGCTGTGTGAAGTGTAACGTTTCTACAGTCAGTGATTTAAGATGCCATATCCTCTGCTGGTGTTGGTCCATTTTTTTTCAATCAAGTCCAGAGTCAACACAGCCTCCTACCAGAAGATGTTAGAGCACTGCTCCCGTCTGCTGACAATCTTCATAGAGATGCAGATTTCCTTTTCCTGCCGGACTGCCCACACTGTCAAAACTACCACTTCTGACCTTGATATGACTGTGCTTGAATATCTGCCAACTCACCTGACTTAAACCCCATTGATAATCTATGGGCTATTGTCAAGTGGAAGGTGAGAAACACCTGAGCCAACAATACAGACGAACTGCAGGCAGCTATCAAAGTAATTTGGTTGTCAAAAACGCTTCAGAACTGCTTCAAGCTGATCGCCTCCATTCCACGATGTACTGATGAAGTAAATCATGCTAAAGTAGCCTGAACAAGTATTTAGTGCATAAACAAACATTTTTTTTAAAATAATTTTTGTATTATACATTTTTTTGGTTTATTAGTCTTAAAATGTATTATATTATGGTTCTCATGACGTAAGTGCAAAAGGTATCCCAACCAGAGGACAATTTTTAGCTTTCCAGCTTGGAAAATACAGTGGAACTAAGGTTGCCGAGGTAACAAACAGGCATTGCGTGGCTTGAGGAGCAGCTGCAAGACCAACCATTTTCTGACATGTCTGTGCATTCATAGCATTGTCAACACATTAAACTGTTATGTGGTTACCACTAGCTGTACATGGTGTCGGTTTGCTGCTACTTAGCTAACTATGCACAGAGACTGGATGCATACAGTAGCGACATAAACAATCAGAAGAGTCTATGAAATGCTAAGATGTCATCCTGGCTCGGTCTTGTTCTTAAACCTCAAGGAATAGAGAAGTCACAGTTTAACCATAGAATAAAGAGAAAGCAAGCTCTCAAAGGGAACAACACTGAAAACATAACCTGTACCTAAGCTAGCTAGAGATCAGATAAATGCAACTAGGATGATATGGCCAAAAAAAGAAAAAAGTATCATAATCTATATTGATATCAGTCTATTGAAAGGGTTATATGGTTTTAATAAACAGCAGAAGAAAAAAGGTTTAATTAAACCAATTTTTATCAAGGCTCACAAGGTTTGAGAGGTACTCACTTTTAATTTAAACAAATAAGGACAATGGAAGAATCTTACCTCAAATTACATTAAATAAAGCAAGCAAGCAAAAAAACACTATTTACATACAAATATGATTTCATCTCGGTCAGAGCACAAAAAACTGGCATAACAACAAGCTTACCAGGCCTTTTTACTAATAATTCCTTCCTAGATAGCTTTCTGAACTCACCCAACAGAGTGATTCCAATGTTGTGGCAACAGTAAAAATAAGAGCCACATATGGGTTTGCTGGTCAGGTTTCCACACACTTTTGGCCATATACTGTATGTAAACAGCATCATGGTGCCTCTAGCTTTGAAATATTTAACACTGCCTAAAACTGCTTTTAAAGTCACCCTGTTAGTTTTTGCCACACTCTAACGTGCTACATTTGTGGACATCAAGGTTCCAGTCATGTAGTCTTGTACAGTGGAACCTTGGATTATGAGCTTAATTCGTTCTGGAGGTGGGCTCGTATTCCAAAACACTCCTAAACCAAATCGATTTTTCCCATTAAAAAAAAAATAATGAAAACTCTATTCGTTTCAGCCCAAAATAAATAAATATGTAAAAATAATTAACAAAATATAAAGTTTAAATAAAAAACAAATTATCCTGAACTTTACCTTAAAAATAAAGTAAAAATAAATCCCGACAGACGTTTGCATTTGTGCGCGCAGGCGCTGTGTATGTGTGTGTGTGAATCTAAAGTAAGCTCCCCTCTCCCCCGTCTCACCTTACACAGTTACCCTTCCTCCACTCTTTTCACACGCGCGCACACAACGGAAACACTGTTTTATCGGCAAAATAAACAAAAAATCTCTCTAATGACACTCGATTGAGTGCTAACGGAATCACTGCTGTAAAGTAAAAAAAAAACAAATTAACCTGCACTTTACCTTTAAAAAGAATCGCGACAGAGCAGTGTTTCTGTGAAGAGCAGAGAGAAAGAGTGTGTTTGTGTGTCTGGGAAGGCGAAAGTAGGAGGGGTCTGTGTGTGTGTTTGTGTGGGGCATGGGTCCTAATGACGCGCACGCGCACACACACAATGAGCAGGCTGACCCTTGAGCAGAGAGACAAAATGGATTTTTAACCTCTCTAATGAGACTTGCTTTGCATACGCGCTGTACACACACGTATACAGACACAAAATAAAATATGTTTTACACACACACACACACGGTAACAGTGTTATAGCAAACAGTACACGCCTGCACGGATGTTAATTATACCAGTAAGAGACGAGCACTAAGACCCAGCAGGGGAGACTATTACCCACAATTCTGCAGCACAAGCGAGAAAAACCGTTGGCTCAGTTGTGATTATGTGACGCTCGGCGTCAAAACAAGAAGCGCATGCGATGATACATGATACTGTACTCTTAAACCAAGACTTGATCAAAATTTATTAAAATCTTTGCTTGTCTTGTGCAAAAACTGTGTTACTCGCAATCCAAGGTTTCACTGTATTGTGAAACAGGGCCCATGATCAAAATCTGTTCACCGTTAGAGTATTCTGCCACTGTATGATGAACTTGCCTAAAGCTTCAAATCTAATTTCAGGCTTTAATCTACATTGCTTTAGAGGATATTACATGCTGGCCAGTAGACAGGCAGTCAATAGAGATGTACTGATCAGTATCAACATCCAAGCCTGTCCTGGCCTGAAATGGAGAACCGCTCATCACTTATTATCTTCTAAAAAAAAACAACAGTTCATAGATTTGTTATGACAGTCGTGTTCTAAAGTTAGTAACCATATTTTAGTACCTAAAGTTATACTAATTTTTAGGTAATTGGAGCCCTTTTCATCTGATCTCAGCAGGTCTTATTAGGCAAACACAACCTCAGACAAACAACATAACTTTTTTTTACCCTGACATTATTTATATTACAAAAATGAAGCCAAAAAGAAAAGAAAAAAAACATGTGGGCCATAAAGTACTAAGTATCCCCATAAGTACACAGCTTGTAGATCCATCATTAGAATTCTGGCCCATTCTTCCTTACAACATTGCTTTGCTTCAGTTTGGTTCATTAAGTTTTTTGGGCATTTGCTTATGCACAGCTCTCTTAAGGTGTCACCACAGCATTTCAGTTGAGCTCAGGTCTGGGCTTTCTAACTAGGTCATTTCAAAACCTTGATTCTTTTATTTTCAGCCATCCTAATATAGATTTACTGGTGTGCTTTAGATCATTGCCCTGTCACATAAGATTGTTGTCACCCATCACCAACATCAACAACTTCACCCCTCGATCTCGCGCACTGATGCTAGCAGAGCTCGGCACCTCATAGACAGGGCGGAGCAAAATAAATGAATAAATAAGCGGAGGTAGAGGAAAGATACATGGCGGAGGCAGAGAAATTCTTAATTGGGTCATCGTCTCCCCTGCTGGGTCTTAGTGTGCGTCTCTTACTGGTATAATCAACATCTATCAAAGAATCAATCAAAGAACCTGCCTGTGACAGTGACGGCTCCCTCCCGGATGCGCTGAACAACTTTTATGCTCGGTTTGACAGGCAGAACAACGTAGCGGCGAGGAAGACCACCCCTCCTCCGAACGACCAGGTGCTGTGTCTCACTACAGCTGAGGTGAGGAAAACTCTACGCAGAGTCAACCCACGTAAAGCTGCTGGACCAGACAACATCCCAGGCAGAGTGCTCAGAGAATGTGCTGAGCAGCTGGCAGATGTTCTCACCGACATCTTTAACATCTCTCTGAGCAGCGCCGTCGTTCCCACGTGCTTCAAGGCCACCACCATCGTCCCCGTGCCCAAGAAGTCTACTGTGTCCTGTCTCAATGACTACCGTCCCGTTGCACTCACACCCACCATCATGAAGTGCTTCGAGCGGCTCGTCATGAGACACATAAAGACCCTGCTGCCCTCCTCACTGGACCCACTGCAATTTGCGTACCGTCCTAACCGCTCAACGGACGACGCCATCTCCACTACACTCCATCTTGCCCTCACACACCTTGACAAGAAGGACACATATGTTCGAATGCTGTACATAGATTTCAGCTCAGCATTCAACACTATCATCCCCCAACAACTAATTGGGAAGCTGAACCTGTTGGGCCTGAACACCTCCCTCTGCAACTGGATCCTGGACTTTCTGACCGGTAGGCCTCAGTCAGTACGGATCGGGAACTGCACCTCCAGCACCACCACACTGAGCACTGGGGCCCCACAAGGCTGTGTGCTCAGTCCCCTGCTGTTCACACTGCTGACTCACGACTGTGTAGCAACACACAGTTCGAACCACATCATTAAGTTCGCTGATGACACGACCGTGGTGGGTCTCATTAGCAAGAACGACGAGTCAGCGTACAGAGAGGAAGTGCAGAGGCTAACAGACTGGTGTAAAGACAACAACCTGTCTCTAAATGTTGACAAGACAAAGGAGATGGTTGTTGACTTTAGGAGGACACGAGGCGACCATTCTCCGCTGAGCATCAATGGCTCCTCTGTGGGAATCGTCGAAAGCACCAAATTCCTGGGTGTCCACCTAGAGAAGGACCTCAGCTGGTCCCTCAACACCAGCTCCCTACAGAAGAAAGCCCAACAGCGTCTCTTCTTTCTGAGAAGACTGAGGAAGGCCCAGCTTCCACCACCGATCCTGACCACCTTCTATAGAGGAACTATCGAGAGCATCCTGAGCGGCTGCATCACTGTCTGGTTTGGGAATTGTGCCATATCGGATCGCAAAACCCTACAACGGATAGTGAGGACAGCGGAGAAGATCATCGGGGCCTCTCTCCCCTCTATTGAAGACATCTACACCACACGCTGCATCCGCAAAGCCACCAGCATTGTGGCTGATCGGACACACCCCTCTCACACACACTTCACACTCCTGCCATCTGGAAAAAGGTACCGAAGCATTCGGGCACACACATCCAGACTGTGCAACAGCTTTTTTCCACAAGCCATCCGTCTCCTCAACAAAAAGGGACTGGACTGATAAACACAAACACACTCACACACACACAAACACAAACATTATCACACAGCTTAACTCAACTACCTCAAAATATTGAGACTGGACTGACTAATCAACACAAGTGCAGACACACTGACCTACACCACCAAATTATCGTACACACCAACCTGTAAATGCTTCACTGTTTTTAACAATCTTTTTGCACAATGATCATTACTGGACTACATTTTTGCACTAATTCCTCAAATCTTGCTGCTGTTTTAAGGAATGTTTGTTTACCCACTACCTCAACACCATATTTTATGTTCTGTTATGTCGTGGTTGCGCACTGTCACTTTGTTGTTGCTCTTGTTTGCACATTTGCACGTGCACTTTATGTTGTCTGTAAAAATGTTACTTAGCTAGTTAGTTTTTGTTAATTTATGTTGTAATTTATGTTAGATCTCTCTGTCCTGTCTCTGCTAGCCAGTTAACTAGGCCTCTTGGTTAGCTAGTTTAGTGTCTCTGTTAATTTATGTTGTAAGTTTATGTTGCATGTAGCACCTTGGTCCTGGAGGAACGTTGTTTCGTTTCACTGTGTACTAACTGTATATGGTTGTAATGACAATAAAACCCACTTGAACTTGAACACTTGAACACATCTGTGCACATGTGTACTGTTTACTATAACACTGTGACCACGTGTGCGTGTAAAACATTTTTTTTTTGTGCCTGTATGCGTGTGTACAGCGCGCGTGTAAAGCAAAAGCAAGTCTTATTAGAGACATTAAAAATCCATGTTCTCTCTCTGCTCAAGGCTCAGCCTGCTCTTTGGCTGGTGTGTTCTCCTACTTTCACCTTCACAGACACACACACATTCTTTTTGCTCTACACAGAAACACTGCTCTGTATCGATTCTTTTCAAGGTAAAGTGCAGGTAAATTTGTTTTATTTTTACTTTACAGCAGTGATTCTTTTAGTGTGTTTTTAAAAAATAAATTTGGTTTACGAGTGTTTTGGAATGTGAGCCCACTTCCGGGAATGAATTATGCTGGTAATTCAAGGTTCCACTGTACTGTATATATTTGGCAGATGTAAAGCATACATGTCTATGTTGTTTGTGTTAGTCCATTTTTATTTTATTTTATTATTATATAAGGAGCAACATGTTTGTTCACTTTCTAAAGATTTCAGTTCTGTTTTTAAATAAAGGGTTGGAAATTTATGCTTTTCTTGTGTGTTTAAAAAAAAATCTAATTCATCTATTAATCGAAAAAAAAAACAATCGAAAGATTAATCGATTATAAAAATAAACTTTAGTTGCAGCCCTAAAATACAGCACTACAATAGATTTTTCTGACTATCTAAAAAGTCACCAAAGTCAAAAAGTTTTTTATATCTATAAAAGTTTTATACACCTAAAACATAGTGTATAATGTGTGAGAAAGAGTACAAGTATAGTTTATATATAAAACTATGTATGACTAAGATAACTTTTCGGATAGTCAGAAATATCAATTGTAGTACTGTAATTACAATTGTTGGGTGATGTACCAGGGCAGTGATACATATATAGACATACACACAGTATATATTATTCGCCTGTGTGATGAAAAAAAAAATACTTTTTTAAAGCAACATTAATGACTCTTAAATCCAGATGCTCACAATTCCATACATGGCACATAATAAAAGCACATGAGTAATGCTGTTCATAATAGTGCATTTTATAAATATGTGGTTACTAAAGATGGTTATAGCCTGACCACTGAAGCTGATTATTGACCACAATGAATAAGGAAGCAGCTGATGAATGAATTTTACTAGCCAGTCATGAGCTAGAATACTTAAAATATGGACAAAAGCCCCCTAAAGTATGTTTTTTAACAAAGATGCAGCACTTAGAATTTTTGTTTACTGGATTGAGTATTCTGCCATCCTCACAGCATGTGAGATAAATACTCAATACAAGACGCTGGCAGGCACAGACTCCATTTGGGCCGTCTGAATAAAGCCTGAAAATCCTTCTCAGCTCCTTCCACTAGAGCACTTCTGGCAATAATTAGAACAGAGTATGCAACAGCAGAACAGGACAAATAACCCAGCATTTATCTTAAAAAGACTACTGTTCCTCTACTTTTCCTACCTCCATTGCACATTCTCTCAGGAGAGAAAACTAAACATCAAAAGCAAACTCGATGAAAGCTTTTGCTTGGACTAAGCAAACGTCAGTAGATTCTTCACCTTGTAAACCTGCCTGAACACGTCTACACTAGTTAAAACAGCTTATGTTCCTGTCGGCTGAAAAGAAAATTTAAGAGTAGATCCATATTTTTGTAGATAATGAACATGACTTTGTTTAGTAAGAAAGAATTGAGTTATGCAACCTCTACAGACAACTAATACAGCAAGCATGTACGCATTCAAGACAGAAAAAAATAATCCACATTTACTTCTCCAGACATGAAAAAGGTGTGATGTTCTTCAAAATTGATACTTACTCAGAGGTAGATTGAAGGTTATGATAGATTACACTTAAACAGACTTTGCATATAGTGAGTACTGCATGAAAAATGTTTAATTATGATTAATTACTGATTTCTAAAAAAAAAAAAAAAAAAAAAAAAAAGTGGGTACCTGATAAAGATAGTCATCAAGAACTTCGCAGCAGGTTTACTACACGGAAACCCTGCTGAAAAAAAAAATCTAGCTGCCAACACAGACGCGTATGCCATCTTTACCACCTGGTACATGCTGCTAGAATGAAGGGGATAAAAATGGTTGCCCATAGAATACTCTGGAGAAATGATCGAAAAAGAAAAAAAAGGCAAAAACATTTTTTTTTAAATAAGACAAAAAAAAAGGCAATTGAAAAAAAATCTCCAACATTTACTTATCATTGTATGACGAGCTTGACTGATGTTTTGACAGCAGGTCAGACTGAGCACAAATTTCTTTAAAAAATAAAATAAAATAAAAAAGTTCACACCAGTTCATCAGAATGGGATGCATTTTCCACCCTGCTTAGGAATACATGAGGAGAAGCATTTGAGCTCGGGCCTCCACTCTGATCACATTTTGTTAACAGCACACGCTGCTCTGAATCACGGCTTCCTGTTTAAACGTTAAATTCAATCAAACATATCTATATATTTGGAAAACATTGACCGATATGACGTCAACAACCGAAGCGGCGACATGCCGCATAATACTTAGGGCAGAAAAATACGGCAGAAATTCAAATCTCGGCTAAATCTTATTTGTTTGCAACGACGCCCACTTTTCATTCTATCAAAGAAATGTGCATGTTGCGTGCTCATGTCAGGAGCTGTGAAAATTTTAAATATATAGAAGAATGTAATATAGTGTAGAAGAAAAAAACTGCGAAAATAAAGCGTATGAGCAGTGTGCATGTTGAAGTTGGTGTGATGATCGCAAAGCAACTCGGAGCATGCTGCATGATCGGTCACACGTTTACAGACCGAGCATGAATGAAACACAGAGGCTGCAAAACATCCAGATTTATCCGTTTTGCCTCCGAGTTACAGCCACGATGCTCCCCGCGCTGCTCCCCGCGCTGCAGACAATGACCGAGCTGCAGTTAACGCACGAATGCACGTTTCCCCCCGTACAAGTCCCCGATCCACCCTAATGAATAACACACCAGACTGAGCATTTTGCCTTGCCATTGTGCCCGCTCGACAGCCGAATGGCTGCGGATTTGCGTCCATTTTCCCCCAATGCGTTAGTAATTCCCGAGCACAAAGCGGATGTCGATCGGCCTTGAACGAGTCCCGACGCCTCCGACGCGCCTCTTACCTCTGAAATCAGCCCGCATTCATCTTCTCTAAAGGTATGCGCCGCTCTCCTCAACCTTCCCCGCTCTGTTACTGAGTACTGTGGCTGGTACACTGAGCGAGCCGCATGCTGAGATGCTCCAGGGCTTCTATGTGTGTGTGTGTGTGAGTGTGTGTGTTTTCCAAGCCTAATCACGCTGTTAATCCAGCTGTGGGGGGAGGACACGCTGCAGCTGCTGTTCTTCATTCTGTCGGCAGAGGTCGCCGAACACACCCAAGGGTTGCCAAAGTTGTCAAACTTTGTTTCTTTTATTATTATTATTATTAATTACAAAATGATGACCAAAACACAGTATTGGTGCTAATTTTATTTTTAGTGGTTCTTGCGAAGCACTACTTTTACTATCTCACAGGCTTATTATTTTTCCTCTTTTTATATTTCTTCTTCTGTACAAAGGTTTGCCCCAAAAAGTCCCATATTTAACATTGAGACCAACATCAACTGTGACATTATAGCTATGACTATGATGCCACAGCAAGAACCACTCACATTTTCTTCAGGAAATGTGCTTCTCTAGTTTTTTATGTTATACATAGTGCAGAAAATATGTGTGCCAAGGAAGATATTTTTGAAGTTTGTAAGTGACCGTCTTACGTCCCTAAAAATGGCTGTTTTGAAAAGATGATTTTATATGTTCCCCAAAAATGGCAATTTTCAAATGATAATATTTAAAAATACAAATTATTAATATTTGAATTGGTGCTTTTTACTTAAGAAACCAAAAAAAATCTGTAGTGTGCGTAACTATGTCAAATTCATGTTGCAATATCTCAATTTAGCATTTTAGAATAATACACTTTTTCGGATACATGTCTTTTCATGGAAAAATATAAATCGGCCAAGTTTCATCTGAACGACATTATTGTTTAATGTGTTAAATTATTCTATCTGAAAATTCACTTTTTTACCTAGATAAGACACTATTTTGGCACCAATACCATGTTTTGGCCATTACAAATACAGATTACAAAAAAATAACTAAAAGATATACAGTATAAGAAAACTGAAAATAAAGAATATGTAAATAAATAATAACAATAGACAACAACCAAATAACTAAATAACCAAAATAGAGAAAATAGACTAACTAAATAGGGGGGGAATCAGCGTTTCATTGTTTAATTCTGAACGTTTAGACAACAACAATGAAGAATTGTGGTTTTTTATTAGATTGAACAAGTTTCACAGAGGAAAGGTGATTTAGAAAAGTGACTTAGAAAATGTACATTTATAAATGTAGAATTTGGTCATAAACATATAAAAGTTGACAAAATATATTCAAATTATTTGTTACTGTGGTGGAAAAAGATAATTATTTCCTTTAATTTGAAGTTATAAGACTCAACAATAAAATGAAAGATATAATTTTCAAGTTGCAGCCAAAAAACATTAAAAAAAAATTTGGAGATTGGGGTTTTCAGAGGAAACGCACCAAGCACAGGGAGAACATGCAAACTCCATGGTCCAGCCCCAAGGTGGGAATCTAACCCTGACCCTGGAGGTGCAAGACAACTGTGCTAACCACTAAGTCACTCCATGATCTGGCCATGAAGAAACACACATTCACACCTGGGAGTGGTTTAGCACTGTGGCTTTGCACCTCCATTGTCAAGGTTTTGATTTCTGCTTCAGGTGTGTGTGTGTGTGTGTGTGTGTGTGTGTGTGTGTGTGTTAAGTTTATATTATATTAGTCCTGTTCAAAAGTTAGCATTGCAATTCTATGCATTTTTGTGTAAAAACATAATAAAAAAATAATCTAATCTTAGTCAGTCTCAGTTGGTGGGTTTCTTCCAGGTTCTCCAGTTTCCTTCCACAGTTCAAAGATATGCAGATTATATAATAATTGGT
This sequence comes from Clarias gariepinus, assembly GCF_024256425.1. Lineage (NCBI taxonomy): Eukaryota > Metazoa > Chordata > Actinopteri > Siluriformes > Clariidae > Clarias > Clarias gariepinus. Next base: position 18,592,544 of record NC_071104.1, read on the forward strand.
GTTTGCAAATTGCATACAGTGTGTGTCCCCACTGTGATGGATTCGCACCCTGTAAAGGGTGTACCCAAAGTTTCCTGGGATAAGCTCCAGGCCCTCGGTGATCCTGTGTACAGGATAAGCAGTATAGAATATGAATAAATGAACACACCACTGTGCCACTCAAGGGAGAAACTGGGTGGTCAGGATGCATTCAAATTCAAATGTTCATCAGAGTCACTTTTACATACAAATCATGTTGTAAAGCCACTACGAAGAACTGCTTAAAATACATATCAATACACGGTTCTGGTGTAAATCTGCCCCAGTGTATGCTTTCTAGCATGCCAGATTTGTTGGACTCATATGTGGCATGATGTGTAACACAACACTATCAGCATCTAGTATAATCACTCACTTATTCACTGACCCACTCATTCTCTATACCGCTTATCCCATCCAGGGTCACAGGAGGCCACGAGACTAACTCAGGTTACTCAGGGCACTAGTGACAATTAGCCTAATCTGCATGTCTGTAGACTGTTGGAGGGAACCGGAGTACTTGGATGAACCCCAATAAATCCAAAATGTCATACCATGGCTCCTTGTTTTATATAGCTCTCGATCCGGTGACAAATACACACACATGCACACAGACACACACACACACACACACACACACAAATTGATATTGACATTTATTTATGCTTAAATATATACTGCATATAATGACTACATACTGTATAATGCAACCTCAGGTAAATCAAAATCTACAACTTATTTTCACCATGCAATTATTTATTTAACAAAATAAAAACATGTGGGCAATATTACATACCTCTTTATTGCTTCTACAGTATTTAAGCGGGTAGGTTGCAGCCAGATGCTGCTTGATTAATGGATCATCAACAGGTGTTCAGACCTCTATAAAAGCTTTTTTTTTTTGGGATTTTTGCTGGTCTGGATTATTCAGGTGTCTTTTAACACAATGCCAAGAGGGAAAGAAAGGGTCTTACAGAAGCAAATTTTGCTGCACATTAATCTGGAAAGGGTTAGAAACCCATTTTTAAACTATTTGGATTTTAACGATTATTCCCAAGTGGAAAATATTTAAGATAGTTGCCAATCTTCAACACAGTGGATGTCCCAACACATTTACTCTAAGGTCAGGCCACGCAATTTTTAAAGAAACAGGGAATTAAAAAAGCCAAGAGGTACATCTCAGACCCATCTCAGGGGTGATGACTTGGACTTGTTTTGCAGCCACAGGACTTGGGCATTTTGCAGTCTTTAAGTCGACCGTGATCTTCTTTGTATACCAGAGTATTCTATAGTCAAATGTGCGGCCATCTGTCTGCCAACTAGGGGTGATTGAAATTGGGTCATGCAACAGGACAATGATTTGAAGCACAATAGTAAATCTACTGTACATCAGAATGGCTGAAAAAGAAAAGAATCCATTTTTTGGTATGGCCAAAGACCAAACCTCAACTGAATTAAAATACTGTAGTGGATCATGGGGAAAACTGTGCATAAGCAAATTCCCAAAAGCCTCAATGAACTGAATCAATGTTGTGAGGTAGAATAGGCCAAAATTCCTCCACAACAATGTGAGAGAATAATACATTTATAAAACAAATTATTCCTTCAAGTTATTGCAGTTAGAAGTGGATATACAGGCTATTGAATCATAAGGATTACCTAAATTGGCCACATGTTTTTTATGTTGAAAAAAAGGTATTTGTTTATGTTTAAACAAATACCTTCTGAGGTTGTATTTGCCTAGCACTAAGACCTGAACCTAGAACGTAGATTGTGATGTGAATGGCGTGCTGTATATATACAGTGGGGCGAAAAAAATATTTAATTAGCCACCAATTGTGCAAGTTCTCCCACTTAAAGAAATGAGAGAGGCTTGTAATTTTCATCATAGGTATACCTCAACCATGAGAGACAAAACAAATAAAAAAAATCCAAAAAATCACATTGTAGGATTTTTAAAGAATTAGTTTGCGAATTATGGTGGAAAATAAGTATTTGGTCAATAACAAAATTTCATCTAAATATTTTATTATATAGCCTTTGTTGGCAATAACAGAGGTCAAACATTTTTCTGTAAGTCTTCACAAGGTTTTTACACACCGTTGCTGGTATTTTGGCCGCTGGGCAACACAGACTTTCAACTCCCTCCAAAGACTTTTAATGGGGCTGAGATCTGGAGACTGTCTAGGCCACTCCAGGACCTTGAAACGCTTCTTACGAAGCCACTCCTTCGTTGCCCAGGCGGTGTGTTTGGGATCATTGTCATGCTGAAAGACCCAGCCATGTTTCATTTTCAATGCCCTTGCTGATGGAAGGAGGTTTTCACTCAAACTTTCACGATTCATAGCCCTATTCATTCTTTCCTTTTCACGGATCAGTCGTCCTGGTCCCTTTGCAGAAAAACAGCCCCAAAGCATGATGTTTCCACCCCCATGCTTCACAGTAGGTATGGTGTTCTTTGGATGCAACTCAGCATTCTTTCTCATCCAAACACGAAGTTCTATTTTGGCTTTATCTTTTTCTGAATTATCCAAATGCTCTCTAACTTCAGATGTTCTTCAGGCCTGAACATGAACTGGCTTAAGCAAGGGGGACACGTCTGGCATTGCAGGATTTGAGTCCCTGGTGGCGCAGTGTGTTACAGCTGGTAGCCTTTGTTACCTTGGTCCCAGCTCTCTGCAGGTCATTCACTAGGTCCCCCATGTGGTTCTGGGATTTTTTACTTACAGTTCTACAGATCTTTTTGACCCCACGGGATAAGATCTTACGTGTAGCCCCGGATAGGAGGAGATTATCAGTGGTCTTTTATGTCCATTTTTTACACGCCTTTTTTGTTCCATTTTTCATTTAATTTAATTGCTCCCACACTGGAAAGCACCAAGCTGCTTACCTATTGCAGATTAAGTCTTCCCAGCCTGATGCAGGTCTACAATTTTGTTCTGGTGTCCTTTGACAGCTCTTTGGTCTTGACCATAGTGGAGTTTGGCATGTGACTGTTTGAGGTTGTGGACAGGTGTCTTTTATACTGAGAACAGATAACAGGTAACGAGTGGAGGACAGAGGAGCCTTTTAAAGAAGTTACAGGTCTGTGAGAGCCAAAAATCTTGTTTGTTTGTAGGTGACCAAATACTTATTTTACAGAGGAATTTAATTCTTTTATAATCCTACAATGTGATTTTCTGGATTTCTTTTCTTATTTTGTCTCAAGAGGCCTGGAGCCTACACTGTAAAAAATGTTCATAATATTAACAGTAAAATACCATATAAATGCTACAGAATAAAACCATATTTCACAAAACTTGGGATAACCGTAGAATTTACACTTACAAAGTAAGATCCTAAATTTAACAGTTAAAAACATATGAAAATATGGCTTATTGCAGTAAAATTTATGATATACTGGAAATTTTACGGTAAAAAACTGGCAGCTTTGGTTGCCAGAAATTTACCGGACCTGCAGGTGCATACCTTTCCTTCCATTTTTACCTTCCTCCCTCCTTTAACCCTTTCCTTCCCTAATTAAAATTACCCCTTTTCCGTAAGACCTCGCCACATGTCCGTGTTTGTTGTTGTGACCCTTATGCCAAACCCATTACAAAATACATGAACATATTTAACACCCCAGTGCAGTGTGCACTTAAAAACCATAATGAAGGACAGAGGACCTAAAAAATTTTAACATATGTGTGATAAAATCATTTTTTGTGTAAAGTTGTAATAAAAGCCCTTCTATAAAATTATATGCTTAGATTGTCTGCCCAAAACGCTTAAAAATGTCCACCCTGGCATTTGTATATTTGATGTTGAGAATGTAAATATTGTTTTGCTGTCTTTATTAAAAAATACATTCTTGAATAAATTTTGATGGGTTTTGATAATTTGATTAAGGTTTGTTAATAGTTAATAGTTTTTTAACAGTACTTCTATCTCTTTTAGTGCCCAGCTAACAATGACAGCAATAGTGTAGCAAGCATAGTAGTGTAGTGGTTAGCACTATCGCCTTGCACCTCCAGGGTCCGGGGTCGATTCCCGGCCAGGCTCGATTCCCGTCTCTGTGTGCATGGAGTTTGTATGCTCTCTCCCCCTAATTAACAGGATAAAGCTGTATAGACGATGATTGAGTGAGTTCTGAGCTGTAAAAAAGATGGAAATAAACCATTAATATTACAACATAAATCTTTAAATTAGACAGTTTTGAGCTGTAAAAAACATGGTTATGATCCGTATTTGTTACAATGTAACAAATTTTGTACAATGTTACAAAATTTGATGGGAATAAACAGTTTTTATAACAACATAAGCATGTTAATTAGACAGTTATAAACCGTTAAAAAAACAATTAAAATCTGTAAATTATACAGTATAATGAGTGCAATCCCGTACAACCAAAAACATTGCTATCATATTTTTTCTGGCAACTTCTGGCAACCACAGCTGCCATTTTTTTAGCGTAAAATTTACGGTTTATTTTTTTTACAGTACAATAACAGTGCTACCGTATTTTTTATGGTAGAATTCAGGCAACCACAGCTGCTGGTTTTTACTGTAAAATGTGTTTTACAGTGTATCTCAAAAGACTTAGGGCACAAGGCGGGGTACATCCTGGACAGGGTACACTCATTTACACACTATGGAAAATTTGAGAACGCCAAATTAGCCTAATCTGCATGTCTTTGGACTGCAGGAGAAAACTGAAGTACCCAGAGGAAACCCCAAGCACAGGGAGAACATGCAAAATCCATGCACAGAGGGGCGGGAATCGAACCTGGCCGAGAATCTAACCCAGACTCTAGGGGTGCAAGGCAAAAGTGATAACCAAACTACTCTCCATTCTTGTGTAAACAATTGTGTAAAAAAAAAGGTAATTTGTAGGTTTTTTGTTTGTTTATTTTTTATATTTAAAATTATAATGCACAACAAGAACAACGACAAAAATGAAGGCAGTGTTTTAAAGACAGCATCCTGAGTTATGCCATTGATCATCCATAACATTAAAACCACTTGCCTAATGCTATGTAAGTAAGTATGCTATGCACCACCAAAACAGCTCTGGACTGTTGAGGCATGGACTCCAAAAGACCTCAAAAGGTGTGCTGTGGTATCTGGCACTAAGATCTTAGCAACACATCTTTTAATTCCAGCAAGTGTGTAGTACCCCTCTGTGGATCAAAATCATCTGTCCAGCACATCCCACAAATGCTCGATTTTATTGAGATCTGGGAAATTTGGACACAACCTTGTTTTTTTTATACATTTTTTGGTGGCCTTGTTCCTTAAACAATTCTTGAATATTTTGGTCTGCAACAATCTAGATCAATCTAGATACATATCAAATTATTAGTAGCAAAGTACAATATCTAATAATTTGCAAGTCATCACAGAGTTATTTCCTGTTCATGCATTCCTGAGTTTCAGCTGTCTCATTACATGTCCCACAGATGCATGATTTTGGTCAGTGTATATTTGTACACTTCCAAACATTCTAGTCGGCAGTGCTGCTGACCTGTGATGTGGGCCAATCTAAATTTCCCATCTTTCCTGTCTTTGATCCTGCTGTCATTGAGCAGAATAAATATAATAGAATAAATATTATCAGCCCGTGTTTCCTCTTGCCATAACTTCCTTTGCAGATGAACTCCCTCTTCACTTCCACATACGACCTGCATCCTGTATCATACTGTTTCTGTGTTCGCAAACTTTATATCGTTCTCTCTAAATGCTCAGGCCTGACATAGGCAGTTCTGACTTGGGTACCCTTCTTTATTTTCTATATCATTGCTTTCTAAATTTACTGATTTGCTATTTCTGGAGTCTTTAAATCCTGAGCCATTTACTTATAAAGGAGGTTCCTTAAGCACTTTTCAGTGGTTATATTAAGTGCATTAGGGTTACAAAAACAACAGCCTAGAATAGCTCAGGCTTTAATGCATTGATATCATTTTAAAAATGTTAGCTTTTAGTTCGTATGAGCCTTATCTTAACAATTTTTTTCCCACAGATTAAGATAAAAATTATTTAGCAGTATCACAGGTAATGGTGTAGATTATTTTTAGACTTTTAGCCTTGTATTTTATTAAGTTATCATCATATATTCATCGTGTCTTTATCTTTGAGATTTGTTTCAGTTTCTTGCATCTGTCCTCTTGTCCACTTTGTCTTGAATCTTCCAAAAAAACCAACATCATGTTGCAAAGCATCCAGTCCCTATATGAAACATATTGAGCACTACAAACATTACCATAATTATCTATGTTATAATTATGTTTCTGCTATGCCATTTTGGATGCATCTGGTTTCTATTTTTTGTGTCTTTCTGACTCAGAGAGGGAAGAGAGCTACAGGAAATTGAAACCAGTGAAAACAATCCTGTGCCATCTGTGCAGTGCCCTGATTTATTCTGGTTTGTTGTTGCTCAAGGATAATAATTAGGGCAGTTAGCTCCATGTGAGCATGGCAGTAACCACAGGGACACAGCAATCCTATCTATCAGCGGAACAACAAAGAGATGTTTCTGTAAAAAGATGTGTCTTTCAACCTGAATTTGTGTCATTAAATTATTTAACATTCAATACAAGTTTTTTCAACAACACTATAGAAATAATTCCATTCTGATGATTAACAAACTGATGCCCACTGGATAAAGTGACAACCAAACCTTACTACCCGGTGTAAAATGACATGCAATAAATGTCAACCAAGAAACAAATGTAACAGGAAGCTGTTTGCCCACTCAAAACTTATCGCCAGCTTCAAATCACAGACCTCACGAACATGCTATCATTATATAAACAAATGTCATTATTTGGTATTCTGTCAGGAAGATGTTGAGTGACAATTTACAGATTCCGGTGCATGTCACTGCACTCGGTTGTATGTGTTGTACACTGCCTATCCATTACTGCAATGAGTCCTCGGGAGCTGTCTAAAGCTCCTACTGTGTTGGAAACTGTGTACATGCATTACAGAAAAGCTTTTAATGGATAAACACCACATATGATAAGATTTAATGGACTGCTGTATGAGTGTGTGTTTACCTTAGATAGTACTATACTGCTGCTTTGGTCTACACAAAATATATTTAACATATTCTTACTTAAGCAACATATATTCATTTTTTTTCTTCTTGCAAAATGCATTGAAATAGCATTTCTTTTGTTCAGAAACAAACAGGTGTGGTGAGTATCAGTTTAAAAATACCACGCTTTTTGTCTATTTTGGTGGTTTCTAGTTTTGCAATCCATCATTTAGACTAAAAGACTCAGATTAAAAAGATTTATCCTTTGCATTTGCCTCTACTTGTTCAGCTGCAAATAATTACATTGTTGTTTGAGTTTATGGGTATTCAATGTCTTAATAACAAGTGCAATGCCTGGTACCTGTAAGGAATTTGTGTACTTCTATCATGACTGATAACAATATCACTAAACTGGATAAAATGCAGAAGGGAGATTTCTTATAGCCTGTTTCAAAGTGTTGCATCAGGAAAAACATAGCTCTATGCGAGTCAGCTTTAGCAGCTTCAGCTATTGCCCCATCAGCACTGACTGGTGTGTGATTCCCTCTGTGCCTCCCAGATTTGGCAGTTATCACCTTATTTTTTTTTTTTGATAGGTTGTTTTTCTGCTGCCACTTGACTGGAATTTAAATCAGTTGTCATAACATTAACACTGAAGTTGCAGTGTCATGAACTCTTTTCCTTCAGGCACATACAGTGGGCTGTTAATAAGAAAAATCCAAAAATTGTATTTGATATGATTTTTCCCCCTTTTATGTCATTTAGATTACTTTCACAGAAACATGGTGGCATGGTGGTTAGCACTGTCACCTTGTACCTCCAGGATCTGGGTTTGATTCCCTTCTTGGGGTCTGTGTGCATAAAGTTTCCATATTGTCCACTTGGCTCCTCCAAAGACATGCAGATTAGACTAATTGGTGTATCCAAATTGCCTCCAAAAATGTGTGTGTGTGTGTGTGTGTGTGTGTGTATGTATGTGCGTGCCCTGTGATGGATTGACACCCCAACCAGGGTGACACCAAGTTATATTAAATGTCAGTTATATTCAGTCTTACTTTACTTTAATACATTTAATACACATATAGTCAATAAACCTGTAAAAATAAATGGTATTAGGCTGCTATTTATACTGTTGAAGTTGGATGTTTCCATATACTTAAGTAGAAATAATTGAAACATTTTTAATTCCTCCACAGGTTTTAATTGTTTACAGATAACTTTTTTAATTTATAATTGACTATAGCACAGTTTCAGTGGGTCAGAAGTTTACATACAATAAGTTAGCTGTTCCTGTAAAAAGCTTTAATACAATGGATTTAGAGGCTTTCAAAATCATTTGAGTCAATTGGAGGTGTACCTATGGATGTTTGTACCAATCAAAAGTTTGGACACACCTTCTAAATTAATGTTTTTTCTTTAGTGATGTATTTTCTACATTATAAGACAATACTGGAGATTTTAATTCTATTAAATAACACATATGGAATTAGAAAATTCATGTTAAAAATACTGTCAGTTGTTTTTTTAAGACATGTGGGTCAGCTGTTCTGGAGTAGTTCTTTCAAGAACAATATTGTCAAGTGCATTTGCAAATCCAATTATGCACCATGATGAAACTCGTTCTCATGAATACCCTCTCAAGTGTTCATTTGGGTGTTATTGGATATTTTGAATGCCTTCAGCATTTTTTTTACAATGTAGAAAGAAATAAAACTTAGGAAAACAATTAAATTCGAAAGTACTGAATTTCCAAACTTTTGACTGGTGCTATATTTTACCCTTGGCAAAAACTAAATAAGAAAATCAAATCAAATCAGATCAGATTAGACAAGACTTGTTCATAGTACAGTGGCTCGCCTAACAAAACCTAAGATGCCTGCAGAGAGTACTCCACAACAATTTAGTAGTGAAGATTTTATGGACTTCTTTAATAAAAAAATCGATAGCATAAGGAAGAAAATAACGGAGGTTCAACCTCTAATAGCATCTCATGATCTAGTTCAACCTAAAGTTTCACATTTAGTTTTTCAGTGCTTTACAGGTATAGGACAGGAAGAGCTGTATAAACTTATCACCTCAGCTAATTCAACAACGTGCCTGTTAGACCCAATCCCAACCAGATTTTTGAAAGAAGTGATTCATACGGTTGGAAAGCCACTTTTAAACATTATTAATTCTTCATTATATCTAGGTCACATCCCTAAACCTAATTTGGACGCAAATGAAATAACAAATTATAGACCTATTTCAAACCTCCCGTTTATATCAAAAATATTAGAAAAAGTAGTATCAGCTCAAATATGCAAATTTTTGCAGGAAAACAACATCCTTGAAGAATTTCAGTCAGGTTTCAGGCCCTATCATAGTACAGAAACTGCACTAGTTAAGATTGCTAACGACTTGTTTTTAGCTTCAGACCAAGGCTGCATCTCAATACTAGTCTTGCTTGATATTAGTGCTGCATTCGACACTATAGATCATAATATTCTCATAGATCACTTACAAAATCACATACGTATTCAGGGACAGGCATTAAAATGGTTTAGATCATACCTGTCTGATCGATTTTGTAGATCTAAATGGAGAACTGTCTGGTGTAATGCCAGTGAAATATGGGGTTCCACAAGGGTCAGTTTTAGGACCTCTGCTGTTCTCAATATACATGCTTCCCTTGGGTAACATCATTAGAAGACATGGGATTAGTTTCCATTGTTATGCTGATGATACCCAATTATATATCTCAACAAAACCAGACGAAATACCTAAGTTGTCTAGGTTAACCGAGTGTGTCCAGCGCATAAAAGATTGGATGACCAATAACCTTTTTCTAGTAAACTCAGACAAGACAGAGATATTACTCATCGGCCCAAAAACCAGCACACAACAGCTTTCACAATTCAGCCTGCGTTTAGAAGGATGTACTGTTACTACTAGCTCAACAGTAAAAGACCTGGGCGTAATATTAGACAGTAACTTGTCCTTTGAAAATCATATTTCCAATATCACAAAAACAGCCTTTTTCCATCTTAGAAATATCGCCAAACTTAGGAGCATCTTATCCGTATCTGATGCAGAAAAGCTAGTTCATGCGTTCATGATCCAGACTGGACTATTGTAATGCATTACTAGGTGGTTGTCCTGCATCCTCAATAAACAAACTTCAGTTAGTCCAAAATGCAGCCGCCAGGGTTCTCACTAGATCCAGAAAATATGATCATATAACCCCAATATTATCATCCCTGCACTGGCTACCTGTTCAATTTAGAATTAATTACAAAATAGTATTACTTACATACAAGGCTTTAAATGGTTTAGCTCCCACATACCTAACCAGTCTTCTGAAACGCTATAATCCACCACGTCCCTTAAGATCACAAAACTCTGGACTTCTTGTAATTCCCAGAATTTCAAAATCTACAAAAGCGGATATGGCTTTTTCATATTTAGCTCCAAAGCTTTGGAATAGCCTTCCAGACACTGTTCGGGGAGCAGACACGGTTTTCCAGTTTAAAAGTAGACTCAAGACGCATCTCTTTAATCTGGCATACGCGTAACTCATCCCATTACTTTATACTAGTACATCTATCCTGAATGGCAACTACGCTAATTCTCTCCATCTGTTCTGTACTTTTCTACCCATCCCGAGACATCTGGAGATTGTACTAGCTTCAGTAGACAAAGGCCAACCCTGCGAGGATCCTGAGGCATCCAGAGAAGGACCAGCTTCAGCTGGATTCTGCTTTATTATGGTTGGAGCTACACATCCTGCTCCTGTGCTCCCAGTGATCCAGACCCCATCTGCCCTCTGCACCTACTGACTCATCCCTATGCTGAACTGGACTTCATGTTAATTTAAAGAATTTCTGTTATATTGTACTTTCAGCTGCATAACACACATGATGTTATATTATTTCTATCTGTTATCACCCAGATGAGGATGGGTTCCCTGTTGAGTCTGGTTCCTCTTAAGGTTTCTTCCTATTGCCATCTCAGGGAGTTTTTCCTTGCCACTGTCGCCGTCACCCTTGGCTTGCTCATCAGAGAAATTTCATTCATTCATTCTAGACACATTTTTCTCACACATACACAATTTATTATTATTATTATTATTATTATTATTATTATTTTATTATATATATATATATATATATATATATATATATATATATATATAATTATTATTAATTATTTTTTAAATGAATTTCTTTCATTTTTGTGAAGCTGCTTTAGGACAATGACCTTGTCATTGCTTTTTTCTCGTCGTTGAAAGCGCTATATAAATAAAAATTGAATTGAATTGAATTGAATTGAATTGTTCATCCTTGGAAGCAATTTTCAAATGCCTAAAGGTACTATGTCCATCTATGCAACCAATACTATGCCAGTATAAACATCGTAGGACAACACAGCCATTATACTGCTCAGACCTGTTTTGTCTCCTACAGATAAACATATATAGGTACAAAAAGTACAAACAAATCCTAGAACAACAGCAAAGGAAAATTTGGGGGGGCGGAGGGGACAATGCTTGCCACGGCATTTCCCCCCAGCACGACACAGTTTCGTAGTAGTTTCTTTGAAATAAGATCTTCCCAGCGACTATATCCACAACTAAAAATATGAGTCTGATATTGACATACAGTAATCTGAAAGGCTGATCAGCAAAGAAGAAGTCACTGTTTAAATCCAAGGTAAGCAGCTGCACAACTAATATTTGACTGTTTGTTCATAATAAACATACATATGTCTGGAGGAAAAAAGGAGGAGTTTTGCAAGTCAAAGAATATTCTTCAAACCATGAAGCACATAATTGCCAGCATCAGGTTTTGGGGTGCTTTGCTGCAGATGGGATTGGTGCACATCACAAAATAGGTAGCATCAGGAAGCAGGAAGTTTATGGGGACATATTGAAGCAAAATCTCAAGATATCAGACATGAGGTAAAGACAAGACTTTTTGTACCTATCACAAATGGATCTTCCAAATGGACAAAGACCCAGTCCATACCTGCAAAGTTGTAGCACAATGGCTTAAGAACAACAAACTCAAGGCATTCTATAGATTCCTAGAGGGACTATCAAGAGCATCCTGAGCAGCTGAATTACTGCCTAGTTTTGTGACTTCTCGGACCCCAAGACTCTACAGCGGATAGTGAGGAAGATCATTGGGGTCTCAATTCCCTCTATCACAGACATCTACACCATCTACACCAGTTTTGTCATAAAGGCTGGGATAAAATTCAAGCAATTTGTTTCAAGAAGCTTGAAGAAGCTTACCTTAAGGATTTGTCCCAAGTTAAACAATTTAAAGGCAATGTACCAAAAAATAGTTTCAAGTGTATGTAAATGTCTGAATTCAGATCTTCCTCTCTATTATTCTGATATTTAACATGAAGTAGTGATCCTATCTGACCTAAGACAGGGACTGTTTATTATGATTAAATGTCATGAATTGTGAAAAAACAAGTTTAGATGTATTTGGCCAAGGTGTATGTAAACTTCTGACATCAACTGTATGACCTTTCATAATAAAGGGTTTGCTAGATAACAAGAGTGTCAGGAGTATCTCAAGCCATATTTAGAAAAAAAAAGGGAAAAAAAGAATTGTGTAAAAGTAATACCAGTAACAAAATAATAATAATAATAATAATAATAATAATAATAATAATAATAATAATAAATATATATTCAATATATTTTGTTAACATAAACATTTTAAATAAATTTCAGGCAGAACATTGGTCAGGTGTTTGAATCTCCAGTCTGTGTGAGGTTTGTTTGTTCTCCCAATGCTTTGTGGCATTCCTCTGGGTATTCCAATTTCCTCTCTCTGTCCAAAGACATGTAGGCAGACATGCACTGTAGGCATTAGAATGTCAAACTGCCTAAAGTGTGTGAATATGTGTGCATGTGACCTGCAGAGGGTTGGGATCCCATATACTGTAGGGTATCCCCTGCCGTGAGTTCCTTGAGATAGACTTTAGGCCCCTTGTGACCCTACATAGGATAAGCAGCATGGAAAATGAATGGATGCATAAAGAATAATAAACATTTACTGGACATGAATAAAAACTGTAATGATAAAAGCTTACAGTTGATGTAGAAAAGGACAGTGAAACAGAAGGAGAGGAAGAAGAGAGCAGAGGTAGTTGTGTAATAGAAAGTTGGAACAATGAAGATGTTACATGTAACATAAGGTGGAGGAATTTGGACAAATGTACATACAGTATATTTATTTATTTTTGTGCTTATTTTTTATTTTATTTGGTACTTGTATTCCCATTTTTCTCTCTCTCTCTCTCTCTCTCTCACATACTGTAGATAAGTACTGTTAGACCTTAGATTGTGAGCATAAATCGTTGCTGAAAGAGTGCTTGGATATCAAAGCACTCGTTTATCAAACAAATTTTCCCATAAAAAATAATGGAAACTCTGATGATTCTTTGCACGACCCCAAAATATTCATACAAAAATATATTTATTAAAAAATATAAAGTAAAAATAACGCACAGACACAGAATCACTGCTCTGTCAGCAAACTTCTTTAAAAAGGAACCTCTCTTCACTAACACTTGCTTTTGCCTCTTTTTGGGGATTTGGCAGAAACGTGACATTGCATTGTTGTTAAATTGATTGATTCCCCCACTGCTACAGCCTTTAAACTTTTTTCTTGACAGGGGCCGTTGTTGCAGTACAGTTACTAAAGAACAGTCACTACACTTGAACACAAAAAAATTAAAAAATGCTTTATGCACGCACACACATGTGGTCACAATGTTATAATAAACAGTATGCCCACACACTGAGCATTTCAATCAAAGAAATTTATACCAACATTATGAAACATGGTGGTCGTAGTGTGATGGTCTGGGGCTGCTTTTCAGCTTCTGGACCTGTGTGACTTGCCATAATTGATGCCATGAATTTTGCACTCTACCAAATAATCACGAAGACGAATGTCCAGCCATCAGTTCATGACCTCAAGCTCACTTTGGTTATGCAGCAGGACACCAGCAAGCCTATCTCTGGTTTAAAAAATACTAAATTGAGGTTTTGAAGGGAATTAGTCAAAGTCCAAACTTAAATCCGAGTGAGGTCCTTAAAGAGGCCGTTCATTCTTGAACTGACACTTATGTCCTGAATTAAAACATTTCTGAAGAGTGTGCCAAAATTCCTCACAGAGATGTGAAAGACAGGTTTATTAAAAGTTATTGCAAACGCTAAATTGCTGTTATTGCCACCAAGAGTGGCATAACCAGTTATTAGGTTTAGGGGCAATTATATACTGTAGGGCCAGGCAGGTTTTGCAGCTTTTTTCATGTAATAAATGAAATTATCGTTTAAAAACTGCATTTTGCAACTCGGGTTATCTTTGTGTAATATAAATTGTTTTTTGATGATCTAAATAATAGGCAGCATGGTGGTGTAGTGGTTAACATTATTGCCTTGCACTTCCATGGTCTGGATTTGATCCTCATCTCTGTGTGCCTGGAGTTTGCATGTTCTCCCCGTGCTTGGTTGGTTTCCTCAGGGTGCTCCAGTTTCCTCCCACAGTCCAGAGACCTGCAAATTAGGATAATTGGCATTCAAAGATTTCCCCTAGTGTATGAATGAGTGTGTGTACGTGTGTGCCCTAAGATGGATTGGCACTCTGTCCAGGGTGTACCCTGCTTTGTGCCGTAAGTCTCCTGGGATAGGCTTCCGTATATGGAATAAAGCAGTATGGACGAGTGAGTGAGTAAGTGAGTGAGTGAAAGTGATCTGAAACATTTGTTTGTGTACAGTATAAAAAAAATCAGGAAGAGGTATATATTTTTTCATGGCACTGTAGTTTATGTTCATAATGTGTTATTATAACCTATAACCTGCTATAAGAGCAGGCCTTGCTTGTTTGTTTCTGTTTTTATGCCCAGTACATCAGGGCTACCGTGTAAAGTGTCATTGGATACCTTGATATAATTGATGGGTAGGGCAGTCAAACTTGCAGATAATCCAATAAAAGCTGCATAATACTGTATAGAGACACAGTACTGTGGAAAAGCTCTTGAGTGACAAGCCGCCAAGTGCCAAAAGCAATTTAAAAATCGGTTGGGTTTTAAGCATCCTTATCAGCAACTTGATTTCCCCTTTCATTTGTTGCAAACAACTCAACATTAAGCGCCATGTAAATTTATATTTGGCCATTTGGGAGAAGCTTTTGTCCAGAGCAACATATACAAATGCATACAAATTCAAATTTTCATTATTAAATATATCCTTACACTAATGCACTAGGTTGCTAATTAGGAGCACCATCGGTCAACCACTTATGAAAGATTTTTTTTTTTTTTTTGCAGCTGTCGAGGTGTGTGGGGGGAGTTACCCCAAATACCTAAGAAACAAATAGGTCTTTAGTTGTCACTTTAAGTGACTCGGTGAATTAGCTGCATGGACATCTCAAATACTGTAAGTTCCACAACCTAGGAGCTAGAACAGAAAACGGTATAGATGTGAGTCTTCCTCAATCCCTAAAATGAACTAGAGGAAATGTACTGCAGTGCGGGGTGTGCTAAGTGCTTTCAGGTAAGTGGGTGCTGGGCCATTTTTAGCTGTGTAGGCATGCTTCAGTGTTTTGAATTTAATATGGGCAGCTACAGGAACCCAGTGGATGGTGTGGAAAAGTAAGATGTTTTTGGACAATTTAGTAAGGTTGAAAACAAATTGTGCAGCTGCATTCTGGATCAGCTGCAGAGGACAAATTGTCATAGTATACTAATAACTGGCCTGATCATCTGTCATCATCTGCACCTGTTTCTCACGGGGTTCATGTTTTTTTATGCTTGAATGATTCATACTTTGTGGCTTACAGTGCCTTGCAAAAGAATTCATACCCCTTGAACGTTTTCACTTTTTGTTACATTACAGCCACAAACGTAAAATGTATTTTGTGATAAGTGGTACTGTACAGTTGTGAAGTGGAAAAAAATGTCCCAAAGGTTTTTTAAAATGTTTTACAAATAAAAATCTAAGAAGTGTGGTGTGCATTTGTGTTCATCCCCCTTTATTTTGATATCACTAACTAAAATCCAGTGGACCTGATTGCCTTTAGAAGTCACCTTAAATAGAGCCTACCTGTGTGAAATTTAATCTCAGTATAAACACAGCTGTTCTTCGAAGCCCTTAAAGGTTTGTTAGAGAACATTATCGAACAAACAACATCATGAAGCCCAAGTAACACACCAGACTGATAAGGAATAAAGTTGTGGAAAAGTTTTAAGCACTGTTGGCTTATGAAAAATATCTCAAGCATTGAACAACTCACAGAGCACTGTTCAATCCATTACCCAAAAATGGAAAGAGTATAGCACAACTGCAAGACATGAAGCAGCCAGGAGGCCATGGTGTCTCTGGAGAAGCTGCAAAGTGAAAGAATCTGCCCACAGAATCTGGTCATTATGGAAGAGTTGCAAGAAGAAAGCCATTGTTCAAAGAAAGCCATAAGAAGTTTCATTTGCAGTTTTGGACAAGCCATGTGGGAGACACAGTAAACAGGCAAAAAAGGTGCTCTGGTCAGAGCAGCTAAAACTTTTTGGCCAAAATGCCAAATGCTATGTGTGGTGAAAAACTAACACTGTGCAAGGTGGTGGCAGCATCATGTTGTAGGGATGCTTTTCTTTAGCAGGGACATGTGCATTCATGTGTTAAAACTGTGCTGTTTACAGGCACTATCCATACAATTTACTGAGCTTGAGCTCTTTTGCAAAAAAAAAAAAAAAAAGAATGGGCAAAAATTTTACTCTCTAGTTGTGCAAAGCTGGTAGAGGCAAATTCCAAAAGACCAAATGGAGCAAAAGGTGGTTATACAAAGTAATGACTGAATACAAATGCATGCTACACTTTTAAAATATTTCTTTGTTAAAAAAAATTAAAAACCATTTATCATTATTCAACTTTCACTTTCACTTATGAGAACTTCCACTTCTCAATTATGTGAAAAATTGTGTTGATCTAGCACATAAAATCCTAATGGAATACATTACTGTTTGAGTTTGTAAGTGACAAAACGTGGAAAGGTTTGCTGAAAATTAAATAAATATTCATCTGGAATTGGTCATGTACTGTTCAGGGACGGGTCAGAAAATAAGAGGCAAAAAAAATGGAAAAACAAGAGCCAAGGGCAAAGTCCTTCTGGAAGTCTTGAGAAATTACTTCTTTAGACTACATTAAAATAAGAGAAAGTTTGGCTCTTTGGATGCAAAATATGAAGAAATGAGGGGTGGTTCAATACTTTTGCATAATACTTTATGTGTTTTGCTATTTTTCACAGCACAAATACATAACAGACAAAATGAGCAAAGGGTTACCAATCCTTTGACTCCACAGGGATGATCTTGGCTTAATAAAGCCTGTTGTCTCAGCTGTTCTCTATAACACAGCTTATGTTTTCTCTCTAGTGTTTTAGCTTTTGCTTGTTATGCTGTGTAGAGCCATGGAGTGCTGGAGTAAAATCAGACCTTAAAAGCTCTCTACAGTTTTGTAACCAGTGCTGCTTTAATAAAAAAAATATATATAAACTTTTAAAAACTTTTATATATGCAGAATGCTGCTTCTTGCCTACTACACATTTTTATATGAGCTTATATAGCCTTTACAAAGACTAGTAATGTCTTCATATTATCGACAATTTTCAGAGACTTCTTTTCTTCAAGAAATCATCGTGGTAAATTAGGTAAACTGAGTATTTTTTACTTGAAGGTTCTTTTGGTATACATCAGATGGCCTTCACTTCCTCAGCTCCAGATGTTGTGTTTTTAAGAGTTCCCATATGTGCACTCATTTTCCCTATGCCAGAATATGTCTCAGCTTTTCCCCTTTTAAACCCTGTAAGCTCATTGGGCAAGGCAAAACAAATTCACACACCATTCATATAACAGTATTCATTGTAAAAATGTAATTCTATTGCATGTTTAAGCATATAAAATAATTGAGCTTTGGTCAAAGCTTTTTGTCATAAACAAATTAAAATAAATACTGTGTCCCAAGTCATTATTCATTAGACTCCTCACAGTCTCTCTACGGTCAACCTGTTCAATCCATCGACACTCTCTCTTCCTCTTTTTTACTCCTAAAGTGATTGGAGTAGGCTGGAGTGACTATCACATTATTACCATCATGTCTGAGATGAGTTGTCTCGGAGGCCTTGATGAGAGGGTACACTTCAACTGATTACAGGAAGTTAAAAATATCCTCTTACAAGCAGAATCTTCATCTTGGTTTTAAAATTGAGGAGGAAAGAGCTTGTTTAAAGTCCTCTTCTCTTTTTCAGCTGAAAAATGCACAGCTGGATTAGACCTACTGTCAAATCTGCAGTATTTCTATGGATTCTGGCCTGAACGACACAGAAGAAGTTAAGACATGAGACAGATTAGATTTTGGAATCTGTAGCTAGCCTTGGAAAGTGTTTACATTTGTAAGGAGAAACTGTTGATAAGCTGTACCTGTATAGCCATTTAAAAAACCTTGAATACACCAGCAGTCAGCATATGTATGGGTTATAAATGTCAATAGTAGATTAAACCAGACATGTGATAATCTGTACCAGAAACCTACTTTGCAGGTTACATGAGTAAAGGCCTACTGCGGAAAGGCAGTTTAATGCAGGAAAGCGAAAAGGCATTTGGCCATGGGCACTGATAACTTTGCAATAGGCACTGAGAATTTGATGCGGCATGCATGTAACATCCACTGACATTATCCTTCGGTAATTCTGACTCACTGAGGATTTTGAAAAATAAATCATAATGACTGCTGCATTATTATGATTGCAGTTTCCTGATGCAAGTACCTGGTACTGTACTTTGTTGACTTAAGTATTATGTCAATTCTAATTACATTTTACATAAATTAATTGCATAGCCCAATGTAATGTATAATAATACTGTAGGTTAATGCCAATTTTGAAAAAAATATAAAACATAAAACAAATATACACTGTAAAAACGATGGGCAACATTTTTTTGTGACATTTATGTACACCACTTAATATTTAAGTTGACATTACCAAAAAATCTGGCTTTAACTGTCTTTACTTTAAAAATGTTTCTTCTTTTAGTAAAATTAAGGATTTATTTTGAAATCTCAATGAATAAATATTTGAGTTAATACTAAGTTACTTCCACAACAGTGAAGGCGCTACTGTGAGCAGTATCCGAAGTCAGATGTATAGAGTGTGAACAGAAAGGGAGACAGGACAGTCTCCTGAGGGACCCCTGTGCTGCTCACTATGGTGTCTGACACTG
This sequence comes from Clarias gariepinus, assembly GCF_024256425.1. Lineage (NCBI taxonomy): Eukaryota > Metazoa > Chordata > Actinopteri > Siluriformes > Clariidae > Clarias > Clarias gariepinus. The sequence continues at coordinate 18,611,853 of NC_071104.1, forward strand.
TGTTCAGCAGCTTCAAATATTGTGGTCGACCTGTGAGGTAGTTGAAAACCAGGTCACCAGTGTAGTATCCACCTGCATGGCCATATGGCGGATGATTTTTAACTGTAAATGCAATAAGTTTATACAATAAAATAAGTTTTATTGCTAGAGAAACAACAGGTTAGTAAATTTTAATCAAATCCTTTTATTGAAACCACAAGAATACCACAATCACAATTATACCCTTTCACTTATCCCACCTATACAGTATATAACAGTGACGTTAGATCTAAACCGGGCAGTGTAGCATTAGTGTTATAGACACAGACACTTTTTGAAGTTTTACAAGAAGAAAAAAAGAGATTTTATTTTATAGTAGACAGTTATTAATGAATATTTTCAACAACCTTTTACATTCTCTCAAAAACTCTTCCTGAATATAAATTCTAAATATAACAAACACAGAAAATACTGGCCTGCATTTATTATTTTATTTAAGCAAAGTTTTATAGAATTTTAATGGGCAAACTTTACTTGGCTTAAGAATCATTGATTACAGTATACTTTCTGACACTGAAAGACAAAAACTACTATATAATTTTTTTTGTAACCCTGACAGCTGCAGCACCCCCCACTTCCTATGTGTCCTTGATCTAAAAGGTACATATTGTTGTTTACTTTTTGCTGTGTCTGTGGTTACTACAGTAGCTTCACCTTACAGAATAGCTAGCTTCCCCTTGAACTGCATATAAGTTTTTTTTTTAAATACTTTTTCTACTTTAATGGTATTGTTTTACTATTGTTCTGTAATGCAACCTTACATCTGTAAAAGAGCAATAAAATATTATTATTATTATGATGCACTTTGGTCTCGCCCCTCCAGAGTCAAGGGTTTGATTCCTGCCTCAGGTCTCTGTGTGTGCGGAGTTTGAAATGAAAGAAAGAAAGAAAGAAAGAAAGAAGGAAAGAAAGAAAGAAAGAAAGAAAGAAAGAATTAATAAATGATCAGTTTCTTAAACGATCAGTAACTCTAATAATCTTTTAAAGGCTGTAGCATTTAAGTATTGGTCAGGCTGTGGCAGACAGCCGGACCAGAAGTGACAGAAACAGTGCTGGATCTGAAAGTGAACTCTTTGGCAAGGCAGTCTCCCTCTGCTAAGCCTAAGCACATTGCTCTTAAAGATTGGCAGTAACAGCAGGGGACCATATGGTAAAAAGTGTAGGCAGACATAAACGTGCGTGTCCACACACACACACACACACACACACACACTCTCTCCCTCCCTCTGCCTCCTTCACAAATTGTGGGGATCGAAGAGCAGTCTTTGACTAGGAGGAAAACTATGTACCCTTTTCTTACTTTCTGTTAAATCTTCGCTAATTTCAACTGCTTTCATAAAGCATACACTGTGTAATAAAAATGCAAGTTTTGCAACTGAGCTTTTAATCCATTTTTAGCTTTACAGAAATAGAAGTTCTGGATATATATTTAAAAACAAAAACATGTAAATGTACAGCTTTATCAAAGTATTCCTAATGAGTAAGCCAGAGGCAAATGTGACAATAGAAAATTCTCTAAGGTAACACGAGGAGAAAACCTTGAGAGGAACCAGACTCAAAAGGGAATGACAAATTATATAATTTGTAAAATATTAATTATCACTTATTTATTATGTGCTTATTTAATGAGTAAATAGTTAGAAAGCAGTGAGAACCTGGTTAGCTTTGTGCTGCTAATCTTGTTCACATGGCAAACCACTGCTTAAAAAAGGACATGTACTGTAACTGTGATATAATTTACATTAAAAGGATAGGCAAAATTCACTGTTTAAATCATTGTTAAATGACTCAGTGACTCAGATGGGGCACAAATGTGTGCATACAAATAGAAAACATAAAAAAAAATGTGCCTTTTGGCTTTGTGCCATTTTTGTATTGTTCTTTAAGTGGGGCTTAAAGAAGCCAAGTAGACTTCCACCTAATGTGACCTCATACAGTATAAGAAGAACACTGCTTGCTGCTCAGCTCTGCCCAACTCCGCTTAGCCTTTCTCTGGTGAGGGTGGGGCATGACAGAGGGAGTTTGTGTAGAGATAATGCATTATCTGAGAGGTATATATTTCAGCCGGTCAATTAACAGAGACACTTTTTTTTAAATCAAGGTGACCTTTTTGTAAACTTGACCCATATATGGCTTGCATCATGGAAGCACAGAGAGAAACAGTATTTTGTACTTTTCTGTTCCATATCAAGCAGCCCTCTAAAACCCCACAGTGCCAACAAGGGATCAGGCATACTGTATGTTTAACCTTCTACAATTGATGTGCCACAAAACCAGCTTTTGGCATGTTTCCTTGTAAAATGTTTTCATTCACTCTCAGTTTCTCTTTCATGTTATACAATGGGTTTTAACCAAAATAATCTAGCACTTATTTCTGTAAAAATAGCAAATGCAAATCCAGCTCTGCCTTTCATGTGGTTCATGTGCATGTGGAGCTGCATTCTATGTAAAGCAGCAAATATTAACTGAAATATTTGTTATATTACTCAGCATAAACAGAAAATGTGTTTTCAACTTGGAATCCTTGTGTCTAGGTACATTGTCTAGGTAGACAACACCCATCGGCTGAGCATGTCCCTGAGGACGTCGTTGATAAACTGTTGGAAGGCCGAGGGTGCGTTGCAGAGTATGGGTATGACTAGGCTCTCGTAGTGTCCGGTGGGTGTGATGAATGCCGTCTTCCACTCATCGCCCTCTCTGTTGTAGGTGCTCCGGATGTCCAAGTTGTAGGTGCAACTTGGACCTCCAACATCGCCAAGTTGTAGGTGCTCCGGAGGTCCAACTTCGTGAAGACGGTGGCACCAGAGAGGGCGTCCAGGGCTGAGTTGGTGAGCGGCAGCGGGTGTCGTTTTTTTTGGTGATCTTGTTTATCCCCCGATAGTCAACACACGGGCGAAGTTCGCCCCCTTTCTTCTTAACGAAGAAGAACCCCACGGCCGCTGGTGAGGAGGAGGGCCAGATGGCACCATGACGCAGGGCATTGGCAACATACTCCTCCATAGCTTGTGTCTCGGCGGCCGACAGGGAGTAGAGGTGGCCGTGGGGGGTAATAGAACCTGACTGAATTTCTATCGGCAGGTCGTATGGGCGATGAGGTGGTAGGTGGGTGGCTCTCCTCTTGCAGAAGACTTCAGCCAGGTCTCGATATTCAGGTGGGATGGTGTCAGTGCCGACGTCGAGGGCCTCAGGACTCCTTGGAACACGTCCCAGTCTGTGCCCGTAGGCAAAGTTCGGTGCAGGTCGGCCCCCACTGGAGGATCTGGTTTTGTGTTCATGAAATGAGAGGGTCGTGCTGTAGCAGCCAGGGATAGCCGAGTATTATGGGAGGTGATGAGATGGGGGTGAGGTAAAACTGCAGCTGTTCCTGATGTTGGTTGATGGTGAAAGTGAGTGACGGGGCTGGAAAAAAGGTCTCGATATTCAGGTGATATTCAGGTGATATTCAACCGTCGACTCATGTGATGTGAATTGGCTGGGATAATGCCTCGATCTTCACCCCCATTTCTTTGGCATAGGTGGAGTCAATGAAGTTACCTGCGGCACCAGAATCGATGAATGCAGTACTTCAGACCCGTTTGTGGCCAAATTGGAGGGCTACCTGAACCGTGAGGCGGGAGGTGGTGGCATTGGTAGCGGTGGAGAGGTTGATGGTGCCCGGTGAGTCTCTCCTCCTGCTTACCGGGGCTGCGTGTTTCCCGGGCGCAATGGACAGATCGCCCGGTGGTGGGCCGCCGACCCACAGTAGGCACACAAACCCTCTCGAAACCGGCGTTCATGTTCTGCAACGGTCGGGGGGGCTCGCCCTAATTGCATGGGTTTCCCGGCCCCAGTGTTAACCATGGCAGTTGTGGAGATCCGACATGTTCAGTGATGGCGGGAGTAAAGGTGGTCGGTGGTCGAGGTGAAGTGTGGGCGTAGGTAGAAGCAGGCGGCAGGGTCCTCGGGGCTGGCTTTGGACGAGAGAGGAGGCGCTGGTCAATGCGGAGAGTGAGCTGGATTAGCCTCTCCAGTGTCCCCCCAGGATGTCTGTACCGCGAGGGTGGGGAATTCGGCGGTGTAGCGGCTCATGGACGATCCTCCCTGCCGCAGGTGGTAGAGCTTGGTGTCGGTCTCCACCTCGCCCGCAGGGTGTTCAAAAGTGAGTCTGTGCTGGCTGGTGAATTCATTGTAGAAATGGGCGGTGTCTGTGTCTGACTCAGCTGCCTGGCTGGAAAGCAACGAGACGAGAAAAGCAATGCAAAGCCGATCGGTGGAGTACTTGGTGGAATTAAACTTAAACACCACATCTAGCACTGTCAAAAACACACTACATTTCCCGTCCGTGCCATCCCATTTATCTGGTAATGCAAGAAAGACATCAAAAGAAGGGGGAGGTTGGGGATGTGCCGCTGCGGCCGCCGCAATAGGGGGCCGGCTAGCCGTGCTGGCAATAGCCATGCGGATATCCGCGTTCTCCCGCCGGAGCTCTGCAACCTCGCAGTGCAAGGCCGCGACGTCTTGGACGCTCTAACGCAGAGTAGCGATCTCTCCGGTTAGCTTATTGATAAGCATGGCATGCTGATCCACCACATCGCATAGGCACGCATGATCTGCTGGGTTCACCGCGGTAGGCTCAGTCATTCTGTCAAGAACTAACCCGAGAAGACCAGAAAACGTAGCTTTAGCGGTTAGCCCTTTGTAGTGTGAATGGTAAACCCAAAAGCGGAGTGACACAAATAGGCAGGATAATCACATTGTTTAGTCTAGGGACTCTCATGACTGGGGAGTAAGGGAAAGACACAATCTAACCCACGTCCTATAAACACACACTCAATACGACAGCAAAACCAAGAAAGTGAGTACTCATGAATTGGTGAACGCATCCGAGGCAGCATGGGCGAACTCAATGACTGAGCGGTGTGCTTCTGGTTTGTGACCGCATTACTTTCGGGTCCTAGTGCCGGTCGCGGATTGACTGTGCATGACACCTTGACAGACCGAATAATGTACCCTGTTAATCATACAGGCACACATTAATGATGTATATGTTCGGCATGCCAGTCCCAGCCCCCTAGTTGCCACTCCAACTATTTACACTTTTTTTTTTTTACTAGGTTGGACTCTAACCCTAAGCATACTTACTGCACAGTTTAATAAAGCTATTAGGGTAGAATAAATGTCCTTAAAGTCTAGCAGGATCCTAGTGCTTTCCATGGAATATGTAGTCTAATTCAAGGGTCAAATCCTGTTCTCCTACCCTACAAACACGAATGTCCCGAAATACCTCCAAAGTAATAGGCAGGTCATTCCAGTGTAGGCTGCCGACTCCAGAGATACGTAGTGCTTAACACTATACAGTGAAACATTGACTATTTTTTAATCAGTGGTTATAGACTTGCATATACTAAACTTTTTATTTACAGTATACTTTGTGTTTGGATTAATTTACTCGATTCATTTACCCAGTACAAAAATGCTAAGCAAAATCATTCATTCATTCATCCATTTAGCTTATAACACTCATCTTCTACAGTGTCAAGGGGGGCACTGAAGCCTATCCCAGTAAACTTTGGGAACAAGGCGGGGTACACCCTGGACAGACACACACAACAGGCAATTTTAATCTGTTTGTCTTTGAAGTATGGGAGGAAACCCACCTAGCACAAGGAGAACATGCAAACTCCATGCAGAGTAAGCCTAAAACATAGCAGAAAAAGCTGTACAGAGTAGGAACATTCATAACAACCAAGATCTATTGTCCTTTACTTACACTACCACTCAAAAGTTTGAGATCACTTTCATAAAATTTCTTTTTTTTTTTTTGTTAAGTGATTTATTTTCTACATTCTACAACAATACTTGTCATTTAAAACAATGAAATAACATATAAGGAATTAGGTTATTATGTAACAACAACAACAACAACAACAGTCAGTTGTCATTTTAAGACACAGAGGTCAATCTTTCTTTAATAGTTCTTCCAGGTACAGTATTGTCAAGTGCATTTGCGAAACCCATCAAGCTCCACGATAACACTGGCTCTCATGAGAACCTTCCCATCAAAGAAAGGCCAAGACTTCCCTCTGCTGCAGAGGAGAAGTTCATTAAAAAAAAAACTGCCTCAAAAATTGCCAATTAACAGCACCTCAGATTAGAGCTGTTATGAAGGCTTTAAAGATAATGAGTAGCAGATATATCTCAACATTAACTTCACAAAAGAGGTAATTACATTTTTTTACGCCTTCAGCATTGCTTTACAATGTAGAAAGAAATAAAAATCAGGAACGATCATGGATCTAGAAAGTGATCCCAGGTAGGGAGTGGTAGTGTATATGCACCTTATTATTTATTTAAGACAGACTTGAAAAATATCAGTTCTCCTGAGTATTAGGAAGAATAAACATTCTTATTTGTGATATTAATAAATGTTATATGACCATCTGGACTAGCTGTAAAATACTTTTGTCCAGTTTGCGTCACTGGTTTTGTAGATTATTATGTGTGGGACAGAACAAAAATGTACATGCAATTGTGTGATAATACTGTATAAATTACCAGTCTGGTACACAGATTTTGTATAATTAGGTCTCACTTGCTGAGGTATGACTGGACTGGTGGCAGTGCAGCAAATTTAAGTGAGAATGAGAAATCTGTTGGCACAGTTACAACAGAACTACTGTATGGAAAGTAGTGTAAAGTGTGGCTTTTAGTTTTTTTTTTTTTTTTTTTTTTACTGAACAAGTAAAGAATAAAATATGGTGCAGCATGTGTTATGAAAAAATAATCAGTATGTTGTATGGCTGGTACTAGAAGTAATAAAATTTTCCCATAACTTATTTCTAATCCTGATGTTGTATTTTCTTATCTCACATAAATTTTTTTAAATAAAAATTAAGTACAGTGGAACCTCGGATTACAAGTAACGTGGTTTACGAGTGTTTTGCAAGACGAGCAACAATTTTTAATAATTTTTTACTTGAAAAACGAGCATTGTCTTAGTTAACGAGCACCGAGTATCATGTTTTAATGCGCTTCTTGTTTTAACAACGAGCGTTACGTCATCACAAGTAAGCCAACGGTTTTTCTCTCTCTTGCAGCAGAATTGTAGGTAATCGTCTCTCCTGCTGGGTGAATACACACACGCGCTATGTGTGTGTGTGTGTGTGTGTGTGAGATGTATAATAGACACACACACACACATTAACGGAGAGACCGTTTTTAAAACCGTTTAAAAATTAGCAAGTAACATCGCTAGTCACACTCGCGTGAGTGCATATTAACGGGATTACTACTGTAAAGTAACAACAACAACAACAAAAATTAAACAGCTCTTCACCTTTGAAAACAGTCGCGACAGAGAAGAGTTTGTGTGTTTATTTGGCAACCTGAGAGAAGGGGAGCTGTAAAGCCGAGACCTATCGTCTCCCCTGCTGGGTCTTAGTGCCTGCAGTGTTTTTGAGTGTGTGTGTTTGTGTCTGTGTAAGGCAGAGAGTTTGTGTGTTTGTTTGGCAACCTGAGAGAATAGGACCGTAAACGCGAGCGAGCCCCCCTTCATCCCCCCTCCTCTCAGGTTGCCAAATAAACACACAAACTTCTCTCTGTCGCGACTGTTTTCAAAGGTGAGGAGCTGTTTAATTTGTTTTTTTGTTGTTGTTGTTGTTGTTTTACTTTACAGCAGTGATCCTGTTAGTATGCGCTCACGTGAGTGTGACTAGGAATGTTCCTTGCTAATTTTTAAATGGTTTTAAAAACAGTCTATCCGTTAATGTGTGTGTGTGTGTGCGCGCGCGCACATTTTACACACATACACTCTGCATGCACAAACGAAAACCCTTATCTGTCGGGGTTTAATTTTACATTTTTTTAAGGTAAAGTACAGGTTAATTTGTTTTATTTTTACTTTATATTTTGTATTAGTTATATTTATGTATTTATTTTTTTGGGCTGTAGAACGAATAATTTAAGTTTCCATTATTTCCTATGGGAAAATTAAATTTGGTTTACGAGTGTTTTGGAATACGAGCCAACTTCCGGAACGAATTAAGCTCGTAATCCGAGGTTCCACTGTACCATACATTTTACCCTTTTATAGTTACGCTGTCTGTAAAAATATTCAACTCCTTTTTTTTTTAATGTCAGAGACAATTAGTTTTTATCCTCATTAAGTAGGAATATAACGAGATGGGGTGTGCTGATAGCAAAAATTATAATTATGCAATTTTTGCGTTGTGTATGCGTGTGTTGCCATTTTTCATTTTTGTATTGGGGTTTAACAACTAGTAAGATTTCCCCCCAATGTGACCTCATATAAGAGGGGGTGTAGACACTCAAATTATATCTTCAGTAGAAAGTAAAACACAAGGAGGTAAGAATAAAAATACATTATCCAAGGGTTATTTCAGCTGGAACATTAACAGACACACTTTGGAGGACCTCTGAGACTTAGTGTTAATTTTGTCAGCTATTTTCAATTTTAGTGTTAGTCTTAGTCCCGGGATGAATGTTTCTGTTAGTTTTTATCATATTTAATCAATTTTATCCTATTTCTCATTAGTCACGTTTAGTCGATTAAAAATATGGACATTTAGTAGTAGACTAGGACATAGTCTAGTTTCAGTCAGAGAAACCCTTAAGTATTTTAGTCTAGTTTTATTTTTTTTAAAACTTAACATTTTAGCAATAAGATTATTATTAATTAACCCTACAGTCAATCTAGTCTATCCAAAACTATAAAACAATAGGAGCAGTATGGACAATACAGTGTTTGAACCTTTTTATATAAATTTACACACTTGGACTGTTATAGGGATAGATCAATCATTTGCTAACCTATTAGCTTAATGTGTTTGGCAACGGTTTAAGTTAAAATAAAATAAATCTCAACCCACCTGTACCCACACTTTTTCCCCTCCGATATTACTACACATCAGCTTTTTTTCTCTGGTTCAATATGAAGAAAATGGGCCCAAATATCGGCTCTTCTCTTTTGTCCGAGTAATACTGCTGTGATAACGAAGAGTTAAAGATGACTGAGCTTGTAACATTCTGTATGATACAGTACGTATGCCGCACACCTTGATCCGGGACATACTGCTCTTGCCATAAAGGATAAAGCAGCAGATTGTGGCGAAAATTATATGTTGACGAAAATAAAGACAGATGTTTTATTGGTTTTTATTTTTTAACCACGTTTTGGTCTTGCTTTTTCATCAACAATATCACATGCTGATCACGTCACTGTTCACTGATATCCATGATGTCTCTTCATCATTTCATCTTAGTCACTGGAAAAAAGGTCATCAACAAAAAAAATGTATCATTATTTTTCTTTATGAAATTAACACTACCAAGCTCTATGCTAAATTGGTAAAGAAATAGTCAAATTTGGGATCTTTAAGAGATTTTTCAGACTAAAACATCCTGTACATTGTTGAACTTCATAGGCCTAACTACAGTTCATGATTTCCAAGAATTTGTAGGCACTTAAGATTAAGAAGAGACCAACCCAAATCTTTCCCTCTTTCTATCTCTATCCTGCAGTGACAGTCAAGGATGACCAGGCTTAACCTCTGAGGCTCATAATCACATCTTTAAACACTACACTTTTACATTTAATGGTCCACCATTCATCAAACACGGTTCTGTTCCTCCCTATCTTTTAGAGGAATTCAGAAGCTACATAATCACACACACACACACACACACACACACACACAATAAACCCTTTCATGATAATTTGCAGGCATTTTGCCTGGGTGCACACTGCAGACATACTTTCTTGCACTGGCTGAACACAAAAAGGCTTTTATCTCTGACATCCACAATCAGCTATTTAATATTTGTTTCTTATTAGTGCAACACTGACATTTTCACTTGTTTCCTGCCTGTGCTGTTACAGATGCTGTGGGTCTGGTTAGTGAGTCAAACAGGAAAGAACATCTTATCGCCATTTGCTTGCCCACTACAAGCAGCAGAGCAGAGTAGGGTTAATGATTGGAGCATGCATATTTTATGACTACACACACACACACACACACACACACACACACTTTCACAGACATGGTTGTGATCTGTTCTGTCAGTTACACTTTCTACACTTAGCATTTGTTATCAGCACTGATGAATTAACTCCAGCAGCAGCAAAGCAACCACTGACCCACTAATAGATTCAAATCAATACTATGGTACTACACACGATATGGTTGACATAGAGAGCTTGCACCGCCATCCTACACTGCAATCCTTGTACATTCTGTGCTTTGTGATCCAATTTTGCATTGCAATCTTGCACAAAATAACTTTTGGTCAGTTCTCACATTTGCTGTTAATATGTGTAAGATGTACAGTGTGCAATCATGTCTACAATCTATCTTTGTGCTACTTTCTATATTGCTGCTGATTATCTGGAATTTCCTTCCACATCAATGAAGGAAGGAAGGAATGAAGGAAGGCAGTATGTATGTATGTATGTATGTATGTATGTACAGTGTGTGTGTGTGTGTGTGTGTGTATGTATGTATCCATCTATCCATCCATTTATTTTATTCTCACCAATGAAGTGTTTTACCTGGTAAAACCGGAAGAAACTTTGCTGAGTGGGACATTTCCCCAAATGGAATACTTAGCCCTAACCGTGTGTTTGCATTCAAATGAATACTCAAGCAGACAACCATGCAACAAGAACTAACAACTCCACACATGAGTTTTCATGCCACTGCTACATGGAAGACTCTCAACTCATCCTCTTCTCTCCTCCCCCAGATACTTTTCTCTCTGCCCAGAACTCTGCATGTCTGGCAGCGCATCAGTTGAAAATTAATCCCAGCACAACCAAACTGCTGTTCATCTCAGGTGATTCAGACCCATGCCAGGGTATTGTGATCTCTGAGATCTCACTTTCGTTCACTGCATATAACCTTGGGGTAACCAAATATCTGTCTTGCTTATAGTGCTAATCTAACAAGCTCATGCTAATTTATCAGAAAGATTTGTTCATTTCAATCCAAACTGACCAACCAGGTGCTAGCATGACCTCTGACCCAATTTCCTGTCTACTTTTCCACTTTCTCATTTCACATTCTGTATGCTGATTTTCTAGTTTTGTGCTTTGTAATTTAATGCTGAGCTCAAGTTAAAACTATGTCTGTTTATTTGAGTACTTCTTGAATCAACCTTAGGGAACTTTGGGGTTTTTGACCCTTGCCTGGTTTGGGACTTGTTTTGGACCGTTGATACTGTTTTTTAAACTTCTTCACTTCTCACAATACCAGCAGGAGCAGAGTATCTATATGGAGCACATCCCAAACCACTGGTCCCTTAATATTTAGACATATGTCAATGTGGTTGCAGTAGCATTTAAGCATGAAATATAACATATTATATCTAGCATTTTTTAAATTGCTAAACATCTTATACCACACTGTGTACACACACAAATACACACAAACGACACACTGGCTCCACCTCACGAGCTACTCTACTTACACACATTTTAGCCTTCTCCTCAGGCACTGCTTATTGGCATTCCAGTCTCTCTGTTGGACTTGCTCACCACACACACACACACACACACACAGTGATGTCAGTCACTGCTTCTGTTACCATGGATACAACCTACTTCATGGCGGTTATGGGCTGTCTCTTTTAAAGCAAGTGAAACTGCTCTGGAAAGGAGGGTAGATGATCTCACTAACTCGCTTTTCACAGCATTAAACAAATATATCACAGCTAGAGGCGTATGTACATACTAGATATTTCCTCACATTTTTCCTACTGACGTGGTTGAAATACATCCCTCAGAGCTACTGCTGGCCATAAAATTATCACTTTTTAATTTTATGAACAGACAACGTACATACAGTACCCCTTGTGTTTACCTTGCTATGGTGAATAAGGGGGCAGGCTGCGACAAAAAAACAACACAGGGATTTGGCTTGGGTTTGGCCCACTTCTGGGGATGGGGTTGGGGAACGGTTGGTTAAAGTGGATGGTGCAGACACTGGTTACCTCACTCTCCTCAAGCATTCAATAACAATATTGATTATCATATTATAGATACAAGTATTCCTGTCAACAGCAGAATGATCTCTAGGTTTAGCCTAGATAAGTAATTAGGGTTACAGTATACCCTACTACCACTAAACAATGACGCAGTAAAATATTTTATAGATAAATTAATATATAAGTTTCACTTTCATCTCATCATCTATAACAGGGTGGATAGGGTGCCAATATATCACAAGGCGGACATGGTGCCAATCCATCCCAGGGCACACACACATACACACACTTTGTGAACGCCAGCTTAATCTGCATATCTTTGGACTGTGGGAGGAAACTTGAGTACCCGGAAGAAACCAACCAAGCACGGGGAGAACATCAAATTCAAATTCAAATTTTATTTGTCACATACACAGTTATACACAGTACGATATGCAGTGAAATGCTTGTACGACCGCCGGTGACCTTAAAAAGAAAATAAAAACTATATGTATAAGAAATAAATATTAATAAAAAGAAATGAAATACGAAAGAAAATAAATGTAACTAGTAAAATAAACAAAGTGTACAAATAAGGGCATATTAAATTTTACAAAATATAGAAATATAGGAATATAGGGGGGAAGGGAAAAATATATAAAAATTTTAAAGTGTTTTAAAGTGGCAATGGCTGTGCAAATATGCATGATAAGTGACGTATAAAAGTGTCATGTACATGCAAACTCCATTTACACAGAGACGGCAATCTAACCTTGTGGAAAATCGACCCGGGACCTTGGAGGTGCAAAGCAACAATGCTAACTATTAAGCCACCTTGCCAGCTAAAATATTAGTATATCAAATATAATTAATAAACAATGTTAGGTTGGAAATGGTCTTTATTAGTTTACTAGGCCTAGTAGTCAGGGATGGACCTTACCTTTAGGAAGGTTAGACAGACTTACTCTAGTTATAGGCTTATAGTGAATTGAATTTCATTATATAGTGGAGTACAATGAAATTTAATGTTTACCTCCCCTTCGTTAATGACTCATATAATAATAATAAATTAAAATTATGCTTGCTCACTCATCGTCTATACTGTTTTATTCTGTTTACAGGGTCGTGGTGTGCCTGGACCCTATTCCAGAAGACATAGGATACCAGAGAGGGTACACCCTGGATAGGGTGCCAATACATCTCACACATACTGTACACACACGCATACACACACTCACACGCTCATTCACACTATGGGCAATTTGGGAATGGCATTTAGCCTAATCTTAATGTCTGTAGACTGTGGGAGGAAACCGGAGTACTTGGAGGAAACACACCCAGCACGGGGAGAACATGCAAACTCAAGTTGTGCAAAATTATGGTTCTAGGTCAAAGTATGCAATAAAGTACTTATAATTAAAAATGCACTTATTGGACTTGTTACTGTAAGTGTGTTCATTGTTTTGTTTTTTGTTGTCCTTTGTCTCTTGTGTATCAAACAAAAATCAGTAAGCATCATTATTGTAATGTAGCACTGATGCCTGTGTAGTGACTGTAAGCTACCTCATTTGTACATGATATACAGTAGTATAGCAAGCTAGCAGAATAAGCCTTTAAAATGAGTGTATGTTGCCTGGGCTTTAATCATATGGACCAAACATATTCTGGCAGCATACTTGTTCCTATGTGTCTGCATCACAGCCATGCTAATATCCAGCACAACAACACGCCCTTTTGTGTGATATTTACCTGATACATATACCTTAGTTATATTACCTGATGAGAACTGTAAATATCACCAATTTTATGTAAGGTTTTGTAAGGACAGCTAAGGCTTGATTAAAATTGGCAATATGTAATGACTAATAATAATCGAATGACTTAGGTTTCTAAACATTTACCATTATCTGGTATCTTATCGTGTGGTCAGAAAGATCTGTAGGACTAAAATTTAGCCAGTGACTTTTTATCATTTGGATTGGTAGTCTTATCTGCGGCAGGCAGATGACGATGTTGATGATGATGAGTTATCTACCATGATAAGACTTATTTTTAGACATGAACATCAGCTCACCATAAAGTATATAGTTTTACAGGATAGCATACAGTACCATTATTCACTATCAAAATCTGTTTAAGGATGAGTTGAGCAAACTAGAGTAAGCATTCATACAGTTCTAGTCAAGGAAATTCTTATGTTAAAACGTCTTAAACCAGGTTTCTTACACTTAAGATCTAAATGATCAAAAGCTGCCCTTTACAACTGTACACTTATCAGCTTTTTTTCAATTACTTACATAATGTGCAGGAACATAGAGTCATAGATATGGAGATCTCTTCTCCATATATTAAATATAACAAATAAATAGGATGCTGTTTCAGTTTCCTATTTCTGATTCTGATCTAGGATGCAACCTACCACACAAACATACCCAGATGATAAACTGAGGGCTACATCAGAGTTCACATCCACCTGTAAAGTGTAAAGACAGTTAACAGGATTATAATGTGCACTAACACCCACAGTAAATATTTAAATATTTAAAGAAACATCACATATTTGCTACAGTAAAGAGAGTAGTTCAGAGTAGAAAGTTCAACATACAACTAGCCTTTGGGGGAAAAAATAGGACATTCAACATCCTTTTGAACACACAATATAACGTAAACTACATGTCAAACAACCAGTTTGGACAACACACAGTCGAATCCTATGGTCTTTCCTGATTTTCATTTATTTCTACATTGTAAAACAATGCTAAATGCATCCAAAACATGCAATAATCTCCTTCAAACAGTTTAAGCTCTGTAAAGCCTTATACTCGCTCCAATCTGAGGTGCTGTAAATGAGCTATTTCTGAGGTTGGTAACTCTAAATTAACTTTTTATCTGCATAGAGTTACAAGTCTTAGTCTTTGTTTTCTTTCCCACTCTTGCCCTGATGCGTCCATCATTCTGAAACAGGGTCTCATCAGACCAAATGACCTTTTTTCAATGATTCACAGTCCATTAACCAAGTACAGTTGATGCCTATTAAAGGTAATTCTTTATCTTTTCTGACCACATTTCTTGCACAAAGTTGACACATCAGGACTACATTTATAGGTTTTGATAATGCATTAGACAGTTTTTAACACAGTTTTAGTAGTTTCTCCTTGTCTTCAGTTGTTTTCTTTGCTTGATACAGAAAAAATAATTAGATTCTTCTGAAATACAGTAACATCTTTGCAACAACCACAGGATATGTCTTCTGACCTGGTTGTTTAAGAAATCAGAAGCTACTTACTGCATCACATAGCTTGTTGCCAGTTGAAACATATTAATCATTGCAGTAATTATCCACTAAATATTTACTTATTTGAATATTATATTTATAAACACATATTGATAAATGTTTTCCTTTACAGTTAACTTAAGTGGGATTTTAAATGTATTCATTTAAAATGTACTTCCATATAATACACTTAATTTTAACTATATATTAAAGAGTTCTACTGTTCATCTCTAAACTGAGTTGCTGTTAAATAAAAAAAAGAAACAACAACAACTTTAAATTAGAAGATGTGTCTAGACATTTGACTGGTACTATGTATACATCAAAGTGTGTATACTTTTTAATAATCTTTACAAGCTACAAATAACAGATAATGTTTAATCTGCAATATTATATATGTAGGGAACAATATAGTGCCAAATCTTTCATTGTACCCAGTAAAGAGACTAATGACTTGAAAGTGCTGGGCCACCAGGACCTCAGTATGACTCTACAGAGAAGATGCAACCTGCTGTAGGATGGGAGCGCATGGACAAGCTGTCCAATTAAGTGAGTGATGGTTCCTTAAGCCATAGGATGAACATGTACAGTATGAGAGCATTGTGTCTTGCTGGAATGAGTTAACCAATTTATTGAAGCATTATGTCTTGTATTGTGTTGGTGGGAACAGGATGTTGAAGAAGTGTCATGTAAACGTACCATATATACAGTGCATCTTGAAAGTATTCACATAGAGCACCCCTTTTTCCACATTTTGTTATGTAATGGATTAAATTATTTTTTTTCATCAGAATTCTACACACAACACCCCATAATGACAACATGAAAAAAGTTTACTTGAGATTTTTGCAAATTTATTGAAAAAATTTTTTTTGAGAAAGCACATGTACATACTGTAAGTAATCATAGCCTTTGCAAAATTGAGCTCAGGCGCATCCTGTTTCTCCTGATCATCCTTGAGATGTTTCTCCACCTGTGGTAAATTCAGTTGATTGCACTGTATAAGCAGTCTTAGAAGAGATGAGAGCTTTTCCTCTGCAAAGAAACTGCAAAAGAATAAAGTCTCTTGGCCTCAACATCCCTGGTCTCGGGAGTGATCTTTGTGTCTTTGGTTAATTATCCCTGAACTAGGTACAACATCACTGACCACAACCCAGGATGCATATTAATGCCATTTTAAAACGTACGAACAAAAAGTGATCATGCCCTTTTGGAATTAGATGTGGATGTTTTTATTTTTCCCCTTGTATTTTTTGAACACAGCATTGAATTTTAATTAGATGCAGAAGTTTTTGACAAAGTCTGCCAACACAAGATTCTGCAAAGCAACACACAATAAAAACTTGTGTGGTAAACATCTGGCAGGAAAATTGTGCAAGTGGAAAATGGCAGAGAGACACAGACTGGAAACATACATATACTGAGTGTCTGGATTACTTGATTACACAGATACAAACAGACATAGAACAGCCAGTTAAATGGCAATGGGATTGATGCAATTCCTCTGATATTGCATAATGTTGATTTATTAATTAAAGCATAGGTCAATCTATTCTTTTTCTGGGTGCTTCAACACAGCAGAAGTGTCTAGAATCCCAACAGGCTTTTATACACAGCAAATTCCCAAGAGATGAATAAACACACAGCAGTGTTTATATGAGTCCAGTTGGATTCAAGTAAACTGTGAAGGTGTTACATTAACACTAGAGATTTTACTGTGTAGTTGTTTTTACCAAAACGACTATGCAGCAGGAATAAACTGTTCTGAATTACACTGCATGTTATTTTCAATGTACTAGTCTGTGACCCAAATAATTGCACCTCATGTTTAATTTCATAAGGCTAATTTGCCTTCTATGGAAACTGCTTTTAGTTTAATTTAAGCCAGTGAGCCTGGTTTCATTTATTCATTCATTGTCTATTCCGCTCATCCTGTGTAGGCCTGGAGCCTATCCCAGAAGACTTAGAGGCACAAGATGGCATGGAAAGAGTGCCAGTCCATCACAGGGCACACACACACTACTGGCAATTTGGGAATGCCAATTAACCTAATCTACATGTCTTTGGACTGTGAGAGGAAACAGGAGGGCATAGAGGAAACGTACCAAGCATGGGGAGAACGTACAAACTGCATGCATACAGAGGCAGAAATCGAACCCTTGACCTTGGAGGTGAGAGGCCATAATGCAAACCACAACGCCACCGTGCCACCTTGATCCTTTTTAGAAGATATAATATAAAAAAAATATGCATGTCTTCAAGCTTCTAAACTTCTAAACATCCGTTACATATAAAAAGAAAGATATGTTAATGTTCTCATTTCTAAAGTGTGCTCATTTGGATTTGCTTTTGAAGAGCCCTCATTTGAGAAAGGTTTCATTTAGCTTTCACAGAAGAGGATTCTGAGTGAGAGTGGTTGTGACAGCTTCTTCCTCCACAAAAAAAATCTCATGGACAAAGTCACATAATCAGAATCACCGTTTCTTGTATCTTACAGGCAAACAAAAACATGCCAAGAGTTGTACAGAGAACACTGGATAAGTTTATCACACACTAATATTTTGTCGATATATTTTACTTTTTCATTGTTGGCATTATTTTCACAATCTGTTTTAACATCACAACATTTGCTTAAATTGAGATCTTGTATTGATGACGGGAGAGTCACATCACCCTATAAATTGTTCTCAAACTCTAAACACCTTTAATGAGGCTCAGGTCAGGACACTTTGGTGAGCAAGTCATGTGAAAACATTATTCATAATGCTTCTAATTCTATTCTTTTTTTTTTTTTTTACATTTTAAGTGCAATAAATCTCTGCATTGTTGTCAGGTGATATCTAATTGTGGTCATTGTTTTTCCTGACCATCTCTCTAGGTTTTAATAATGCATTAGACAGTTTTATCCCACTACAAGTAATTTCAGACTAAGGTTGGGACCGCCTACCTTATCAGCATACAGAGACAAAAAAATGTAGAAATGTGGAAATGCAGAAATAAATAAATGTGGAAATGCAGAAATAAATAAATGTAGAAATGTGAAAATGCAGAAATAAATAAATGAAGCAATGTGGAAATTCTGAAATAAATAAATGAAGACATACGTTAATAAACAAAAGTAGGAATATATTTAGCAATTTTCCATGGCTTTCCATTCTATTTATTTATTTCTATATTTACTTATTTATTCAGACATTTATTTATTTATGTATTTATTTATTTCTATATTTACTTATTTATTCACACATTTATTTATTTATAATTATGTCATGTTTAGTCCTCCATACATAGTATATACACTCACCTAAAGGATTATTAGGAACACCTGTTTAATTTCTCATTAATGCAATTACCTAATCAACCAATCACATGGCAGTTGCTTCAATGCATTTAGGGGTGTGGTCCTGGTCCTGGAAATAACCACTCGTTACAACCGAAGTATGCAGCTAAGCATTTGTGAAGCCATAACTCGCACAACCTTGAGGCGGATGGGCTACAACAGCAGAAGACCCCACTGGCTACCACTCATCTCCACTACAAACAGGAAAAAGAGGCTCCAATTTGCACGAGCTCACCAAAATTGGACAGTTGAAGACTGGAAAAATGTTGTTGATTGAGCATCGTTTAAATGCCATGGGCTACCTGAGCATTGTTTCTTACCATGTCCATCCCTTTATGACCACCATGTACCCATCCTCTGATGGCTACTTCCAGCAGGATAATGCACCATGTCACAAAGCTCGAATCATTTCAAATTGGTTTCTTCAACATGACAATAAGTTCACTGTACTAAAATGGCCCCCACAGTCACCAGATCTCAACCCAGTAGAGCATCTTTGGGATGTGGTGGAACGGGAGCTTTGTGCCCTGGATGTGCATCCCACAAATCTCCATCAACTGCAAGATGCTATCCTATTAATATGGGCCAACATTTCTCAAGAATGCTTTCAGCACCTTGTTGACTCAATGCCATGTAGAATTAAGGCAGTTCTGAAGGCGAAAGGGGGTCAAACACCGTATTAGTATGGTGTTCCTAATAATCCTTTAGGTGAGTGTATCTTCTGACATACTGTAAGTGATTAAGATATAAGAAGCTACAGTACTTATTGGCTCAGAGTTAAAAGAACTGTTGCCAGCTGGAGCTTATTAATAACTACAGTAATTATCCAATCAAATGATCTTTTTAAGTATCTGCTTGTTTACATCCAACTGATTACTGTTTTTGCTCAGGAAGTCTATCATGAAACATATATTCTGTATAAATTTAGAGAAACATCCAGCATGAGTTACTTATGTCAAAAGCTTAGGTCGGTATTTACACTAGGAAAGTCATACAGTATGTATCCAAATTTAGGTTACGCACCAGTTTATTGAAATTAACTGTGGGCAGGTAATTCCTCTAAAGTTGGCAATTTTTTCTTGTGTAGAACATCATACACAAACAGTTGTCAAGTTGGCAACCCAAGTTTGTAAGTAACTGCCAGAGAAACAATGACTATATCTCCAGATGGTTTGTTGACTGACGATTTCTTTTTCAACATAACATATAAAAAAATGTCTTTTCAATATAGTCTTGATTGTCCTCTATGAACACCAGCACTTACCGTTGAAAAAAGCTTTTTTTTGTTGGTGTCACCAAATGTAATATAATTTACTATAAAAGATAGAGCTAGTGTAAAAGCAAACGAATGTAAAGAAAGATGTACAGTGCCAATGGCAGTTGGAATCCAGTAGGCTATGTTCTTCAACAACTCATCTACAGTACCTGGCTTCTAAAAGTTGATTTTCCAGTCGACTCTTACTTATAAAAAATTTAATGCTACCTTCCCTAATCCTGTCTTGTCTTGTTCTGTGTCTTGAACATTTATCTGGCATTTCCAAACCCATTTTCTTCCTCTAAATGTTTCCTCTCAGTACCATGTTTCCTCTTTGTGTCTTTAGGTGGAGTTCCTGTAAATAATGTAGTATTAACACATATAACTCTAAAAATGGCACAAGAACAGATACAAACAGTTAGAAACAAATTTTAATATGAAGCCTTGTGCAGTAAACATCTGTTACATTCTGAGCAGCCAACAGATTGTCTCATAAAATGCAGGCTGCATAAAACCCATATTTTTAATCTGGGCGTCTATTGGAACAACTGATTGTATATCCTTATACTGTGGTGTTGCAGTTTGAGCTGCACAGAAAAATATATATCAAACTCTTTTCTATGTGCTGGGTACTGCCCTTTCCTATATTCTCAACACAGCCAATACAATCGTACACACAGTGTAAGTACTCCCTAGACACCTACTCAGTCTTGTGTAAATGACAGAAAACTCAGACAGTTCTCTTTCGACTAGGAAGCATCCCAAAAAGCCACAGCAATTTACACTCCACAGATATAGGATGGTGTGTGAAATGCAGTCATCCTAGCAGCCAGCAATGATGTTCGAGGACCCAGGAGAACTGCTCTGGTTGGTTTAGTACTAGAATTTGTTATGTGTAAATGTCCCAATTCACAGTGGTGCACTATGTAGTGTTGCAATCTCAGACCCCCTACCATACACACACACACACCTCATTAAGGTAGGTAAATTGACTATGCTAAACTAATCCAGGCATGAATGAGATCCAGATCCACCATATACAGTATATGTTGTGTATAATGTGTTCTAAAGCTAAAGTATTAATAGATATCGTCATTAAAAGCAATTAAAAATAGTGCAAATAAAACAACAGTTGAGAATAATAATTAGTGAGCAAATATTATAATTAGTTAGCAAAAATTAAAACAATAAATTTGGCAAATGTTTATTTAAAGTTATGTGGAAAACATTCAGAAATGTACTTCAGCAAGTAAATTTTTTTCTGGAAAGTAATTTTTTTTTTACAGATACTTTATGATAAATATAGGGGCACTTTGTAAAGGGATGTGTGAGGACAGCTTTCAAATTATTTGATTTAATTTTCCTGCTTGTTTTTGCTTTGTTGTTTGCAGACGTCCATTTTAATTAACTTTAATCAAATTTATCACTCCACTACAACTTCTGCTGAGTTTTATGAATGTCCTTGCTTCACTTTCCTTTTTCCTAATTGGCAAAATGACAACCAATGAAATACTGTAAAGCACTATTTATGTGATAGTTATTACAGTTATTTCTTTTAAGGTAAGTTGTACAGCACTTTATTGTAATACCCCAAGTAGAATTTACAATAAATTACAACCTGCCTAAACTGCTCCAATCCTGTGTAAATGACTATCTATAATATGCAGTTACTCTTCAGTAGCACGTAAAGTACCACATACTGTTTATAATTATTCTAATACAAGAACAGTCTAGGTCAACTTATATTACTAATCTAGGCATGTACTCATAAGGCACGTTTTAGACAAATCTTGTTTTCCAACACTACTAAAAGTAAGTAGAAACTGTTAATTATGAAAGCTTGTTTAGCTTTATGGGTGTACAGCAAAACTATACTATAAATGTTGAAGCTACATAACAAATGGATGTGGTTTTCCATCAAAGCACTAGCTAATTATGGTTAGTAGTGAGCATGAATTGGTTAAATTAAATGCTAAACCAAACATACAACAAGGGTTAATATAAGCAACAGTCCAATGGCTTGGGGCCAGTAAAAAAGGTCCTCCTCATCAACACCTACACCAGAACCCCTACCATCTACCTATCTTTACGGGTATTACAGCAGGGGCCATTTATATACACCACCGTTCAAAAGTTTGGGGTCACTTTCTAACTTTATTTCTTTCTACATTGTAAAGGAATGCTAAAGGCGTATAAAAAATGCATCAATCTCCTTTGAACAGTTAATATTGAGATGTGCCTGCTACTAATGCCCTGTAAAGACTTCATAATACTGTACCTCTAATCTGAGGTGCTGTTAATTGGTCATTTTTCAGGCTGATAACTCTAAATGAACTTCTGGTCTGTGGCAGAGGTAGGTTTTGGTCTCGCCCTCCTGGGATGGCCTTCATGAGAACCAGTTTCATTTTGGTGCTTGACGGATTTTGCAAATGCACTTGACAATACTGTTCTTGCTAAAACTATTACAGAAAGGCTGACCTCTGTGTCTTAAAATAACAACTAACTGTTGTTGTTGTTGTTGTTACATAATTACCTTATTTCATTGTTTTTAAATCCCCAGTATTGTTGTAGAATGTAGAAAATAAATCACTGAACAAAAATAAAGAAATTTGCAAGTGACTTTTGAGTGGTAGTGGAGGTGTTTGACTGTTAGCCTCTAACAACAATTTAGAAAGCCATACAGCCTTCCTCTCTTTTGCGTACATGTACTCAGTATGAAAATAAAACACAAAGTTTTTTTTATCAAGAAAAACATATTTTAGATTAATCTACTAAAGTTAAATTTGTTAATTTACCTTAAAACAAAAAATGAACCATTGAATGATGGTTAGAGAAAAGAAGAAAAATCAAACACTAACTGAAGAAATTACTGGAACAACGATAATAATAATTTAAACATCAGCTTGCTCACATGTATGCCTGTCTAATAAAGGCGTAATAATAAAATACTTTTATTATTACCTTAATTTGAGGCACTATTCTACGCCTTGTAATGTATTGCTGACTAGTGTATGTCCAAATGCAAGTCACCAGACTTTTCTTGCAGCAAAGTCTCTGATAATGTCATTTAAGTTGAGTCTTTGTCCAGTTTTTTTTTTTTTTCCACAGAGTATTTCTTGGCTCATTGTGCAATGTGTATAGTTTTTAATAGTACATGCACACAGTTTTATTTTGCTAAATGGATGCTCTCAGTCACAGATAATGTGATTGACTGCTAGTTATGACATCACCATTTTCAAAATAACGGAGGCTATGTTGAGACAGAGGTGAAATTTAAATGGCAAGCTAAAATTAAACAGTAGGAATAACTTTATTTCTCATGTAATTACATAAAAATTGCCCTTAATTTTTTTTTCAATTGTAAATCAGAAAGTAAATTGTTGTACTTAACCCCAAATCAACCATAGTGTTGCTTACTAAACATCATGTAAATGACTGTATTAATATATATGCCATCACTGCATGACTTAGTGATTCAACTTATTACTGATTTGTATACAAGTGTTGGGTTGAGTGGGGTCAGTTGCATCACATGCTCAGTGGTATCCTCTGCTTGTCTGCAAAAGACAGCTACAGTACATACTCACACCTCTGATGAATATTGATTACTGTGTTTGACCTTTAAGTAGCCACCAGCCATGTACTGTAGGTTTGACGTCTCTCAAACGAGGAAAGGGTGACAAGCAGGAATTTCAAGTTGAGATGGTGCTTTCTTTGGTTCCAGTTTTTAAAAATGTGTTTGTCGGCTTTTCAATTCAATTTTAATAAAATTAAATCTCCTTAAGTTAATTTTTTTCTCTTTATGTGGGCCAATATTTTGTATTTCACAGATGAAGGCAACTTATTAGTCAATCCATGTTTTGGGGCGAAACTGCAGAGAGAGAGAGAGAGAGAGAGAGAGCGCCTTCTAGCGTTACAGCCACAGAGTCATGAAATATTAAGCCTTGCAGACGACAAGCGATTCATGATGTCATCAATATGCGCCGGAAAACTAATCATTGAGCCTGAGATGCAGGCGTAATACCCAACGCGAATCATAAAACACACCATGGTTGTCGTAATAGTTTTTCGGTTTCACGAATGACTCACAGTTCCTAAAGAAATAGGAGATTTTATATAATTATTATATGAAGGTGTTCGAGACTTGAAATATATGCCAGCATGTCATTCTTTGTGGATTCGGTTATTATGTTCACTTCCCAGGTGAGTGCTCGGGCTCTTCTGTACAGCTAACTACTGAATAATATTTATACAAAATGGTGTAGCGTTATAGTAGCTCGCTTTTTTCTTTGCAGGTGCTGTTTTTCGGATTTGGCTGGCTGTTTTTTATGCGGCAATTATTTAAAGATTATGAGGTAATCATGCAGAGCAACATGAAGTAACGTTATACATTACATTACATTCCTCCTTAGGTTTGTGGCATCAGTATTGTTAGAACCAGTTGCTTATCTGTGCTTTGTTGCTAAATGATTCATGGTGGACGGGTTTGCCTGCAAGTTGACATTTTTGCATGAATTTCTCAAAGAAGAACAACTTTTCTAAAGACTAATATAAATTAATTATCACTCTTTCACCATCTATACCACACTATCCTGTAAACAGGCTTGCGGGTGGCCTTGAGCTTTTCCAAGGAGACATGGGGTACAGCCTGGACAGCGTGACAATCTGTCGCAGGGCACAAACACATACACACTTACACACTCATTAACTCACACTATGGGCAAATTGGGAAGAGCAGTTAGCCTAATCTGCATGTCTGTAGATTGTGGGAGGAAACCGGAGTACTCGGCGGAAACCCACTAAGCACAGAGAGAACATGCAAACTCCATGCACGCAGACCCGTGATAACGGCTTAATTGCAAATTATAAACAACCCATCCACTGTTATTTCTGTGCACATAATTTGGACTACAGGATCTTCTTGCCTTTTAATGCAATTTTTAAATTTCATTTCATGAGTAGCTTGCTATTAAAGTTGGTAATAGATTATCTAATATTTAAGATATGAAACTCTCATTGTGTCTTTCCCAGGTGCGACAGTATGTGGTGCAGGTGGTTTTCTCTATCACATTTGCATTCTCTTGCACAATGTTTGAACTCATCATCTTTGAAATCCTTGGAGCATTAAGCAGCACGTAAGTGGCTTAGCAGTGACTAAAAATCCCATACATTACATGCGTTTTGAATTTACAGTGAAGTTTTTGTCTGTTTTATTTTTAAAGGTCCAGATATTTTCACTGGAAGCTAAATTTGTACGTTATACTGCTGGTTCTAATCTTTGTAGTGCCTTTCTACATCGGCTACTTTGTAGTCAGTAACATACGTTTGTGTAAGTATGTTATAATGTTTTTACAAAAATAAAAGAGTGCAAGATGTTTCATGTATTCTCACCCAACATGATTGTGTGTAAATTGTTAAATTGTATAGACGTTAAACTTCATCTAATGGAAATTAAAAAAATTAAAACAGGTCACTGATAATAACAGAAAAGTGGTCTGTCTGGTTATTCGTTGTCAGTTAGCTAACAAAGATTATGCTCCAAATTGCAGCACCTGTAACAATATAACCCTGATCATAATTGGTAAATTGTACAAAATTGTAAAAAATATTAAAAGTTTGAGAAATTGAGGTGAAATGAAGGAGGTTGCAATTTGGTTGCCTAGGTATGCATGTAGTAATAAGTATTTGTTTGTCTGTCTGTCTGTCTGTATGTTTATTTATTTATTTATTTATTTATTTATTTATTTATTTATTATCTTGTGTTTTACAGTGCAGAGACAGAGGTTGTTGTTTGCATGTGTTGTTTGGTTTACCTTTATGTATTTCTTTTGGAAACTTGGAGACCCTTTTCCCATATTAAGTCCAAAACATGGTAGGAAGCAGCACTTTTTAATTTCAGAAAGCCTAACATACTCAATTAAGGTAGAGCAGTATGGGATCCCGTTCACATTATAGTGCTCATTCCCCCTCAGGTATTCTGTCTATTGAGCAGCTCATCAGTCGTGTCGGGGTCATTGGGGTCACACTGATGGCCCTGCTGTCTGGATTTGGTGCTGTGAACTGCCCCTACACATACATGTCTTATTTTCTAAGGTAACTGGGCAGATATGAAGTTCCATGAAGGTGACATTGGAAACATCTCTACATATACGTTGATACGTCTAATAATATAATGTTTTCCTCCTATGTTGCTTTTTGGTGTTCATAGGAATGTAACAGACAGTGACATCCTGGCTCTGGAGAGACGGTTGCTTCAGACCATGGACATGATTGTCAGTAAAAAGAAAAGGTGAGTTATAAATAGAAGGCTGGAGAGGATTTAAGTTTAATATTATGTCTTTGTATGAGAAATCTGTATCTTGAGGGTTTTCTTTGAATAACACTTGCTCAGAATTTTTAGCTAATGCTCTCATATGCGTAGAATTGCCATGACCAGGAGGCAGATGTACCAGCGAGGAGAAGACCAAAACAAACAGACCGGAATCTGGGGGATGCTCAAGAGCGTCACTTCTTCTCCTCCAGGCACTGAGAGTATCCTTTGTCATAGTCTCTGCCTTTGACACTCATCTTGCAACTTTCAGAGTGTTTAAATGTTGTGCACTTTTCTGTCCACAAGCTTGAGGATCGTAAAAGGTTGCTGTTTCACCATTTTTAAAACAATTTCTTTGTGATTAAACATGATGTCATTTGAGTTTGCTGACTCACTGTAGAAAAGTTGTTTTTAGTGTTTAGTTAAACACTCTCTTCCTGTAAAAGTCAGTAGTTCTTGGTCATGTTCAGAGGAAAAAAAGGTACCGGATTCTGCTAAGGTCTGGGTCACGTAACTGCCGTTATCATGAAATGGAAGTGTATGCTCGTATATGTTTAATATATTCTCAAGCTTTTTAAAATTGATTCATGCTTGCATTTAATATCACCTATTTCAGTACCTTAAAATAAAATTATGGCTGCTTTTTGCTCAGATACTATTACTTAGGATTTTAATCTGAAATCACAGTTCTCATAAAATAATTAAACAATGTTAAAAGGCGGTTCAAAAAAATCAGATGAGATATGCTCTGATTTGGTCTAAATTGTGATTGACTTTCCTTGATATAAAAACTGATCTGTCTCTGATCCAGCATGAAGTAGATGCTCTGGAGGAGCTCAGTAGACAACTCTTCCTGGAGACAGTGGACCTGCAGGCTACCAAGGTAAAATATGCCTGTAATTATAGGCAACTATAATTGCAGTATTAAATGGAGTGCATCGTAAATCATATTATGAAGGCCAAACTGCACAACTTATACAGTATGTGCAGACCCTATTGTTGTTTATACGTAAGATTTTCAATTTTTTAATCACTGGACATGAGATTTAAATGACCCATGAGCATGACCTTGTTTTTTGCAAATTGCATTGTTGCAGAAATTATGTGTATGAAAATTTGTCATGAAATGTATTTTTTATGTCATCAGGAACGCATAGAATACTCAAAGACATTTCAAGGGAAATACTTCAACTTCTTGGGGTACTTCTTTTCCATCTATTGTGTTTGGAAGATATTCATGGTGAGCATTTCTTGTGGTCAGTGGTCGATATTATAATACATATAAACGGAATATGTGTGTATTTAATTCATTAACCCAACAATATTGCTTTAGGCCACCATCAACATAGTCTTTGACCGTGTGGGGAAGACTGACCCAGTGACGAGAGGGATTGAGATCACAGTCAACTACTTGGGAATCCAGTTTGATGTGAGAGAAAACGCATACACACTCACACACGTGCAACAGTATTAAAAAATGTCCTGTTGGACGTTGTCAAATGTAAAAAAACTAAACAAGTAAGAACAAAGGTGAGGGAGCAATCTATCTCTGCTCCGGTTACTTATTAGTCAGTCTACAGCCTGATGACGTCTCTACTGTCTTATTACATTTGAGTGTGTTTATAATCCTCCATGATAAAGCCTTACATTTCAAATAATTGTTTTTCTCCCTTGTTTATTTTCATTGAAAACACCTCACTTTGTCCTTTGGATAATTTCTAAGGCATGTGTATGTTAATGGCTGCTTTCAAATTCTTATTTTCCACAGGTAAAATTCTGGTCTCAGCACATTTCTTTTATCCTGGTTGGAATCATCATCGTCACCTCAATCCGAGGCCTTTTAATCACTCTTACTAAGGTAAAATATGTAGATATGTAACATATGTATATATTGTATGGTCTCAGGAGTGCTAAATTGAGCCACAATGTTTAATTGAACTGAATAGAAAAAAATCGTAAATAATTACATATTAAATACCAAGTAATATCCTCTTCTTAAATCATATTGTTGTTTTTCAGTTTTTCTATGCCATCTCTAGCAGCAAGTCATCTAATGTAATAGTGCTGGTACTGGCCCAGATCATGGTAATATACTTGAGCATAATGCATTGCTCTAATCTTTATATTTTATGACAAGACAATTACTGTGTGATTAATTTGCTGTTTTTGTCTATAGGGGATGTATTTTGTGTCCTCTGTGTTGCTCATGCGTATGAGCATGCCTCTGGAGTACCGTACCATCGTCACAGAGGTCCTGGGAGAGCTGCAGTTCAACTTCTATCATCGCTGGTTTGATGTGATCTTCCTAGTTAGTGCATTGTCCAGCATCCTCTTCATGTACCTGGCACACAAGCAGGCACCCGAGAAGCACATGACTCTGTGAAGTACTGAATGACCTCATAAAAGGGACATGGACTGAAGTGTTAAGCTGCTTTTTTTCAGTTTCTTCTTTCTAAGAGGCCTCTTTTTAATGAACCCAGAACTGAATTTCCTGAATCAGGAAGAGTAGACGATGCTGGTTTGGTTGAAAGGTGAAGGGCACTGGGTTGACTAGGTACATTATACTAGAGTTATTGGGTCATGATGGTGTTTTAATTGAAGTTTTTCTAAAAAAGATGAGCCAGTGCTTATTTTATGTTCTGTCTTTGTTCAGTGGATCAAACATACAGCTGGCATTGCTAGTGCCATAATTATGGTGCATTTTTATCTAATCAGCATTTGTGTTATAATTATACAAAAAAAAAAAAACCCTGCAAAATGCCGATGCAAAAATTTTAAGACAATAAAAGTATTGTTTTCAAGACAAAACCACAGACTTCAGAATGGCACAAAGTGATTATGGATTTTTTATTCACTAGTATGTGTGTGTGTGTGTGTGTTTACATATATATATATTATTCTATGCAGAGTAAATATATTTTATATCACTGCTTAATATCTTACCTTCAAATATTAACCTGAAAATGTTTTTGAGTGCAATGTAGCGACAAAAAGGTGGTTCAAATGGTTCAAAGAGCATACAGTCTTACACAATCAACACGTGAAGATGACATGATAAGACAAATCCTGTGCTTTCTTTACATGTTCACATCTATGTCATCTGCCAAACATCGCACAAAAATGCATACACGGATTTGTTTGAAAAATGTTAAGTTTGATCTTATGCAATACTTGGTATTACTGCTTCTCCCTTTTTTTACTTGCCAGCATTAATAGTAGATTGCTGAACTCCTGTAGTCTGTAGGCATGACTGCTTTCTATTT
This sequence comes from Clarias gariepinus, assembly GCF_024256425.1. NCBI lineage: Eukaryota > Metazoa > Chordata > Actinopteri > Siluriformes > Clariidae > Clarias > Clarias gariepinus. The sequence goes on from NC_071104.1 coordinate 18,641,292, forward strand.
ATAAGATTCTCTTTTTTATCAGTGAAATTATTGACTACATATTAAAAGCTTTTCATTTATTTGTGCAACTTTGACATGGCATCATATAAATATAACCCAGCACTTGGAAAACGTCTTTCTCAAAGCCTCTCATCTTCATTTTCTGAGGATGACGTAGATGATACAGAGGGTGTCTGAAATGGTGAACCAGAGGGCATGATATTAGTAAAACAAATACTGTAGATTGGGATTATCGCTTCAGAAGATATACTGCGCTCACCCTTTCACGAGACTGAGACTGAGACTGAACTGGTGTTTTCTCAGTATCCAGCAGCTGAGGGGTAATTGCAATCCCCTTAGCTTTCAGGTGCTCATAGGCTGCTCTCCCTGCTACAAGAAGGACCAGAGTGTCACCACTGTTGCGGATAAGATTTACTGCCTCCTCGTGTGTGCTTTTCTCTACGTTCACATTATTGACCTCCACCACAATGTCGTCATCCTCTACCCCGGCTCTATCTGCTGCTCCTCCCTTTACTACCTGTAAAAGTGTTATACTGTGCATGAATATCGATACCTTTCCAAAGGAAATATTTATATGAGATCCATGCTGATCTGAGTCATGAATAATCTGATAAATTTCTCAGGTTCTCCCCACCTCTTTGATGTATTGCCCATGCACTCCTTGGATACCATTAAGATGAAAGCCATACCCTGCGGCAGTCTTTTCCAGGCGGCACAATTTGGGTTTATATGTTTCTTCTGCAGCATTAGCCATGGCTGGGACTTGGGTGACATCATGTTTAGGTTCAGGCTCAGGCTCAGGCTCAGGCTTGCTTGGCTGAGACATGGAACTCCTCATTTCCTCCAAATAAAGTAAAGGAGATGCACCACCCTGGAAAACAAATTAAGTACATAGACATAAAATACTCCAATACTCTTTTTTAATTTTATTTTGTTTTTGTGCATAGAAGGAAACAAAAATTGTCGTGTGAGGTCAGGTAAGTAAAATTAATTTAAACTGGAAGAAAATTTTTATTAGGGCGAAAATATGAAAACGTAATCTGAAGGAAACTTACCATCTTGTACATCTTGTCTGTTTCAGCATCAACCACCAGAAGGCAGCATCGGTTTCCAAGTTGACGTATTTTATCCACCACTTCCTCATGAGTGAGACTATGAACCTCCTCTCCATTCACAGCCACCAGCCTGTCCATCTCCTTTAGTCCCCCTTTTTCTGCAGGGCTCCCACGGTCGATCTCTCCAATAAAATGACCTAAAGTACGATTACATATAGTGATCTCAGCATGTATGGAAATGTGTGCAGTTAGACCTCCTTATGTCAAATGCACATGCATGTAATTATATCATGAACTTGTTTTTACATCAGTCTGTATTGGATTCATTAGTCATTAGTAAGAACCAAAATTATCTGCTCAAGGTTTTAGATTCAAACAAGGATGATGCCTAATTAACAGGCCTTTGTTGTAAATCAAATGCGCACTATGACTCAGGAGTGTATGGTTTGAATTTGTAGTGGACAGGGTAAATGATAGAATGTAAATGATTGTGTATAATCATATGTTGCTAGAATGTATTACTGTGTAATAGTTTAACCTGACTGTAAATAATTTTTAATAATAATTTTTAAAAAAGTTTAATAATAGTGCACAATGCATGACAAATAAAATAAATAAATAAAAATGAGCCCACACATGTGGACATGCAGTTAGTTCTGGTCTCCATGTGAGAAGTAAAGCTGCACATATGGATGATGTTAGCAGCCTATGATTACTTTAATGCTGATCTCTCCAACATCTGTAATGTGGTCACTCATGCAGTTATTTTCCGACACATGAGAACACACAGCTGTCTTTTATAACTAAAAACTGTTAAATGTCTCTGATGCCAACAGAGTGTGTTCCACTCTTACCTTCTTCTTATTTACATACTTACCTGGATTTTTAGGGTCTGCTTTAAGGAAGAAGCCATAACCGCTGGCTTCTTTAGTGATTTCGACTATGCGAGGCTTCAGTGGGAGGTGCTTTGTTGTGGCTAGTCCACTTCCCAGCCTGATGTGCTTATTCTTAAAGTATTTGTCCGCGTCCTCATCCACAAGTAAAAACATCACACTGTTTCCAGCAGCTTTGACCTAACAAGCAGAGCATGATATTATTTCCTTTCTAAAGAAACTCAAAAATGTCAACACAAAATAAAAAAAAATAAAAAACATTTTAAAATTTGAAACTTTGCCTACTTTTTGCACAGCCTGATCGTGTGTAGCACTTTCTACATTTTCTCCATTGATCTCCAAGAGGCGATCACCTGCTTTAACTCCTGCATTATCAGCAGTGCCTCCGACGATCACATCGATCATGAACATTCCCTTTTCATCTGGGAATTCAGACAGAACAGAAAAACCCTTTAAAGTTATGAATTATAGATCACTGAAAGAATATCTAATATACTGTTATAATGTCTATAACCATTTTCACCTTTGGAGGACTTCATAGAGAAACCAAAGTTGCTGGTCTTCTGAAGAAAGCAGAGTTTAAGTTTTGGGGTTGTTGATGGGAATCCATTCATAGTGGGCTGATTCTGAGCAGAATAGGACTGTGGTTCTGCAAGATTTATGCCATTGCTTTTGGCCTGCCGGTATGCTTCGTCTCCCAAGACATGAAATGTGACAGTCAATCCACTTTTCTTAACCAGATCAGCAACCTGATACAGGTGAGAAAGCAAAGGTGCATCGCTAATGTCTCAGATAACCACTTTATCGTAACCCTTAACTTGTCATTATGAAATGCAATAGATGTCCTAGAAGTTTAAGTGTCTACTTTATAGTTTTAAAATCTAATTTGTACCTGGCTGTGTTCCAGGTTGTCCACAAAGGTTCCATTAACTCTGATAATGCGATCTCCATCCTTGAGACCTGCTAGTTCAGCAGGACCACCCATCTCCAAGGCCCGAACCAAATGACCTTCTACCCCCTCCTCAATCCTCAGGAAGAAGCCATAGGTCTGGCCGTCACGCTTGGAAAGGGCAATCACTCTAGGTTTTGGGGTAGCCATTATTACCTTAATAGAAATAAATAGTTTTATACAGTCACCATGCTTCAGTCTGAAGTCTGTTGTCATATTATTACTTTCTCTATCTTATCAAATTAGCACACCCATCATTCCCTACCTGGCAAATTATTTTACGATATGCTGCAACAACATGCTGAGCTTATCAGTGAGGTGTGGTGAAATTCCCTCCTATATAACTAGTAACATCTATGATATAATATTGCAAGAACGAATACATTAAAATCTAAATACATGTATATATTGACAGTAAAAACATAGCCAATCATGTGAAACTGACCCGAAATATACTAGTCATTCTGCTCAGAGTTTCTGATTTTTTACAAGCTTTCCAATTAGCTTCTGATAGGCAAGATAAATAGTGGATAAATAGTAATATTAATATTTTTACTAAATACGGAGGATAAACCTAGGATTTCAGATATGCTAAAACTGTCAGAATATAACAATCTTCAGATGTTAATTGTTAAGCTGGAGGGACTATGAAAGTACACATCTTGCTGGAACATTTGCACTTTGCCTCAATAATAAAGAAGGACCATAGTGACCCCTGACAACCATGAAAAAGGAGCGTGTCAGTATGCTTAACTCTGACGCAAAGAACAGATTCTTGGGGTTAACAAAGCACATAGGTATTTCTACAGTTTAACCAAAGACATTACTATTTTTAAATGAGTACAAAATATTTCTACATATATATAATTGTACACTTTATTTTGAATAGGTGTCCAAAAAAAAGTGTATTATGCTTCTACAGGATCACCACAATTATTCCAGTGCTTAAAAAAAGTCATGATTCCTCTATTAATTTCTTTTTCCCTAATTAAATTTTTTATACTACAGTATTTAGGTTTTCATGATGACTCTGCACTTTATATTTGATCCATATTCAGAAGCTTTCTTATATTTAATCACTTGTAGTTACATAAAAAAAAGCAATGCAGGATTGTACTTAAAGAAAGGCTTAGTAATTTACCATTAGGAGAAAGACGCTTCATTTAACCCTATATTTGAAGTACTTTATTTTAATCTGAAATACACCAGTCTATTCACCTTTTCAAAGTGTAATATTTTGTTATTATTCTATTTGGTTCGATTGCTTTTAGGGTTTTTGATCATCAGTAGCAAAGCACCAGGATTTTCCATATCCACATATCAGTGGTGTGCTATGAACATTGCTTGCAATGGATACCTTTAGTCTTTAGCAGTGTAGATAAAGAGGCTTGTATTCATAATGCATATATATTTACTAGTCTACATTTAGAAAGCAGTAACAAATTAGTAACACCCAATCTTAACAGATATCTTTTAGTCAAGGTACTGGAACCATAAACTCACAGATGGCTAATCAGATGATTTTTATAAACATTTTTCCATTTTAATTCTAAAACTAATCTGATAACACTAGTAATTTATAGAAGAGGTATAGATGCCACTTACTTATTCCTGTCCTGTTGATGTACCAGCCTAAAGGAAGTGCTTGCATCTTTTTTTGCAAGTGTTATTTGCCCATGCACAAGTGTGAAATGGACTTTGACAGAGCAAGGTTCACTTAAATGGTGAGATATTTAACCGCATATTATGTCTGGAAGTCATTTCAGAACACTTCATGAGCATAATAACAATCAACATTGCAACCTGGGCAAATCACTCACTTTCACTCACTCACTCATCATCTATACCACTTTATCCTGTATACAGGGTTGTGGGGGGAATGGAGCCTATACCCAGGAGACAAGGTTATGAGGGCAGAGTACACGGAGGAAACCCACCAAGCACAGCTTGCCACCTGGGCAAATCATAAGCCTTTTAAAATTGAGAAGAGGTACAGTATCAGTATTAGGCACCTAAATGTGATTACACTTCAACAGATGTAAGATATATAGTACTTAATAACATAAGTAGTAATTACAAATCAAGTACATTTAGAAACTTTGCAAACTGTTATAGCTTATTAAGAGATATTAAGAGTCACTAAGAGCATTTAGCTAGCTACCATTTATTTTACAACCTCAAATTGCAATAAATGCTTATAATCGAATGGGGATGCATGAGACATGCAGTATAAGTATGCAAAGTCAATATGTGTAGTTGTAGAAGGAAAAATAATTTCCTCTAGTTGATTTACTATTACTGGTTTAAATGCACGCCAAGAAGACATCTGCCTTATAAAGGGGGGTAGGGGGTGGCTTAGCTCCTTTTACTTAGTCAGTTCAGAGCAATGCAAGTCTTTAAATTTCTACTGGTGCTACAAGACTGCATAAATCATATTCTCCAACTGCTACTGTATCTGATTGAGTAATTGATTGAGGATTTAGACATCAGTTTAATTTGTAGAACAGTAATTTCGGTGGTAATAAAGGTAAGCGACTAGATTGTACTAAATGCATGAATGTATTGCAAACCATAATTAATGCAGACAGAACATGTTTCTAAGATTCCATCCAAGACTTCTGATTTAAAAGACCCATCCAGATGTTTACTGGCTAGGTCACTAGATATTTATGTAACTCCACCTTGTAAGTCAGACTTCTGCCAAATTCTTTTGGCTCTTGGTGAAGAAGAAAACACAATTAATAAAGCATTATATATCTCAGTTTCTTACAAGACCCTTTTCTTATACATATACAGTACTATGCTTTTCATGATAACAAAATTTTACCTTTACTTATAACTTAACTTCAGGTTTTTTTATGCATTTTCAAATAATTCATAATAGTTAAACAGACAAAAAAAAAACAACAACTAATATTATACCATGTTATATATTTTCCCAACATATAGAGAGGAGGATTAGCATTGTATATAACTAGTTACTGGTTAAACTTTATAAAATCCTGGGAGAGTATGTCTGGGAAAGTTACCAGTTTTCTGCAGATCTCTAGAAGAACAGATTGATATGACTATGGAACGGGTCATAATTTTGGCAGCAGATAGAAGGACATATTAATGTTGAATTATTTTATATTGAACATGAATTAAACATAACAGTAAGTTTATACAACATCTGTTTATTATTATATTATTAGCAAAATTTATTAGTTTTACTTTTATTAGAATTTAACTAACTCTTATAGCGCTTATTGGCTGCAAAGTACATAAAGATACAATTTAATTTAAATGTTATTTACGTAACAACCTAATTTCCCCTCACATCTGTTCCAACCACTCAGCATTCAACATCACCAGTATACTAATCACCAGCCTGATCATCTTTCATCATCTGTTAGATCATTTGTAAACTGATTTTAATGTTTGAATGAGTCAAAAATTACTGTGTGGTTTAACAAAAAAAAATTCTTTTCTCACATTTCTCTAAAGTGGACAAGTACAGGGACTGAAAATGAGAGTCAAAAGCTTGCCAAAAACCAGAGCCAAAAAAGTCTTTCAGAAAGCCTGGAAAACTATTCCTTAAGACTACATTAAAAATATTAGAAGATCTGTCACTTTGGAAGATTAGACTTTTCTATGATATGAAAAAAATGAGGGTTGGCTCAAGACTTACTGTACAGTATGTCTGCACAGCACTGTACTGTATTATAAGCTCTCCTTTCCCGTATTATAAAGTAGAAGTTACATGTTAATTCAACCACATCAAATTTTAAGCCGGTCTTTTGTCTTTTTAAAATATGTTACTTATTTAACACATTGACTCCTAATGGTGACATCAAGCTGAGGCAAATTTAATTAATGTGTGAAAGAGAGAGGGAGAGAGAGAGAGGACATTTTATTTTAATAATTGGAATAATTGGAACTTTAAATGTAATTAATGATTTTCAAGCTTTAAACACACACACACACACACACACACACACACACACACACACACACACACACACACACACACATTCAAACAATAACCAAAGTTGTACCTGTTTACAGCAGGATGCATGGATGTGTATGGTTTTAAGCTGACAAGTTTATAAATTTTATTCTGTGCTCTTGCATGGATTTTCTATATTTCATAGCATATACAGCAAAATAAATATGGAAATATGTTATTTATTTCAACCAGAATGGTGGCACGGTTTACATGTTTCGTCCTGTGTTTGATGGGTTTCTTCCGGGTTTCCTCCCACAGTCCAAAGACATGCAGATTTGGCAGAACTGGTGTTCTCAAATTGCCTATAGTGTGTGAATGAGCGTGTGAGTGTGTGCATGTGTGTATGCCCTGCAATGGACTGGCACGCCATCCAGGGTGTACCCCATCTTGTACCCTAAGTTTTCTGGAATATGACCCCCTGTGACCCTCTATAAGAATAAAAAAGTATAGAAGGTGTGTGATCTTAACCAATATAAGAAAGTTGTACCATCCTGAAAAAAGGCTACATATCAGGAGATATCAGGCAAGATGAGGATACCTCAATATGTTTCTCAAGTGTTTAGTTGAAGAGGACTGCATTTTTTTAATGATCTGTATTTTTACAATGAGATAAAAAAAAATCACCTGGCCGAGGCTGATACTGTAGATACTAAACTTCTCTAAACCACAGTCCATTGATTTTTCAATTTATGAGACATTTTACCCAAGGAGACCTTTGACTAAGACAATATACAGTTTAAATATACAGTTAAGCATCTGTGTAATTTAAATGTTATTGCTCAGTCTGACAGTCCTAGTGATTAACTCCAAACCTTCACCACTGAGACTCCATTGCATCATATAACCCATCTGCTGCCCACTAATCACTGTTTTGCTCCAAACTGTGCACCATTATTGTCTTTGTACTACACAGGAAACCTCTTTATTCTTGTACCAACCCTTTTTAAAGCCACTGTGGCATTTTCGTGAATCAAAACCCTGGCACCAACCCTTCCTCACCACACACAAGCCTCTGTTCTCTAATGTATAAAAGGAATCACAACTATGTTGTTTGGTTCTTTTTCTGCCATTAGTTACTTTCTGTTATCCAGAGCATATAAGACATGTAAACAAGAAATCACATACAGGTTAGAAGAAAGTAATGGTTCTTCTGAAAACAATCTTTTAAAATTGAACACTAGATGGCAGCGCATTTGCACCATGTTTAATAAGGCATTCACTGCATTTGGAAGAATTTAGAACTGATTATGGAACTGAAAACAAAGGGTTGTAATGTGGTAGTGCAGTAGCATTGTGAAATTTACTGTACAGAAGTGTACAAACGTTTTAAGAATGACACAAATATTAGTTTTCACTAGTTTGCTGCTAAACTGCTTTTAGATCTTTGTTTCAGTTGTTTCTGTGATGTACTGAAATATAATTACAAGCACTTCATACGTTTCAAAGGCTTTTATCGACAATTACATGACATTTATGCAACGAGTCAGTATTTGCAGTGTTTGCCCTTCTTTTTCAGGACCTCTGCAATTCGAATGGACATGCTCTTAATCAACTTCTGGGCCAAATCCTGACTGATAGCAACCCATTCTTTCATAATCACTTCTTGGAGTTTGTCAGAATTAGTGGATTAACCACAGGTTCTCAATGGGATTAAGATCTGGGGAGTTTCCAGGCCATGGACCCAAAATTTCAACGTTTTGGTCCCCGATCCACTTAGTTATCACTTTTGCCTTATGACACGGTGCTTCATCGTGCTGGAAAATGCATTGTTCTTTACCAAACCAATTTTGTTGGATTGTTGGAAGAAGTTGCTGTTGGAGGGTGTTTTGGTACCATTCTTTATTCATGGCTGTGTTTTTCGGCAAAATTCTCTGCCCTTCTTGACACCAGGCCATCTTCCAAAAGTCTTCGCGTTACTGTGCGTGCAGATGCGCTCACAACTGCTTGCTGCCATTCCTGAGCAAGCTCTGCACTGGTGGCACTCCTATCTTGCAGCTGAATTCTCTTTAGAAGACGATCCTGGCGCTTGCTGGACTTTCTTAGATGCCCTGAAGCCTTCTTAACAAGAATTAAACCTCGTTCCTTGAAGTTCTTGATAGCCACGATATCCTTGCCTGTGAAGCCATTTTTATGCAACGCAATGATGGCTGCACACGTTTCTTTGCAGGTCACCATGGTTAACAATGGAAGAACAATGATTTCAAGCATCACCCTCCTTTTAACATGTCAAGTCTGCCATTCTAACCCAATTAGCCTGACATAATGATCTCCAGCCTTGTGCTTGTCAACATTCTTACCTGAGTTAACAAGACGATTACTGAAATAATCTCAGCAGGTCCTTTAATGACAGCAATGAAATGCAGTGGAAAGGTTTTTTGGGATTAAGTTAATTTTCATGGCAAAGAAGGACTATGCAATTCATTTGATCACTCTTTATAACATTCTGGAGTATATGCAAATTGCTATTATTAAAACTTAAGCAGCAACTTTTCCAATTTTCAATATTTATGTAATTTTCAAAACTTTTGGCCACGACTGTAGTGTTGTAGCCTTGTGTGACATCTGTATCAATGCAACAAAAGCACTGCAATCTGACGCTTTACAAAAGGTACATAATTATTAACATGCAACACATGTCACGTTACATGTGTTAACGGCATATAGCTAAGTGTATGGTCTAATATCTGTATTTATTGCCTTTCTGTCACTGTCTGTCATAATGATAGGAGTGAAAATATGTTTATAATAAATACTACTACTACTACTACTACTACTACTACTACTAATAATAATAATAATAATAAATCAAATTAAGATGGCAACTATGAAAGACAATCACTTAATTGTTCATGCAGTTTTAGATAATTGAGGTCTTTTTCCACTTCAGGGCATTATCTATTCTGTAGTTACTGCATGTACTCACTGCCTAGCCATGTTACACAATATTTACTACATATACACCATATTGCCAGGAGTATTCATTTGCCTGTCTTTCAACATGACTGCGCACCAGTGCACAAAGCAGGGTACATAAAGACATGTATGAATGAGTTTGGTGTGGAAGAACTTGACTGGTAAATTGACCTGATAGAACACCATTGGGATGCATTAGAGCACTGTCTGACCTCACAAATGCACTTCTGGAAAAATAGTAAAAAAAAATCCCATAAACACACTCCTAAACCTTATGGAAAGCTTTCCCAGAAGAGTTTAGGCTGTTATAGCTGCAAAGGGTGAGCCAGCATCATATTAGGTTCATATGCATGTAAAAGCAGGTAAGTAAATACTTTTGGCAACATTGTGTATACAGTATGCATACCTACCTGATGCTTTTGAAATAAAATTTGCTAATAAGTTTTTGTATGTGCCAAAATGTCCATGTGACTGATATACAGTACAGAGTGGCCCAAAGAATCATTATTCAAACATGCAATTACTGGATTTTGGAGCAGCTTCTATATGTGAAGAATCCCGCTTGATCTTCTATTGTTTGTCACTTTGGTTCTGAAAAAAAAAAGAAAAAAAAGAAAGAAAATCACATTTAATGTAAGGAAAAATGGTCATCGATTGAGACTTTTGGTTTCCTTGTGTTTTGTTTCTGCATCATGAATGGATTCTTATTTTTTTTCCTCAAAATGCACCTGAAGCTGTTCTACTTACATATCCTTAAGTCGGTTCGCTCTTTATCCAATCACATCGCGGAATGCAAACGTGAACACTAATTTTGTACCGTTTGACCCAGCAGAGTCAGTAAGTCTCGCTCTCTCGTCTCTCCTCTTTAAGCGCGTAAACAGATGCCACACTGCGGCTTATTGTAACCACATCCACATCTGCTGTGCACTACAGAGAATCCTACAGCAGCACAGGGCACTAGACAATCAGCATAACTGAAAAAGTTAGTGAATAAAAATATCAGATAGACAGTAGTTTATATCATGCATTTATAATAATTGACTTTGTGGAGCAGTAATAAGAGGCATTTTAAAGGAATTTAAAAGCAAAGTTTTTTTTAAATACACGACAACCATTTTAGAAATATATTTCCTTATATAAAAAAGTTGACATGGAATTAGAAAACCTGACGGAGCTGCTGGAGTGTTTGAGCTCCGTGAACAGCACTTTTCTCAATGGGAGTCTGGAGCTGAGCGACACTAACGGCACGTGCGGAGGAGAAGAGCACTTTATTCCCAAAGAGCGGGCTGCGCGAGCGAAAGGTAAGCACAGAGATAGACCACACACAGCCTATAATCCACATTCCCTCAGATTTCTATATAATAAACAGGAAAAGAAAAACGTTTTCTATTGTCTTGGGACACAAGCTTTCATACGAGTTTCTCTTACAAGCACAGGCAAAGCATTTTAAATTATTCACAAGCTTCTAAGCTTTATGAAGGTCATGTCCTAGTATATTTGGCTGCTATTGTGGAAAATGGAAGATGATCATATCATATGAAAAACAGACTAAAACCGACACATTTCTTCATGCCTGGAGGAATTTCCTCAAGCAAGCATTTCGGAATTGAAAAACAGAACAACACAAATCAAAACAAAACCAAGACCATCAGAGTGGCAAATTCTATATCTGAATTAGAAATTGATGATATCTTGAAAATTAATTTAGCAAATGTGATATGTTTCCATGGCACTGATGCAGATCAGTCTAATCCCTGGATTAAATCTTACAGTATAATTAACTGTCAATTAAAAATAATGTGCCTACAGTTATTCAGTATCCAATAAAAATATTTTGGTATCTTTGAAATATTTATTTATTTATTTATTTACTTCAGTATGAATGCTTATCTCTGCTCTTGTCATATTATGTTAAATATTCCCCTCCTCTCTTGCTGTCTTCTGAATTTTTTATATATTTATACAACTATATTTGGATTGCTTGAGGGTAGTGAAGAGGCTATTCAGTAATGGTCCAGTTATCCACTTAGATTCACACACAACCACTTAGACAGACACACACACTGGATTATCAATCCAGTAGATAAAGCAATTGATCTAATCCTTAGGTCACACTCATGATTAATGAAATTCCACTGATTCTATACATAAATTGAGATATTGAGATTCCAAGAGGCAGGTAATAATAGCGAGAAAGATACATCCATCATTATTATGAAAACCAGTAGGCCAGTGCAATCATTTTCTTGTCACCTTGAGGTGGAGATCTTTAAATTGATGCTTTCATTTCCAAACAGCACAATTTTGCCACCAAAGTAAACGTACTTTAAGATGTATAAACTTTTCTCAAAATACAATAATTTAGAAAGTCATGGTGCCCTGTGATGGGTATATTCCATGTACCCCATTCCAGGGTATATTCCCACATCAGTGCCCAGTATGTCCAGGAGGGAATCTAAATTCCTTGCGACCCAGACCAAGACAAAGCACTAACAGTATAAGTAAATGAATAACTGCAAAAAAAGTAATTTTCCATTAATTAATTTCCATTTATCAATATATTTAACAATTTACTGTAAAATGTATACAATTTATAATATAATATAATATAATATAATATAATATAATATAATATAATATAATATAATATAATATAATATGTATGCAATAATAATGTGTATTCTCTTCCTCAGGGACATACATATTATCTTTTTGACAATTAACTAATGGGAAAGTATCTAGATTTCCTGATAAATAAACGAATAAATATTTACAGTATACAGCATATACAGTAACTGATACATTAACAGTTAATTAAAAATGATTGCAAATAATGCAGAATGAATGACAGTAGATTTGAAATACATCAACATAGGCCATAGGCATAAATAACACTTAAATAACAGATCAGATTAAGAGCTCTTCTTGAAATTATTTAAGGTTATGTAGGAGAGTGGGCTTCATACATATAGTCACTACATGCAATTTTCCAGTTTCACAGTATATAAATGCAAACAAAAATCTTAAGAATTTGTAATAATAAAAAGATACACTGCCCAGACAGAAAAACACCAACTGGACTTAACTAAGCAAACAGCAACATGATAATTACTGCAATGATTAATATGTTTCAACTGGCAACAAGTCCTTCAGTCCTAACTGATGCAGTGAGTAGCTTATCATTTAAACAGCCATATCAGACGACATATACTGTGGTCGTGGCAAAAATGGGTTAGAAGTGTTAAATTATTGGCCTGTACATAACTTTCACACATGGATTGAACACCAAAGCAATCTTTCTCCTTACTCTGTTTCATCTTTCATTTTGGGATGTACTGGAGAAGGCTTTGTGCAGAGGTGTGACTACCTCATCATCAATACAAGATATTGGAGAGAAATTAATTTGACTCTGGACTGTAATTTTTCTTTGGCTGGGCAGTATATATGTTTACAAAGTAAAGTTGGTAGGCCAAAGATATTCAGACATCATATACTGTATAGCTTACATAATATAATTAAGTTCTAGACATATTGTAAATACTTAGAGTTCCTTAAAAAACAATAACCCACACACCATCTCACACCTCTATGTTTTTTTTCTTAACACTGCATGAAAAAAGTTTATGCTTTTACAGTACAACATTTAGACAAATTATACTCTGGTCTGGAGGTGGGAGCATTATGAGATGGGGCTGCTTCTCTGCAGTACTGGAGCATTACACATCATTGAAAGAAACATGAATGGGGCAATGTACCAGAACATTCAAAATTAGAATAGAATTAAATTTTAGCCATGAAACTTAATCTGGGGAGAAGATTGATGTTTCAACAAGCCGGCGACCCCAAACATACATCCAACATAACTCAATAAGGCCTTGCAGGGTCCAGCCAGTCTCCTGATTGAATCATATCGAACATTTAAGGAGGATTTTAAAGTCATGATTCCATCAGAGGAACGCTTAAAACTTTAGGAAACTAAAAATATGGTACCAAGAGTAATGGGCAAAATTTTTTTTTTGGTTGCCATGTATAAGTACCTACATGTACAACAGCAACAATGTTGGATTTTGTGTTGTATATATTTTTCAAAAGACTTCATGTATTTGATAAAACATAGGTATTGTAAGTACTTTAAACAATAAAATTGGTGGATGAATTGTTTTAGGTGTTAATTTTAGCCAAGGAAAATATTCATTGTATCATAACGGTAAATGAGACATTGATTTAAAAATAAACAGTCTAGTACATTGCTGAAGTGTCTTAAAACTGACAACAATCAATGTGGAGCTTTGCTACAGTAAGAAGCATAGACGGTTCGCAGAATTAGAGATAAAGTGAAATAGGCGAAGGACATTGAGGAAAAATAAATGGGTGCAGTTAAGCTTGATGTTTAAATGGCCTGGATATAATGCAGTAATGGAGAAGTGTGTATCCGGGTACTTATGGTTCAATAAGAAAATCCTCTATGGGTACTTTCAAAAAGCAGGTAACTGCATGAAACCAGCTTCTACATTTTCCATTATATCTGGAAGTCAAATAATGACATTTCTCTCGATGGAATAGAACAAAATGCACTAGAAGCATCTTTAAAAAGGCAGGTCAGGAATTTTCTGATTAGTTGCCAGCAGGGCCGGAGTGGGACTTATTTTCAGCCCTGGAGTTCCATGCCTCAGACCGGCCCACTTTAGATCACAACCTATTATTATTAAAATCATGTAATTTTAAGCTTACATGTTAAGTCTACAATAGTGCAAATTGTTCTGTAAAGCCTTGTAATTCAGTGTATATTTCTAAAACATTTCCAATTCACAACTTTTGTTTGGGCATAGTAAGTGGTTATACTGGAACTAATGCTTGCTTGTTCACACATCCTGTTACAGCAGCTCACCTCTTTCTTCCATACTGACAGAAGCAACACTCTCATCACGACTGGCTCTGATTCTGACACCAAATCATATTATGACAATGGTCATGATTCTCAGCACAAATCTCTCCCTTTTACAAAGTTTTCTGATCAATTTAGGTCAGTTTCGTTAATGTAGTGCTGAATCATCTAGCATTTCAGGGCACATTTCACATATGGCAGGTCTACACCATACACCATATATATATTATAATAATTCTAATAATATTCAGTTATTCACTCAGTGCGTAGCCTATTCCCACCTTTCCACTCTGGATTTGCAGGCTCATGGCTGGTGCATGGTGCTGGATCTAGCTTCTGAGGAGCTAAAAGACCAAGTTTCCCTGTTATGTGGCGTCACATTATAGGCCACTATCGTTTAAATGGTATAACGTTTTGTTATATGCCACAACAACACACAATTCATTGACTTTATAATTATAATTATTTGTAAAACTAAGAAATAAAAGAATACTCTGGAATTAAGTAATGTGTGTGTGGGGGGGGGGGGGGGGGGGTGGGCAGTGATGTGTCTGCTACACTAGATGGACCCACATAGAAAACTTTCACGGCATCAAAACACACGTAGAAACGGCTTTATCTGTCATTAAGAAACGGCTAATGTTATTTTCCTCCTGGATCTGTAAGCTAACTCACTTGCTAACGTTAGCTGTCAGTTAAACTCCTCTACAATAAATTCATCACTGGACGTATCAGCAGAAAACCTGACAACCCAGCGGCTGGAAATATTTTTTGTATTATTGTAACTTCAACCTAAACACACAGATGCCGCCGCTATCGTGTTCATATACCATATCCAACCTTTAAGTTGAACTGTGGTTTGGAGTTAAAGTTCAACATCTTCCCTTACCCGTTTCATCGTCCTCATGTGGTGCTAGAAACTGCGAGCTCGTTTTAGTAAAAAAGGTGCCAATTTTGGCACATTTAGCTGCGTCTGTTTCCAGAGCTTTCCTCTTTTTAATTCTTGCCTTCTCCGCGCCACCTTTGCTCTTTCTACTTTCCATCTTTCAACAGCTGATCCGGCCAGGAGAACTCTGCTGCGCTGACCTGGCGCTGACCCAGTGCACCGACGCGTTACGTCAGGGTGCGTCTGCCAATAATACAGGCATTTTTTATTTTTTTTTTTATAAACAAAAGAGCCACCATTGGAGGCGGCACAGGGACAGCGGTAGCAGCGTATGATCAACCTAATGCCATGACTGAGCAATGGGCTGGCCCACGAAAAAAAATTTATAAAAAAAAAAAAAAAAAGAAGAAGAAGAAAAAAATTAGACACCGGCCCTTGCGGCCCAAACATCAGACCGGCCCACCGGGAATTGTCCCGGTCCTCCCGATTAGCCACTCCGGGCCTGGTTGCCAGGGTGATTGGTTTTTTAGCTTATATATTTGAACCCACAATGTTATACAAGCACTATTTAGTATGATATGTTTTATAACCACAAATCAAAGGTGTACAGTTGGATAGGATGTTTTTGTATGTTGAAGCATTAAAATTTCCCTTTACTGAAGGTCTCAAAAATGTTGCAGCACGACAATGTCTTTTTTCTAAATAGAGATCCTTAAAGACATGCAGTGTCAAGGCCGGTATGTGGCCCGTTTAGAGCCTTGACTTCAACCCCTTCAACACCAATAGGATAAACTGGAATACTGACTGTGGCCCAAGCCTCTTAGCCTGACATCAGTGTATGACCTCAATAAATGCTCGGCAAATCCCCACAGTCCTGATCCAGAATCTAGTGAAAAGATTTGGCAGAAGAGTGGAGATTATTATAACAGCAAAGGGTTATATTAAAAGCTGAAGATTTACGAGAATGGCCTTAAAAATCCTAACATGAGTTTGGAACACTGAGGACAATGGACGGATGGCTAAGGACTCACACATTCCTAATTACATTATCACTACACTATTTTCCCAGCAGAATGAAGTATTTGTTCCAAATAATGCCATTTCTGATATGTTACCTCAATTCTTTTAAATCAAGGGACTGTAAGCACATTTGTTTCTGTGACTTAATATTTTTGAGGCACAGTCAGTATAAATATCTTCAAGACAATTGTATTTGTTATTACTGTTCACTGTGAATGTTACTTGTCCGAACAGAACCTGACTGAACCAAGTAGAGACAAATGTATTTTGCTTCATTTTTACATGGACATACTTGATTACATGCTGCCGTCTCAATTTTGCCTGGCCATGCAATAATCACATTATAAATCATTGTGTTAGTTGCTTATATGTGATCAAAAGCCATGTGGATTTCATATTTAAGCTTTTGTCAGAAATGGTTTACTGTTATTTTAATTGGCAAACCACACTTATAGTAGGTCTTTATGAACTCTTATAGGCTCTTTGTTTTCTCCCTGGTTGCATTGTGCATTGTTTATATTATGTTTATATTATGAGAATGCACTTCATGCATCTCTTTTTAAACACAAGCAGATCCTTTCAATAGTCAGTATAAGGAATCAGTTTTCATAAATGTCAAAAATAATAAATTGAGCCTACAATCAGCAGAAAGATGCATGCCTACATTTATTATTATTGTTATTATTATTATTTATTTATTTATTTTTTACAAAATAAAGAAATGTTACAAAAAGTCTGGAGCATTTGAAAAATTTAAAATTTTAACATATTTATTAGCACTTCTCCCATGAAACACCATCATCAGCCTTCAGTACCAAACTATTTTGGTCCAAAAGTGGTTGATTCTGACATAGTTTGGAGTATGGGAGTGAATATGGGAGTGAATAGAAGAAAATTAATAACCTTAAAAATACATCCAAATCAGCAGTCAGAAATTATTGACCACTTCCTTGTCCAGAAGAACTCTAGACAGCAGAATGCACTAAATGAACTAATGATTAATGTGTTAACATGTTAACATAAAAGGTTACAGCGTAACACACTTGGAGCAATTTGCCCCCTCCGCTTACATGAGCTCACAGACAGTCAAGACTGGCTCGTTTCATCACGATTTATGTTTCACTCAACCCTGATAGCGCCTCGCCAGACTGCTCTCTAGACTCCCAGCTAAGGATGGCTGGGGCATCACCCGGGAATAGGATTCGCGATCTCCAGAGGATTTGCTGAACACACTTCTGTCGCGCCACTCGGGAGCCCTACTTGCACTGATAAACTCTAAATACAATTATATAATTATAATTATTTGTTTAACTAATTATAAATGTTAACCTCAGGAACCTAAGTCAAGCATTATGTGAATGAGCAAGCTGATAATCTAGATCTATCTGTCTATTTATCACAGTGTTATAAGAAAAAACGTATCAGAAAACAAGCCTGTTTAGGAAATCTATAATGCACATATGAATGCTACTATTTGTAAACAAAAGTTCTTTTCATTCAAGGTTAAATATTCATATGTTTTATTCTGCTTTACAAACGTAGGCAAGTACTCATGTCAGCTTAAAAATTAACTGGTAAGAACTGAAAAAATATATACTTCAAATATATTTGTAATTTCAGGATTTACCATAATTTATTATAAATAAATATCATAATAATAATTCTAGCCACTGATGTCAAAAATTTGAGGTAAACTTTTTGTAAAAGTTCACTTAAATAACATTATTTCTTGATTTATTTTTCCAAAACAGGCTATGCAATTTTGTATTAGTCATGAGTAATATTAGTAAATTAAGGTTATATAGTAGATTTATTTATTATATATACCTGTAATATATTATTCTTTTTTTCCTTTACAAAAATATTTTGTAATATATAGCCAACATTTGTGTACTTTATTATATAATCCTCATAAATTAGAAAAGGTCTGTTTTAGCCTGATGTTGCCGAGTTGGTGATATTGTGACTGAGTATTAAGATAAACTATAGAGGAGAGAAGCCAGATGGCAAACGTGTAAGAGTTGGCAAATTAGAAATTACGTTCCATATTACTGTTATTAACTGAAAGTGGCAATATGGGCTTTTCTGGTAAATGTTTTCAAAACAAACAATCCGCTCTGATTCCAAGATCGCAACGCTAGTATATCTTCAGAGAGCCTTTCAACACTGCAACTAACTAGTGCTGATTATGACAACACTATATTTCATTCTTTCCTTATATCTGTGATTTCATGATAATAAAGGTTGATGGAAATTTCCATATGCTTCTTTTAGGACTGAAAGCCTGGTCACATAAACAGAATTGCTGAAAGAATTTGAGCAGAAATAGATATATTTAGATTATACGATTTTGTATATAGGGAGGTTAGACTTCAGCCTCTATTAATTATGCTGCAAATACATTAAATGTACACCCAAAAATATTTACACCCAAAGTTACACAGTTATTTAAATCCATAAACAAATAAATAATTGTATTTTTAATATTTTTAAAAATAATTATAAATAAATATTTAGCCATTGTTTCTTACTATAGTTATACACAATGGCACAATAACAAACGAACAATTTCTACAACAGTAATTTACTTTGCCTTTAATGTAGCGTGCGCATTTTAAAAGAAATATCTCATCTTTCTTCTTTACTAAGACGGCAGTATCTGATAATCTGCTACAGCCTGCATCACAACATCAAAGGCTTCTCTTGTGTCTGGGAAATGTGACCCAGACTGTGAAAACCAGCTAAAGGCTTTTTTTGTGATTAAGTGTTTTCTTCATAGAAATATTCTACATATGATTTATGTAAAAACAGTGAATCATACACACACAAAAAATTTAAAATAAATAAAAACTTTTAGCTTGGTTTTAGCAGACTCAACACAATAATCTAGAATAGGATAAGAGCAAATGATCTCACAGAAAGTCATTGTTATATGTACATGTTTTTAAATACGAGTACAACAAATTAAAGACAAATATACTTACAGTAAGTCCCTAGATATGTGTTTGTTCTTAAATAATTTTCATTCATTTATTGATAATGAGATGACTTTTAAGACATCTCTTGTACCCTCCAAACATCCTGTCTGCTAGTGATGTGCAAGGATGTTTATACTGGGGGTAAATGCACATTTCAACTTGTATCACAGTTGGATTTGATGTTGGATTTTACTTTATCAGGCATGATCGTACATGTTATACATTACATACTTTACATTATCTTACATGTTATTAATGAGTGACTGAAATCACTTAAAATTATGTCTCTTTACCTAGATCCTTGCATATGGTACATGTGCATACAAGTTTCTCAAATAGTGCAGCCAAGCATATAAAGGGAAGTAAAATGCCCAGGCACTGGTCGCAGAATGATTCATTTCAAAGCAGATGCATCCACATATTACAGTTAAACATGTCCTGGATTAATTGCAATCACTCAGAACACAGTTGCTCATATCCCATAATCCTCCCCATATAAACTGATTAACACAGCCTTCTGCAGTTACATATGCGACCTAATGTGTGAAAACCCAGCAAAAGTATCTGATTTATTATTTATTTATACATAAAACTATTCTACAAATTAATTTCTGTAGAAAAGAGTGAATCACACAAACAAAAAAAGGGACTTTTGCTGGGTTTTTATAGACTGGGTCAAATGTCTGTAAGAAATATCACTATAAATAAGGTTGTCATCCACTATTTATAGTTACAAAGTGTTATGAATTTATACAAAAACTTAATTAAAATATTATATAGCATTGTAATAATGATTACTGTATAATTACAAGCTTAATGTTTTAGTCCGAATGTAAGGGTTGCACCTCACAATATTTGTATCAACGCCATCAACACCTATTATATAATGAATAATTAATCAATAAAAGTTTCAAAACTATTGGCAAATACTAGATTTAATCCCTTTCATCTAATTCCTTAACCAGCAATCACTTGTATTTAAATTACAAATATTTTAGGTCAATGTCTTATGTTAATCTCACTCCAGGACTTTTTTTTGTCTTTATTGATTTTAAAATATTTATTCTCAACTAAAACCTAATTTCCAGTATCTTGAATTTTGGTATCTTGCCTTAGTTGTGATTTAAAGTCCTGGCTCCTCCCAGAGCCACTAATTAGAGGCTGCTTTTTATCATGCATCAAGGCTAATTACCCAGGGATTTACAGCTGGAAAGGGAGTGAATGATTATGGCACTTGCTACGATGCACAAACTCCTGCACTATAAAGCTGGCAATAACATATTTAGGTTACACCATATGTTATAATAGTAAGACAACCTACTTATTCACACAGTTTATAATAGGAAAAGCAATGTAAAATAAAATTATTATGAGCATCAAAAAATCAGTTTTTCAATTAAAATAAGTAACATAAATTGATACATTAATCAGCCATATTCTTGGTATTTGTCTCCCGTATTAGGTTTGGGTCAAAATGACTGACATGTCAAACAGAAATGGCCTAGAATGACCTAGAAATAGAAAGGGGTATCATGACTCAATTTTAAATTGTGTAAGTGCTTCTATCCTATATGACGCAAGAAAAAGATTTGATAGGATGTATTTGATAACATAAGGCTTTTTCTTGACTGAACACTGTGTCTGAGAGCTGAGAGCTTCTGGTTTTAACCTAAATAGGATTTTTTTCAGGAAGTAGAAAGTTTTACAGGATTATGATAATAGGAAAAAACTATTAAACAGATATAAAAATAGGGCCTTCGTTGTTATAAAACATGACCTTTTTTGGTTACCGCTATATTAGAAAATCTGGATCCCAAACAATTTGCCCACTCATTATTGTTATCTCATCTATTTCAGAAATGGATTCAGTGCGAATACTGCTCTATTCCCTGATATTTTTCTTCAGTATCTTTGGCAACCTGCTCATCATTGTGGTTTTAGTGGTAAATAAGCGAATGCGGACGGTCACCAACTCCTTTCTCCTCTCGCTGGCTGTCAGTGATTTGATGATGGCTGTATTTTGCATGCCCTTCACCTTCATCCCAAATCTGTTGGAGGACTTCATCTTTGGAGCTGCCATGTGCAAGATTGTGGCCTATCTCATGGGTAGGCATTTATCTTATTCTAGCCACTAAATCAAAGTTTATTTTTTGTTTTTATTGTAATTCATAAGCAGTAAGAAGAAGGTCCATCTGATAATTATATATTCATGTTGTATGAATGCAACATCCTCACATATCAAAAGTGCTAATTTCACAGCATGCATGCCACTATGCGGAGAATCTCATTACATTACTGCATTCCTTTGATAATTATAAAAATAATGAATAAGGGATCATTAGGTTCTTTGTCCAGTGTCTTTGTATGCTCTGAGATAGGCAAAGAAACATAGACAATGCACTCTCTCTCTCTCTCTCTCTCTCTCTCTCACTACACAGTTTATTTTTTAGGAATAGGACAGGATAAGAAATAATGTGGTCTGTTATAAGAGTAGATCAGAGTAAAATCCTTAAGTGAAAATGTTTAGTAAATCTGAGCATTTTTTTTAAATAATTAAAAAAAAATACTTATACATGTGAAATGTCTGTCTTAGTGACTTGTCTCTTTCAATTCCTCAACTTAATTAGCTCATTAAATTCTAAATTAATTCTAACTGCTTATAAAATACTAAATTGAATGAGAACCTTGAATTAATTAGTCTTATTTGGCCCTCATTTGATATTAACCTACACACAATATGAGGTGGCAGTAAGATCCTGTAATATGTAAGTCATCAGTGAAAGAAGTATTTAAACAACCGATTGACCGCAAATCCATGCAAATTATGTGCTTTCTGTTTAAAATGTCATTCTGCATTGTTGTCTCTTACAGGAATTTCCGTTAGCATATCCACCTTCAGTCTTGTGGCCATAGCAATTGAGAGATACAGTGCTATCTGTAATCCTCTGAAGTCCCGGGCCTGGCAGACCCGTTCCCATGCATACAGGGTTATTGCTATGACTTGGGTTCTGTCTTTCCTCATCATGACCCCATACCCAATCTTCTCCTCACTTGTTAGCTACTCCAAACCCAACAACATCACCATCCATATGTGCCGCCACGATTGGCCCAAGGACCAGATGAAGCAGGCTTGGTGAGTCTTCGCAATGTTTAGCGTGTAATTAAAACAAATTATGCATTTAATGGGCTGATAAGATGATTAGAGTTGACCATGAATTTTGCAGCATAGTATGAATTAAGAATGGATTCAGTAAGAATTAATATGAAATATCAAATAGGAGAGAGAATGGCAATAACACCAGTTTTGCCATTTATGAATTACATAATTTTTTACTTTTAAGGAAGAAAAGAATATATTAGTCAAGATTAATCTTAAGCAATTTTTATAACTTTATTAAGAATTTAAGTTCAACAACTTATGAACTGTCCTATTTTCTATATTTTTACTAATACTATATATTTTTTGAGCTTGAAACACAAGTTATATTCAAGTTTTACTGTCATATGCACAATAAAGAAACATGTTCCCCCCGGTACAATGAAAATTTTCCTTTGCTGTCCCCTTGATGAATACTGCTAAAAAAGTAGAAAACAAGCATAAATAGAATAAAATGATAAAAATAATTATGGGTATATAAAGAATGGGTATATAAAAAAGGAAATATATCAAACATAAAATAAAGACAGAATATAAAAATTATAAAAAGGAATTAAATGAATAAGAATATGAATAAAAACATACACTGGCTCATATTTTTAAGAATGTCATTCACCCAAAGCAAAGCCTTACATGGCTCTCAAATAGATACAAATTGTGTCTGCCAGTTAGTCATCAATCCATTTAACTATTTGTCTATCTGACTTATTATCCTATTTATCGGTTTATTAAAAATTTTAAACAGTATAAAAAGTGTACAACTACTTTGATAAGTAATTTTTATAAAACCTAGGAAAGTAAAGACTCACAGGAAGGGATCCGAGGCCATGCAGTGTGTTTCTGTATTTGATTCTTCAGCTCTCTGCATATGTTTTTAATAAGTTTAGGGCAGGAACCAAATGTTTTAGGGTTCTGTGAGTTTTATATGTGTGCCTCTGGACTGGAAATGGAATGGACAACTCTTGGCAGAAGATGATAGAGCTTTAGCATTTCGGCAAAGAGAGATTTGTGTCTAAAGTGTTCCAGGTCCTGACATATTGGCACATATACAGTATGAACACAGTGTCCAAGACCATGAACAAAACAACTTTTCACCCCAATAGTAGATTAGTATGTTTCCTGTATTATTATGTTACTTTTTTTGCACATGCAATTTCATATATGTAAATATTAAATATGTTAAAGATGAATGCAGAAGAAAAGGTTTTTTTTATCTTACTTTTCAATACCTTTCTTAAAGATGCTGAGATACCTGAGTATTTATTTTCTCTGAGGGACTTGGCAATCAGATGCTAAATTGAATGATAAAAATGTAACCCAAACTCAGATAAGTGTGCAAGAGAAATTACTTTTAATAGGCATTTGTTCATCTAAAGTTTCTAAAGAGAAAATTTCACCAGGCTACTACATGCAATTGGAAACACATTTCAGATTACACAGTGAAAGTTCAGCACTAATGGTTCCCTGTGATCTTCCAGGTGCATCTTGTTGCTGTTGATCCTTTTTGTCATACCTGGGGTTGTGATGATCATTGCTTATGGGCTCATCTCCCGGGAGCTATATTGTGGAATACAGTTTGAACTTAAGCAGAGGAAAGGACATAGTGGTGAGACCCTGTTCCTCCAGTTCAACCATCAAATATGTTTGATTTTTTTAATTAAACACTACCTTGAAGCATATAAACTTTGAAATGTGTTTTAAGTGCTGTTTAATCCTTTAGTGAATGTTGCATAATGTACTGTGCATATGTGATTTAGTTTTACATGAAACTAAATTTTAGTGGAACTGATCACATTTTTACAAATAATTTTTAAGACTTATTACATCACAATAGAAACATAATTTAACTGTTTTTAAACTGTGACCCCATTGCTGCTGTTTTGCCTCACATGAGATCAATTAAGCAATATCACACAAAAATGAGGGCTACTGCGATGATTATAGTACAGCTGTGATGCGGGCATAGGCATGGGGACAAAAGCCTTTTGGATAATATAATATTATTAGTGGTTACTAAGAACTTTGTGAATCTGGTATGTATGTTTTATTGACATGTTTTCACTATTTCACCTTTTCCAGCAATGAAGAATGGCACAACTGCCACCTTCTCATCAAGCACTGATCATAGTGATGGTTGCTACATTCAGGTATTAAAGCGACCCAACTCGATGGAGATGTCCATGCTCACGCTGGCCGCCGCTGGCCAGGTAGACCGTCCTCGCACCAACACCTCTGAGACTAAACTTATGGCCAAAAGGCGTGTGATCCGCATGCTGATCGTCATTGTAACCATGTTCTTCATCTGCTGGATGCCTTTGTATTCCGTTAATACCTGGAAGGCCTTCCATCCACCTTCTGCCCACAGGGCTCTCTCTGGAGCCCCAATCTCCTTCATTCACCTCCTGTCCTACACATCTGCCTGCATCAATCCCATCATCTACTGCTTCATGAACAAGCGCTTCCGCAAGGCTCTGCTAACCACATTCTCCTGCTGCTGCCGATCATGCCACCAACGGAACTTTAATGAGGGAGAAGATGATGTCACTGCTACTGGAGCATCAGTGTCTAAGTTTAACTATACCACCATCAGCACCATGGGACCATGTTAAACAAACAAAAAAAAAAAGGTAGCTTGATTTTCCTTAGGATAGACAGAGACAGTAATGGAGAAGGTACAGTGGATGATTTTGGACTTGGACTGATGGAGACCTCAGATTATTGAAAATGTTTCAAATGAATAGACCTAGGTTCAACTTTGCAGTGGTTAAGGATGTGCTGCTCTGTGACGATAATTCTGTAGTATTAACAGTAATATCAGCATGCTACGTCATCAGTTATTGTTGTTTTGTATTTTGTAATTGAATATACTATTAGATATGTATAGTTTGATTATTGCTACATATATTTTAGTGCACTTACAGTAATGTTGTTCTGGTTTTAGTTTTTTATGCATTCAGTGAGATAAATAACTGAATTAAAACAAAGTTAAACAGATGGGTAAAAAAATTAATAACTGAGTAAAGAAAGATAAAAAGTAAAGGTTCTTCTAGACAGGTGTACTGCATAGAAAAATTGAATGAGTTACCAACCTGCCATGCCTTTTGGCAAGTTTAAAAATGCTAACCAGATGGTCTTGATTTTGCATCAAGAAGGCAAAAGAAAAAAATCTGTGACCTTGAAGTTGGGGCTCAGAGAACAGTAACAAATCTTGATCAATTGTCTTAACAGCGACTGTAACATAGTGACATCTATGGAATAGACATTAATGTATACCGTATGTTGAAAATAAATGTGATTGCATATTACAGATACATGACATGAAATGTGACTTACTGCTACAATAAATACTATAAATGATTCAGTTGTCCAATAAATAAAAATATCACAGTGACCCTTTCATCTGTACAACTGGCATTTTTGCCAAGATACTAAAGAAAATCGTGATATCTTGATTTTCTGGTAATTTTCTTCATGCACCCACTGGTTGTGGGACCTTATACTGTGCATTTCTGGGTCGGGGTAATTGTATAATGATTTAAATGGTGATTTATGGCTGCTTTTGTGTGTTTGGTTTTTAATTCCAATGTTGCATATCTGTGCATTAAAAGTATTATTGCAAACCCTCCACCATAGCATATCTTGCAAAGAGCACAAAAAAGAAAAAAAAATGTAGGAGAAATTTATATGATAAGACACGTCATACTATTTCTCAACAGGGAGGTTAAAAAAGTGGCAACATATTTAGGGGATGCCAGAACAAGTTTGATTAAATACCATTGATTTTAGGTGTTCAGATTTTGATCACTGGGTAATGTATGTCCTCTTTTTTGTACATATAGCGTAAGTTAATTTGTTTTTCTCATACATAACACTGCATTTATTCATACAAGATCTTTTCAAGGACTGCATCCGACAATGTACTGATGAATAAAGTCATAACACAAGTCAAGTTTTGACTGTATTTTATACCACAGTGTCTAAAGTAATTAGGAGAAAAGAAAATGTACAGTGTACTTTACTATTGGGTCAAATGGATCATGGTTTCACAGAGGAGTGCTGTTTATTATCATCCTTTTCACTGTTTCACCCTTCATTCTCCACTCATCCTCTAGCTGTTTATTTTTTCGTTCAGGTAAACACTTCACTAATTACTAAGCATCTGCTGTTGGTGCCTGGTTTCTACTGAACAGTGGAAACATCAAACCACAAAGTTTCCTATGTCCCAAACTTTAATTGCAACCCATAAAAAAAAAAAAAAATCACGGCAAGAAATACATGTAAATGCAATTCACAGAGCCATGTTTTTACAATTTGCTCACTAACTTTCTATCTAGCCTGTAAAAGCATCCCTTAGATTAATTGGTTAAATGTTTTATTTCACAATTAAGTCACTCAATCTATTATATATTTTTATTTGTTACATTACATTTACATTTTTTATGTTAAATTACATAATTATTTACATTCTTCTTAGCTTTCATGTGTTCAGTCATGTGATTGAACTGTGTATGTGCAGTGTATGAACCTTGTTTATGTATTCTAGTGTAAATAAAGATCAGCAACATCGTGTGTAAAGATCATGTTCTGATGTAATTTTCAGCATCAAATCAGGCACTGAGAGACTGACATATGAACTAGAACTTCTTATCTAGCCTGTAAAAGTATTCCTGCCTAGATCAAATGTTTTATTTCACATTAAAACAAGAGAATACAGGAATAAAATAGTGGCAGTTTCAATCAGACAGTCATTTTATTCCAAACTGCCTCCAGCTTTATAAAGGATATTCATTCAAGACATAAATAATCAGACACAGCTGGAATGACTTCATCTAGGGATGTTTGACAGCAGCACTGTGCATGACATCATCCTATAATTTGAAACACTATGGTGTGTGATTG
This sequence comes from Clarias gariepinus, assembly GCF_024256425.1. NCBI lineage: Eukaryota > Metazoa > Chordata > Actinopteri > Siluriformes > Clariidae > Clarias > Clarias gariepinus. The sequence continues at coordinate 18,668,915 of NC_071104.1, forward strand.
GCAAGTAATGTGAGTAATGTCTGGGCCTCTCGCTACAGGTTGAGGTTTTCTTGTAGTTCGGGTAGTTGTGATAATAGGGCCCTAAGCAAAATCCGGGGAAGTGTCCCTACTACCTTACCTGTGAACCACCATCAGTAAGCCTTGGCCACCCATCACCCTGTCTCCAGGTCACCGGTTTGCCTTTCTTGGATTACTTTTGGTACTTGTATGTCATGACCTCTACAGACCAAGAACATCCCACGCAAGAGCTGCAGTTTTGGAGTTGCTCTGACTCCTTTAGCAATCAAAATTTGGCCCTTGTCAAAGACACTCCAATTCTTTAATTTGCTGAGAGATGTGCATCCATATTGCCTCGCATGCGTACATGATGATTTAACATTTTCAGGACTTTCAGTGAATTAGAGTCAAACTGGACCTATATAACTATTGTATTGTGTTCATTTAACACTGGGTAATTTATTTCTGTGTAGTTGTTCCACATCTTGCATTGAGAACGAAAGACTGGATCATCATTGTAATCACCACTATGAGGAATGTCATCATATACTGTACTGTATATTGTCTAGACTGGTCTCTACAGAGGTGCTGCAGGAAAGCAACATGCCCATATAAGCACATGTGCCCACGCAATGTTCTTATCTCCTCTAAACGTAAGTTTATGGGCACTGTTGCACTTTTGCTGTTATAAAACATAATAAATAGTTGTTGTTCACTTTTGTCAGGTAAGTCATAGAAGACAGATTTGGAAGTGGCTAGCAAGTAAGCAAGCACATCTACCTTCACATTTACACTACATGTTTACGTTTACATTCTGGACCATTGCACAAAGACACTTTAATAACCATTGCACAAAGACACTTTTTTTTCTATGCATATTTGCAAAATTTCACAATTTCTTAAATGTTCTTGTACAGTATATTTCTATTAATACAGTATATATTGATTGCATGTGAAAGTTTACAATTCCCTATGACACCACAGAAGAAATTCAGTTCATGTAAGCCTACATGCTGATATATATCTTCTCTCAAGCACAAACATAACTGTAGATAAAACCTTTTTGTTGTAAGTGTCAAGATCACTGTAAGATCACTGTTGTAAGATCATAAGCCTTGGAATATAAAACAAAATGAAGAAATAAATAATATGGATAATTGAATGAATGAATCTTTATCATCATTATGCCAGTTGCCTATCCCAGGAGACTTACAGTAGGGCATGAGGTGGCATGCACCCATGCGGGGGTGCCATTCCATCGCAGGCCATGCACACACACATAAACACACTCGCACACTTATGCACACAATATAGGAAATTTGGGAGCACCAGTTAGCCTAATCTGCATGTCTGTGGGAAGAAAGTGGAGTACCTGGAGGAAACCCACCAAGCAAAAGGGAAAACATGCAAACCCCATACACACAGAACCAAGGTGGGAATGAAACCTGGAACCTGGAGGTGCTAGGAAACAGTGCTAACCACTAAGCCAATGTGCCACCACTTAATATAATAATTAACTAATATATAATACACACAGGTGATGCATACAGTTATATAGAGTGACTCATTAATGCTTTTTATCCAGAAAAAGCACAGCTTAATTATAGCTTCATCATTAGAATCTAAGAGAATCTTAAACCAGCTGGTCAATGTGAATGCAGCACTGTAAAGACCAAAACAATTGCAGCTGGCAAATAAGGAAGTGAAAGTAAAAAACTCAGCATCAAAACTGAAAACCCATCTTATTTGCATTTGAGATTAGTATTTTGATTAGATTATATAATTTCCAATTATTTTGAATCAATTTTAATGTAATATAAATTTTTATTTTACATTAAAAAATTGTGTTATTGTTTAACTTCTTATCAGCTTCCATGTGTTCAGTCATGTGATCGAACTGTGTATGTGCAGTGTCTGAACTTTGTATATGTATTCTAGTGTAAATAAAGATGAGCAACATCTTGTATAAAGATCATGTTCTGATGTAATTTTCAGCATCAGATCAGGCACTGAGAGACTGACATATGAACTAGAAGATCAGACACTATGTTGAGTGTAAGGACAGACAGTGCTTATGTCTGATGAAAGCTAATGGCAGACCAAAAAGAGAGAAAAATTGTTAGTGTGCTGTGAGTGTGTGTAATCTTTGGGGGAGACAATGACTTGACTATTGTCAATTGTTATGTGTCTTGATGTTTTGTTTGTGCTTTCCTTTATAAGTATTATAAAATATAATCTGTATTTCCTTGCATAGCTGGTAGATGTTATAGTTACATACCACACCTGTACAGTAAAACTGTATTTGTCAAATAGACAAACACAAATGGATAGATAATTTGCTGTATGTTCATGCAAAAACTAACAATTAATTTGTCTGGGATTTCATTTACTGCAGAAGTATTTTGTCAAAACAGAGTAGCTTCCTGCATTGAGCAAGATGTCCTAGATAAAATTTTTATTAAAGATTTTATTGCCAGTTCATATTTTGCTCGCTAATGTGGTTAAGCCTGTGCATGGTTTCCCTTTAAACATTATTTCTGATAAACTCAAGATTTTTTTTTATAATGCAAGCTTGTGTACTTTTTTCTGCATGCATTAACTTTGTCAGCATATGATTACTGGAAGAGCTAATCCTTTAACACAGGTTAAGATGACCCAATGACCCGTTTTGGTCTACGCACACACGCACACATGCACACACACACACACACACACACACACACACACACACAAATTAAGTAAATAACTAAAGAAAGAAAGAAAGAAAGAAAGAAAGAAAGAAAGAAAGAAAGAAAGTTTTTAAGTTATAAATTACAAGGATTTAAGAGAGATGCTAAAACACCTGCATCAAGCATCTGTATGGGTTATTCTAAACATCAAAATAATACAACTTAATTTTTGGAATATTAGTCCCTTTGAAATGTAGGAAAGTAATACAAACTATACAAGAAATTAAAACTATACAAGAAATTGTGAAAACAATACAGGATATATATTCTCTCTCTCTCTCTCTCTCTCTCTCTCTCTGTGTGTGTGTGTGTGTGTGTGTGTTTCATTTTCTTCACTACCTATTGGGAACAGTAGTTCATAACCCCAATTTTGCAGATCTATGGCAGAACCATGTCTCTCTCTTCTCAATTTACTGGTGTAATCTACACTTCTGACACCAAGAGAGAGTGGCTTTTGTCATTTTAAATCTATATATAATACAGTGAAGTCTAGTTGGGGGCAGTTCCGCTGTCATGTGTGATGTTATCTGGAAATGATCAGATCACTTTATTTGGGAAATGTGGTTGGCAGACCATCAAGATATATAACATGTAAACAGACACAACAATAAACACAAAACTAAGCCAATTCGGCATGCAATACAAGAAAGGTAAACAAAGCAAAAAGCCCACAGTCACTGTTATGTTAAAAGGTAAAGTAAAGGAAGTTCTCCTTATGTCTTAAATGGTTGTCAGGGACCCTGTTTAGAAGACAAAATGCCTAGATGTCATGGTTCTAATCTTTTTCCTGAGAAAAGTTTCAAATAAAATCAATTAGATTCCTGGGATTCCTATAGGTAGCGCTAGGTTATACACTTACAGTATATAAGCACATTAAACATGATCTTGGTAGTTATAAATGTTCCTGGTCTGCATACTGACCGTAAAGCTTATCACCTGAAATGTAAGTAGAATATAAGTAATCTTCTCCAGGTTCCATAACCCCTTGCTGCATGCTTTCCAAATTTCGGCTGAGATTAATATGAAGTTTCTGTATTTACACTGAGCTAAACTGAGTTGGTGTCTTTCAAAGTTGCAAAGTATTTAGTACAGATTACAAATACCACATAGCTATTTCAGTGGAAAGAAAAGAGTTAAAATTGTGCTAAATTTAATTGCATTAACCTGCTAAATGGTTTAACCCATTTTCAGCTGTTCTTACTGGTCATTAGGTTTAGGTGTAGGGGCGCAGCACTTGAACCAGAACCCAGACAAAAGTAAAACTTTGTAGATGATGCATGTTGAAAGTAGTTGGGCGACTGTCTGCTTCAGCTGAGCTTGATGCCATTTTCTCATTTCCTGTCCCTGGTCAGGTTTTTAGTGAACTATATTCACAACTACAGTAAAGGATAGATCCACATACATTCACAGATATAGATACCAAGGCATAGGAGTTTAATCCGTTCTTAAGATGAAATTTTGTATTGCAAAAAGGATTTTCTTATAGGAAATAATCTAAAAACAGATAATCTGTTCCAGATACCCAAAAATATTACCAACATATTACAACACTAAAATCATATTTTTTGCATGTAAAAACTATCAAAACCCCACCTAGTGATTTCAAGTAAAATTGGTAAGCGGTAGTCACAGTAGTAAAGCAGCTTATACAGAGGCAATTATCTTTCATATTTTGCATTATGTTGTTGATAGGTCAGGTGTTCAAATGCTGTCATAGCGAGTGAGTCACCAGAAGCTAATAAAGGGGAGCAGATTCTCAAATTACTGAAGCAGTATGGTTCAATAACCAGTACATCTATTTTTCAGTGTACATTATTACATCAAAGTTTACCTCAAACTTTATTATAGAGTATAATGCCAGTGTAGTTGTTAGGTCAATTAAGTTATATAAGGTCTCTTGCTGCCCCTGCCTCATCACTCATTTAATGAACCTGCATAAACAGTTACACACTGTTTATGTGCATTAGCAGATGGGATATTCAATGTAAAGGAATCTGTTAGGTCCAGTGAATTTCTCAATCACTCTAAGCCCCCACACAACATGACAGATTCTGATATAACAAGCCCAAGCAAAGTGTTGTCTTTCCTTGGACTCCTTGACTAACATGCTCTCTGATACAGATGTTGCTGGCAAAAACAAGAGCCTGTAGCCTTCTGGTCATAGATCAAAGACACTCCTGAATCCAAATGAGCTCAGTCCTCCAAGAATGCAGCACCTAGCTGTAAAGCACATTGTTGAGAGAGGGGACAAGGTCTTGAATCTTCTTCAAGACAAAAAAGACATCTCTGGGAAGACTCCTACCCCATACAGTGAAGCTGACTATGATAGTTGGAATTCACATGTTGATTTGACAATGAAAGACACTTCATTGTCTCAGATAGAAGACTATTAAGAGCCTTCTTGTTTTAGCTTCTGATGTCATCAGACATCTTAGTCCTGAGGCACCACCCACTGCATATCTGTGGTATTTAGATTCTGCATTTGGTACAGTAATAGACAGTAAGGAACTGTTTGTACCGTTCATGAACACATTAAAAGATCCTTCATCTACTTACATGATCTACAAGTAGTGCTGAGTTTTACAATGTGTAGAGGATGGGTATTATCACAATGCATTTAACAAACACCTTTAGCAGTTTTGCAGTGGCTTTTCGAACAATGGCTTGCTGACCGCCAACTAGAACTCAAAAAATATAATCCCCCACCATTTGCACAGTTGCTATGGTTATTCCAAACATTAGGAAGCTTAGGATGCTGGAATGAGACAGCATCTCAGTGTTATGAGAAATAAGGCTATATCTTATGTGCACGGTGTTTTTGAAAACACTATGAAAACACAGATTAAGTCATATTCAGGCAGTATTAAGTCAAAGAGTACAGTAAAAAATTAAGATAAAAGAAGTGTTTCTTAGTTGTCTTTACAGATACTGGCTCCCAAGTCACAACTGTCCCAGTCATTTTACCAGCAGTATCTGTTGGCACATGAATTCAAATCACTCTTTGAGTTACTAGAAGCTGAGGGAGCCAATATTCAACCTATTCCTTGTTTAGGATACATTGTGCTAGTTGTTTCTTTCTTTTTTTGTGTCATTTAGTTGACCCTGAATTACATGAAAAAAGAAAAAAAGAAAGAGTATGTAAAAACATTAAGAATGGAAGTTCTATGATTAACTAGCTGTTTTTTTATTAGCAAAAGATAATGTCCCAATAGACCAGAATCAAAATATTACTTGTATGTTGTATGTTGCATGAAGAAAATGTCTGGTTGCATGGCTCTATTATATATACTGAACAAAAATATAAACACAACACTTTTGTTTTTATGCTCCCATTTTTTATGAGATAAACTCAAAGATCTGAAACATTTTCTACATACACAAAATAACCATATCTTTCAAATATTGTTCACAAATCTGTCAAAATCTGTGATAGTGAGCACTTCTCCTTTGCCGAGATAATCCATCCCACCTCACAGGTGTGCCATATCAAGATGCTGATTAGACAGCATGATTATTGCACAGGTGTGCCTTAGACTGGCCACCTGTAAAAGGCCACTTTGAAAGGTTCAGTTGAATCACACAGCACAATGCCACAGATGTCGCAAGTTTTGAGGGAGCGTGCAATTGGCATGCTGACAGCAGGAATGTCCACCAGAGCTGTTGCTCGTGAATTGAATGTTCATTTCTCTACCATAAGCCGTCTCCAAAGGTGTTTCAGAGAATTTGGCAGTACATCCAACCAGCCTCACAACCGCAAACGACATATAACCACACCAGCCCAGGTCCTCCACATTCAGCATGTTCACCTCCATGATCGTCTGAGACCAGCCACTCGGACAGCTGCTGAAAAAATCGGATTGCAAAACCAAATAATTTTTGCACAAACTGTCAGAAACAGTCTCAGGGAAGCTCATCTGCATGCTGGTCGTCCTCATTGGGGTCTCGACTTGATTCCAGTTCTTCATCGTAACGGATTTTGACAGATTTGTGAACAATATTTAAGAGATATGGTTATTTTGTTTATCTAGAAAACGTTTCAGATCTTTGAGTTCATCTCATTAAAAATGGGAGCAAAAACAAAAGTGTTGCGTTTATATTTTTGTTCAGTGTATATATATATATATATATATATATATATATATATATATATATATAGTTTTAATTCATTTTGTGTGTGTTCTTTGAAGAAAGAGTGTTTTTTGAAGTTAGGTTTGATAGCCCATTTACGTATACTAGCTAGCCCTGCTTTGTTATGATATGAAAAAAGCCACATTTAATAATAATAATAATAATAATAATAATTATTATTATTATTATTATTATTATTATTATTATTATTATTATTATTATTAATAATAATAATAATAAAACATTATTTTTATAAATACATATTTTATTGTGCCTCCACTTTTATTGATTAAAAACTAAACCAAATTACAGAATCACAGAATAATGGCTGGCTAATTTGTACCTTTTAAAGTTTTTAAACTAAAGCATTCTAAAAAGTTAAACCTAGTGTAAAAATGGATTCTGGGGGAAAGAAAAGGCTGATTTGGGCATTCAGCCACTCATTATCAAAGTGTCTCAGTATCATACTGTAAAGGGTTCCATGCTGAAGTTAAGAATGTTTAGTTGAACCCCTTAAAAACAAGAACTCAATGTTTTGTCTGAAAGTGTATATGTCCTTAATATACAATGACTCCTTTTCCTCCCATTTAGCAAATCCTTTTGGATAGTATTGATCGCATTACAGGGCATTTGTTGTTAATCGGCCACTCAGCTTATATGGACCCAAAGTACTTGAAAGCTTGTAGGTGCTCTTTATAATGTCCCAATAGACCAGAATCAAAATATTACTTCCTAATATTTCCTGCTGGCTAAGCAGTTTAGGTCCAAATCTTAAAAACTTGAATGAGTAATCAATGCTTTCAGTGAGAAATAAAACAGAAGAGTGATAGGATAAAACATGAAGATAAAACTGATATTGATTTGAAATCGACCATCACTCTGCAAACAAAACACCACAATAACAATACTGTACTCATATCTAGTATGGTGGTATATAGTATTCACTTATAGTATACTCACCGCTTATCCTGGAGCCTATGGCAACTCAGGGCAAAAGGGAGGCTATACCCTGAACAAGGTGCCAGTCTATTACAAGGCACAAACAAACACCCACAATGGGCAATTTTGTAACAACAATTAGCATTAGCCTAATCAGCATGTCTTTGGAAATGGAAAGAAAGAGGAATACCCAGAAAACACCCACAAAGAACAGGGAGAACATGCAAATACAGATCCAAAGGCAGGACTTGAACCCTCAGCCCTTGAAGTACAAAGTCACTGTGCTAAACAGTAACCTTGTACTACGCTACCATGCCACCTAGGATAGTGTAGTAGTTTTACATTTTAGCACAGGAATACATATATACTATAGGAAAACAAACATTATTAAGACACCATGATTTCCTTCAGTATATTTAAATGCACTTCCGGGAACCAAAAAAAAAAAAATTCCATACCAGTCATTTCATTTGACTTAAGCGCAAGAGGAAATTTAAGTTACGCTACAAATAACACTAGATAGCTACTTCAGTTGTGACTATACTGTAGCTAGATATACTGTACGTATGGTTTGGTGCATTTCAAGTGTTACCCAATTATTTGGTCACATAATGTCATCATCACTAGCTTGAGATTGTTTAAGGTGTTTAAAGAAAGAACAAAGTCAAATTATTCTCCAAGCTGCACACATTTTTAAACAAACCTTGTTAGTCCAATCTTATTTTGTATGAAGGGTGTAAGTGCCCTGTTTAATATCTACTCTTCCTCCATGCCAAACAAATAATGCAATGCTCTTTTGCTCCACAATTGTCTGCTTTTTTTTTTAGATCATTTTTTTGCAGTTGTTTTGACTGCAATCATCATGACTCATCAAATAGATGCTGTACTAATTAAAAAATGATTTACTTGCATTATGGTGTGTCAGGGTATGCATGTACACTACCGCTCAAAAGTTTGGGATCAATTTCTTACTCTATGGTTATTCCTAATTTTTATTTCTTTCTACATTGTAAAGCAATGCTGGCAGAATCCAAAATATGCACTATTCTCTTTTAAACAGTTAATGTTAAGCTGTATCTGCTACACATAATCTGTAAAGCCTTCATAACGGCTCTAATCTGAGGAGAAGTTAACTGGTGATTTTTGAGGCTGGTAACTCCAAATGAACTTCTCCTCTGCAACAGAGGTTTTTTAAAGATTGTGCTTACACATTTTTAAAAAATTATTATTAAATATATTAAATTACATCACATTTTCTCTTACAAATAAAAATGCATTTATTACATTGTTATTTAGAAAATGCAGAAACAGGCTAGTGTACACAACCATAACAAAAAAAAAAAAAAAAAATCAACCTAAACAATAAATATAATCAATCATAAAGTATATTTCAAAATGGTAAAAGACAAAAATTCTTATAAATCCTCATAAGTCCCCATACAGTAAGTGTCTCAACAAAGCGTTTTCTGCTTAAGACTTAAGAAGTGCACACTGATTTGAGAGTAAACACTAATCAGATAACCATGACTGGGTAAAAGCCACTCTCATCTTGGCTGCTTGGTTTTGCTGTGTACATTAAATAATGAGTTCAAGGCTAAAATGGAAAATGGTTCATAATAAAGCAATATCCACTGTGTATGCTGAAAAAAAATAGAATGAAGGGCATATGGCCAAAACACTATATTGGAGCTGATTAAAAAAAAAAAAAAAAAAAAAAAAAAAATATATATATATATATATATATATATATATATATATATATATATATATATATATATATGTTATACATGATACAAAAAATGCAATACAATAGCATAAAAGCAATCTATATTGCTTCCCTTAAATATTTAAAGTTTCTAACCTCAGCTGTTTTGGAAAGATGATTTTGTATGTTCCCCAAAAATCCCCTTTTTTATCGCTATACCGTCTTGTAAATGATTTATATTTCTTTATGAGTATTGATACTAAAAGGTTTTTTAGAAGCATATGGCCTGTACAATTTGTTGCAAATAAAGCATTCTGTGCAAATTTAATGATTCTTCCCAAAAAAATCTCTAGTGTCTGTAACCATGTCAAATTCATGTTGCAATATCTTAACAATTTTGCATTTTAGAATAATACACTTTTTCAGGTTTATGTATTTTAGGTGAACTCTTAATTGGCCAAGTCTCATTTGGATAACAATTGAGAAAACTAAAAGATTTGAATTCAAAGGAAAAAATTGTATTTAACAAATGTGGTCTTTTTCGCATGAAGCAGAAACAGGAGCATACATGCTCTGTAAGCATAAAAAAACAGAAGCATATATTTTTTTTACTTTACCTTTTTCTAACTGCAATTCTTGCTTGTTGATCTATCTATCTATCTATCTATCTATCTATCTATCTATCTATCTACCTATCTATCTATCTATCTATCTATCTACACAAAGATACATTGTGTAAGCTTTTGATGCTGGTCTGTTATGTCAATTAAAACATTGGCTAAAGACTTTCACAGTCTGAAGTATAACTTTTATTAACATGGTATAAAGTATGAGATCCTGGTCAGTAACTGACAAGCTTTGATATGCAACAATATAATTATAGCATAAATTCTCCCTGTATTGTAATCCTCGTTCACTGTCTGTGAAACGTCTTTCTCACTCTTCTAGCAAGCGTCTTAATACCTTAAACCCTTTCAGACTGAGTGCACATAAACACCCCAAACTCTACAAAAGAAAAAAGTATAAAGCCAAGCCAGTCGAATTGTGATAAATCAAGTGGTTTGATAGATCTTTTTTACTTTTTTCTGTTCCTGAGTGAGACATGACTCAAAGAATGTCAAGGTATTTATTATCCTTTCCTGCCCCCCCCCCCCTCCCCCCATGCACCAGTTTCTTCCTTTGACAATATAAATAACATCATCCATGACATTCTTGCCTCTTACCACTTGTAAAGAGGATATCATTTAGGACAGAAATGAAAGAGCATGAGAAGGAAAACAACATTCAGTGTTTATTACTAGTGTTTGTACAGCCCTCTGTAGAAAAAGAAGGATTAGATAAAAGATGGGGATAAAAGACAATCTGATGAAAAACACAGTAAAACCCACTCAGCAACTCTTGATTAATGACAACTTAGTTTAGCAATGTTTATGCTAGAAAATTAGATACAAATCCTAGATAAATCCAGCAAAGACCTAAGATAAGACAATGTTTAGATAAAACAATAAACCATTCTGCTGACTCTTAGGAGCAAATTCAACAACAACATAAACACTATATTTAACAATATTCCAATCCTAACCCCATCCGGGGTGTACCCCACCTCATGCGATAGGTCTCCTGGGATAGGGTAAGGGCCTCCCATGACCATGTATACAGGATAAAATGGTATAGCCAATGAGTGAGTAAGTGACAATTCAATCAAACACAGTATACAGTACATATATAATATGCATGAATATTCTGTAACTATACATATATAGGTATTTGTTTATTTGTCTTTTGACTCCTAATCCACTCAACAATTTGGCACAGGTTTTACGCTAGATGCTCTTCCTGACACAACCTTCCCATTTTATCCAGACTTGGGACTGAAACTGCAACCAGTGGCTGGAGTTTAAGCATTGGCCTGGAATCGAACCTGGGCCATCCGCATGGTAGGCGAGTAACCTACTGTATCATTGAGCCACGCTTATATATATAGATACAATATAGACATATACTGTACATTACCACACAGATTTGAATTAAAGGCAAGACTTTCTCCCATATACAGTATATTGCATCTTTTGAATGGCTTGTACTGTATGTTAAGGTACCATGATATTTCCTCAAATGCTTAAAACCTGTTGTATCATCAAGTATCAGCTTAATCATAACTGTAACCCTAATGCTCAAAGTAATTAAACATATTGAGTACTGTTAACTTACAGTTTTTCTCCATTGGTTTCGCTCATACCTTAAAACAGAAATTACATTCTTAAAACAACATGGACAAACCTCCAAACCACTTGGCAATTGTTCACAACAGAATTGAATTTCCCATTCATTTAATCAAATTGCAAATGTCTAAGTACATCTTTGCAAATGATTAAGTACAGATAGCCTACATTTAGCACAATTTCCAAGTGAATAGATCTTGTTGATCTAAACTGATTGTTAATTCTCAGTCTAATGGTTGTTCTCTCCAAAATGTGTCAGCGTCATTTCATTGTATAAGTCATTACATGCACAATAGTCTGTTCAATCGTCAAAATTAGTCAAGACCATAATACCATGAATACCATACAGTAGGTGAATCCTTGGAACATTTGATTACAATTTATTACTGTACAGCAATTGACAGTCAGGTGAAACTAGAACTTGACTAATGAAGGTGGAGTTTTACACAGCTCAGATGACCGATCAAACAGTATGTTTAGTTACCTGACAGGTGCTGCCCATGACTGTGAATGCTGCCTAACATGTATGTAAAGAGCTTGACCATGCAGGACCAGTACTATTTCTGAACATGGAGGCACCTGGCCAAGTAAATGAACAAGGGCAGCTGCCTGCTCAAGGAAGAGGAGGAAGAGGAGGAGTACGGGTGCGTGGTGGTGGAATAGAGGCCATGGTGCACGAAGACACCATGCTGTCCCGGATGAAATTGGGCCACAGTCATGGACCATGTCATTAACCATGCACAACGCAATGGCGGAGGCAGGTCGCCGAGTGCAGCCTAATGTGCTTGCTCTACAGTCTTCTCCATCATCCAAACCTTTCGCAGGGAAAACAAGTATGTAGTCAGTGAATGATGGAATTATATGTTGTATAGGACAGAACACTGCACACTGTGTGTGTGCTTGTGTGTAAAACAACAATACAATTACATAGGTAACTCATTCTGTGAGAAATACATAAGGTATACTGTATGAATGAAGTGTCTATTGAATTCTATATCTAGGATTGGACGACAACCTTGCCTGGGAGGCAGAGGACAACTTCTTAATGAACAACAAGAACAAGAGATCTGTAACATAGTGAGGGCAAATAATGCCATCAAATTGAGACAGATCCGCGCTGCAATCCTACAAGATAATGCCATATTCCAAAATGTCAACTCTATAAGCATCTCCACAATTGACCTGACATTGAAGAAGCATCAGATGACAATGAAGCAAATTTACAGGGAACCATTTAAGAGGAACTTTGATAGAGGGAAAGAGCTGCGGTACCAGTATGTACTGTACATGTAAGTACCAGTCTTGGCCCATACAATACACAGAAGCTTCTCATCTTTTTGGACCGCCTTCATTTTGATGTGATCCCTGAAAATGAGAGAGGTCTTGTAGGGCCTCACCTACCACAATATGTCATTGTATGGGACAATGTAAATTTCCACCGTGGCCCTCTCATAAGGGCCTTGTTTACTACCCATCCAAGGATGGTCATGGTGTTCCTACCACCTTACTCTCCTTTCCTCAATCCTATTGAGGAGTTTTTCTCCACTTGGAGGTGGATAGTGTATGAGCATCGGGCTCAAGATCAGAGATCCCTGCTCCATGCAATGGATGCTGCATGTGAAGATATAACAGGAGATCATTGTAGGGGATGGTTGCGACATTCACGCCGTTTCTTCCCTCGTTGCATCGGAAGGGAGAATATACGCTGTGATGTGAACGAGAATCTGTGGCCACACAGACTGCAGCGTGTGGATGGTCAGGAGGGTGAGGACGGCGGGTTTGAGTTACAAAACTCCAGCTTTATTTATAGCACTCTAGTTTTTTGTTTGTGTGTTTATATTACAGTTTATTATGCTGTATACAGTTTCTTTTTGCTCTGATATATGGAAGTTACTTTGTGTGTGGTTGATCATTACAATAAAAAAAGTTACCATTTCCTTGGCAGTATTCAATTCAATTTTATTTATATAGCACTTTTAACAATGGTCATTGTCCCAAAGCAGCTTCACAAAAAAAAAATTAAAGATTTTTTTTTTTTTTTTTAGAAAAGAAAAGAAAAGAAAATATTTGGAAGTGTGTATGTGTGAGAAAAATGTGTCTAGATAATAATGAAATGAATGAATGATGAATGAAATGTCTCTGATGAGCAAGCCAAGGGTGACGGCGACAGTGGCAAGGAAAAACTCCCTGAGATGGCAATAGGAAGAAACCTTGAGAGGAACCAGACTCAACAGGGAACTCATCCACATCTGGGTGATAACAGATAGAAATAACATCAAGTGTGTTGTGCAGGTGAAAGTTCAATATATCAGAAGTTGTGTAGATTCAGTTCAGCAGTAGGTGCAGAGGGCAGATGGGGTCTGGATCACTGGAAGCACAGGAGCAGGATGGTAGCTCCAGCCATCATAAAGCAGAATCTAGCTGGAGCAGGTCCTTCTCAAGATGCCTTAGAAACCTCGCAGGGTTGGCCTTTGTCTACTGAAGCTGGCACAATCTCCAGATGCCTCAGGATGGGTAGAAAAATACAGAAAAGATGGAGAGAATTAGCGTAGTTGCCATTTAGGATAGGTTTACTGGAGTATGAGGTTATGGGATGAGTTACGCGTATGCCAGATTAAAGAGATGCGTCTTGAGCCTACTTTTGAATTGGGAAACCGTGTCTGCTCCCCGAACAGTGTCTGGAAGGCTATTCCAAAGCTTTGGAGCCAAATATGAAAATGCCCTGCCCCCTTTTGTAGATTTTAAAATTCTGGGAATTACCAGAAGTCCGGAGTTTTGTGATCTTAAGGGACGTGGTGGATTATAGCATATCAAAAGACTGGTTAGGTATGAGGGAGCTAAACCATTTAAAGCCTTGTATGTAAGTAGTACTATTTTGTAATTAATTCTAAATTGAACAGGTAGCCAGTGCAGGGATGATAATATAGGTGTTATATGATCATATTTTCTGGATCTAGTGAGAACCCTGGCGGCTGCATTTTGGACTAACTGAAGCTTGTTTATTGAGGATGCAGGACAACCACCTAGTAATGCATTACAATAGTCCAGTCTGGAGGTCATGAATGCATGAACTAGCTTTTCTGCATAAGATACGGATAGGATACTCATAAGTTTGGCAATATTTCTAAGATGGAAAAAGGCTGTTTTTGTGATATTGGAAATATGATTTTCAAAAGACAAGTTACTGTCTAATATCACGCCCAGGTCTTTTACTGTTGAGCTAGTAGTAACAGTACATCCTTCTAAACGCAGGCTGAATTGTGAAAGCGCTTGTGTGCTGGTTTTTGGGCCGATGAGTAATATCTCTGTCTTGTCTGAGTTTAGTAAAAGAAGGTTATTGGTCATCCAATCTTTTATGTCCTGGACACACTCTGTTAATCTAGACAACTTGGGTATTTCATCTGGTTTTGTTGAGATGTATAATTGGGTATCATCAGCATAACAATGGAAACTAATCCCATGCCTTCTAATGATGTTTCCCAGGGGAAGCATGTAAATTGAGAACAGGAGAGGTCCTAAAACTGACCCTTGTGGGACCCCATATTTCACTGGCATTACATCAGACGGTACTCCATTTAGATCTACAAAATGGTATCGATCAGACAGGTATGATCTAAACCATTTTAATGCCTGCCCCTGAATACCTATATGATTTTGTAGGCGATCTATGAGAATATTATGATCTATGGTGTCGAATGCAGCACTTAGATCAAGTAAGACTAGTATTGAGATGCAGCCTTGGTCTGAAGCTAAAAACAAGTCGTTTGCAATCTTAACTAGTGCAGTTTCTGTACTATGATGGGGCCTGAAACCTGACTGTTGTTTTCCTGCAAGAATGTGCATATTTGAGCTGATACAACTTTTTCTAATATTTTTGATATGAACGGAAGGTTTGAAATCGGTCTATAATTTATTATTTCATTCGCGTCCAAATTAGATTTTTTAAGAAGCGGCTTAATAACTGCCAGCTTCAAAGGTTTAGGGACGTGACCTAGATATAATGAAGAATTAATAGTGTTTAAAAGTGGCTTTTCAACTGTAAGCATCACTTCTTTTAAAAATCTGGTTGGTATTGGGTCTAACAGGCACGTTGTTGATTTAGCTGAGGTGATAAGTTTATACAGCTCTTCCTGTCCTATACCTGTAAAGCACTGAAAATCTAAATGTGAAGCTCTAGGCTGAACTAGATCATGAGATGCTATTAGAGGTTGAACCTCTGTTATTTTCTTCCTTATGCTATCGATTTTTTCATTAAAGAAGTCCATAAAATCTTCACTACTAAAATGTTGTGGATACTCTCTGCAGGCATCTTAGGTTTTGTTAGGCAGGCTACTGTACTAAATAAGAACTTGGGATTGTTTTGGTTTCTTGCTATCAGTGGGCTAAGATGCTCGGTCCTAGCGGTTTTTAGAGCCCGTCTATAGCTGCACATACTGTCTTTAAACGCAATTTGAAAAACTTCTAATTTAGTTTTTCTCCATTTTCGCTCAAGGTTACGGGTTGCTCTCTTTAGGGCGCGAGTATGACTATTGTACCAAGGAGCAAGTGTTTTATCTCTGCCTTTTTTTAATCTGATGGGAGCAACAGTGTCTAATGTACTGGTAAAAATAGTACCCATGCTGCTGGTCACTTCGTCTAGATCGTCTGCATTTAGGGGTCTAATAAGAATTTGGGACAGATCCGTTAGATTACTTGTGAATCTGTCTTTAGTAGTCGGATTCATATTTCTAACAAATCGATAACGTGGAGAGACACAGCTAATCTGTTCTCCGGGTAGAGTATATATCAGGAGGTGATGATCTGTGATATCATCACTTTAAGGTAAAATCTCTATATTAGTGACATCTATACCATGAGATATAATTAAATCTAGTGTATGATTACAGCGGTGAGTTGATCTATTTATATTTTGTTTAACCCCAAAGGAATTTAGTAAGTCCATAAATGCGAGGGCTAAAGTGTCGTTAGCATCATCTACATAAGTATGAGTGCAATGTGTGACTTCAAACCTTGGAGGCTACTCTTACCCTAAAATCCTATTAATTTTTTGTTTTATACACAGTTGTATTCTGTTAGCTAGACAAAAACAGTACAGTAACCATTGTCAATGAAGGACTGGGCTAAGACTGTAAGGTGGACATGGGGGATATTTTATGGTCCTTTGCCATAGTGACAAAACATCTAAACATTTTGACTTGCAGTGCTTACACAATGCCAAAGGGACGAAGCATTTTGGGGGCACTGACTGTTTAAATGAGAAGGAAATTTAGTATTGACACATAAGTGAACTGTTTTGGGAATGGTATGAGCTGTTGCAGGTGAACCATGGTGTTGTGCCGAACCATCCACATTATTTTGGCAAAAGCACCAAGAGTGTTCACAATGTCCGGTCTGTTTAAAGAAATGATCCAAAGCAATTGAAAAGGATATTAGCCATTTTTGTGGCACTGACTTTTTATATGGGAAAGTAATTTAGTTTTAATGCATGAGTGAACTGTTTTTGGAAAGATATGAGCTTTTGCAAGTGAGATATAGTGTTGTGCTAAACTGTAACACTGTTTTGCCAAATGATCTTAGAATTTTGAGAATCTAATTTCTGTTTCAAGAAATGAGCCAAACCAATGGAAAAAAGGGTCAATAATTACAATTAGTTAAAATTAATAGACCTTGATGAGTATTTAGAACTTTTTGGTATTTATGAGTTTGTAGAAATGACACTTTTCAAGTTAGCTGAACAAATTTGATATTTTAAGTATCTGTAAATACTTTAATAACAGTAACTGTCACCTGAAAGTTCCACCAACTTAAAATCTTTCAAAATAGCGATTTTGTGTCTGACATCATCAGGGCAATAAAGCACTGGTGGCTCAGTGTAGAAGTCTTCCTAGTATATCATAGGAGTAATAGTTCCTGGTACAGTCCAGTCCAATTTATATTTTTACTGTAATTATGCATCCAATTTACAGTGAAATTATCACACATGTGGCTAAAATTGTAAGTAAAATTGTGAGAATTAAAGAAACCCTATGTGCTTCTGGTTCATATTTTGTGGTTGCAAAAATCATCTTATGTATCACCAAACATAGTAAATAAAATAAATGATAAATAAAATATATTTATATGAATAAAAGAAAGGTTTTGTCTGTACATTGCACAGAACTCAGATATCCTCATGCTTAATACATCGGAAGAGCTAAAACCAGTCTCAGAAATTTTTTTGACTTTTTGTCTGTCAGTCTGTTTGTCTGTCTGTCCAGACGAATTTGTGCAAAACAAATGCAAAACTGCTGGCTGAAATGAATTTTGTCAGTCTTTCAGTATTTGCCTGAAATTAAATCCATAAATTAAATAAAAATGTTGAGTAAAAGTAAAGTTATGTGTTTTTGTGTTAATAAGTTAGGCAAAGAATCTCTGCCGTATAGGAAAACAGGTAGACATGTATGTGTGCTTCAACCTGAAATAATATGACTGAATACATTAAAGTTGATTAGCTTATTTTCAGCTTCATATATATATATATATATATATATACTAGTGAAAGAAACAGAAATATAGTATAAGAAATATACTATAGAAAGAAACAGTGATAGATAGATAGATAGATAGATAGATAGATAGATAGATAGATAGATAGATAGATAGCACAGCATACAGTAGCAATCACATTATTACCACACATCTAATAGCAGACAGGGTAACTGGATCTTAATATAAACTTAAAGTATAATCTAACTCATGTCAGAAAAAGAACATCAATGGTTTGAGTTTGCAATCACAGACTTTATCGACCTAACTTTGTTCTATATAAATACCTACTCTCTCAAATAATCAGAATGAATAAGACAGTGCATGAAGGAGCAATATCACAAAAGGTCACCTGTCAGTTCGAGATGGATGGAAAAAAGAGGACCCCAGAATAATGAAAGTCCAGGATCAGAGCAGCAGGTCCTAAATGAAGAAAATATCACGTTTGTTCCGCTGTCTGACCCATTGTCATTTAAAGAGCATGGGTATGAATTTCAATGAGTCCATATTAATCACTAATGATTTCACTTTGTCTCAGATTAGATGTCTTTAATAACTTAACTTAATAACTTAAGTTCTTAGTGCCAACATAAAAAAAAAAATGAAGAGTTGCTTTGTTAATTTCCTCACATTAAGATGTTAAATTTTAGGCCTGAGTGTAAAGGCAGTGCCAGTTGTGAGGACCTCCCTCTGTGACTGTGCTGATTAGGACATTTGCAGTAATGATTTCTTAACTGCCTTCTTGGTGGCCTCTTGGGGGATCAAATCATGTGTACATGGTGTTTGCACATTCTCCCTGTGCTAGGTGGATGTCTCTGGTTTCCTCCCACAGTTGAAATACATACATGTACTTGATTTGAAGCGCAGGATTTAATCAAATGACTGTTATGACATCTGGTTACAAAGTTGAAAAACTGTGTTGTGAAAATTTAATTTCTCTTGAAAAATGTATTTGAAAAACAGTTTAAGCTTTGCTTATAACTAGCAGATATGGTAAAATGAAGGAATTTGTTACAATAACTTGAACCACTATTTGTTCTACTGAGAAAGTGTATTGTACATTTTGCCCTAAATTATAGAATACAACAGAGAAAGATATCTAATAAAAAAAAAAAAAATGATTTCCTACACAACACCTACAGTATTTTCAGTTTTAAAACTTCATTGAATTCACCTTGCCCATTACTCACCACCGCAGTTTTCTTTTGGGATTGCCCTGTACGTTGTATTATCTATCTTTTCATAACTAGAACTGTTTTCCAGTCCTTCTGATGAAAAAAAGGTGACAACATGATGCTGCCACTCTCATGCTTCACTGCTTTTTACAAAAGTAAAATCACTTAAAATCACTTGCTTTTTACACAGATTACATTATATGTTTATAGAAATTATACATTGTAAATTATACATTATTCTAAACGGCATGTTCTGCTCTCTGTTTATGGTTCAATAATAACACTGAAAGAAGAAAAGGCAGAATTCACTCATGTACAGACCTCCAATAACATAACAGGTAATATGTGCTTTCTACACAAGATAATGATTACCACAGTGTTTTATGGATAGAAAAAATAGGATCATAATTAGAAAACAACTGAACACTTTTTTAATAAAGGCTTGTGCACAGTAAGAATACTATGTAATTTCTGATCCCCAACAACATCATCAAGCTGCTCTGCAGGAATAAGACAACTTCTGACAACATCTTCACTGACTGATTAATTTGTTTATATTAGTCACTGGTTAGCATTTATGGATTTCCTGCTGTCATCCTGATTTTTTTTAGGGCCCAAGTATCATGACATCAACCCTATTCCAGCATAGTGTGTGAAGATTTTTTAAATATCCAGGGCTTTTTGGGTATCTTAACACGTTCAGAAAGTAATGAAAATCAGCACACACATTGGAATCTGCTAGCATTAGGATGCCTAAGTGGCTGGGCCCTAGGCGTGGCACAGGGCCTTCACATAAACTGCATAGCTCATACAAACCTGCATGTATACATGCACATTTAGAACTCTTTGAGCTGAACGACTTTCAGTGTGCATATCATCTACTGGATCTACTTAATAGAAAGTCAGTTACAAGTCAAAACACACCCATGGGAATTTCATATATTTTCAGTTTGATCTCAAGACATAAAGGATGCAAAATTATAAAGGGATTCAGCCATGACGATGCCTTGAACTTATGCCGAAAAGTAGCTAATAATTTCCTGAGTGACATTAAATTGAGTGACATCACATTGAGTTACATCATAGTGTTATGCTTTTTTCCAGCATTCGGGGCTTTTTGGAGGTTTTAACAAAAAAATCCCCCTATTCTATAATTCTGTCATAATGGTTTTGGTATGTCCTCTGTAAATGCACTGTGCCCACTGTGCCCACTGTGTTTCTGGCGCACACAGGCGGAGATGGCACAGGTGCCAGGATATCATTGCTTGCAACTATAATTTTCCTATTATTGTTTATTTTTGTTACTTGTGTAATAATGAGGGCAGCATGGTAATGTAGTGGTTATCACTGTCGCCTTGCACCTCCAGGGTCCAGGTTCGATTCCCGGCCAGACCTGATTCCCGGCTCTGTGTGCATGGAGTTTGCATGTTTTCCCTGTGCTGTGTGTGCAACCCCCAAGATGTAACTAATTGGGATTTTTTTTTTTTTTTGCGTATTTCCAATACTGATTTTTATGCACAACAGTCCCTAGAGATTGGACAATTGTGCAGAAAGAAAATAATAAAACCAGTCCATCTGGCACCAACAACCATGCCATGTTTACAAGAGATCATACTTTATTCCCCATGCATCTGTTTGATGTGAACATGAACTAAAGCTCATGACTTGAATCTGCAAGATTTTATGAATTGCACTACTGCTACATAAGCAAATAAGTCACGTGTGCCAATGTGCCAGTGTCTCAATATAAGGCCTATCATAATCAAGGACAAATTTATCATCACAGGATACAGGTGCACACAAAGGATCAGGGAAAGCTTGTGATGAAAAAAAGTTCAATGATAAAATAACATTCCTTTTTCTGAGGGAATAATTGCTGCTATCAATCCACTAGAACCAGCACACAAAAGCAGAAGACATGCTGAGTGAAGAATATACTGTGGCGTGGGTAGGGTTTCGATTGGCAACCATCATGCTTTGCGGGAGGGGTTGTTATGTGTTCACCCTGTTGGGGAAAGGTGTTTGGGTTAGTGGCTTCGGCCAGGTTGTGTGTGTGTGTGTGTTAGATGTCTGTTTTATTGTGGATGTGTGTTTATTGATTGTGTGCAACTTGTTGAATGTGCTGTTCCTGCTATATATGCTGTATGGAGAATAAACTACTCCCAGCCATTTGCATTGGGCAGCAAGGTAGCTCACTTGTCTCTCCAAGTTCCTTCTTAGCGGTGAAAAACGCTACAATACATATCGTACAATATATATTGTACATTACAAACTGACTTTTTGTATCCAAAGAGCTTATACCTATTAGGAAAAAAACAACACAATGATATAATGCATTTTCACAGCGTGCATGTTGAGTGTATTTTACCACTGACCGGTTCTGTGCAGTACATCATGTTTTTTAATTGGGGCTATAGCTATATACAGGTAAATATAAATGATTATTAATTTTAACAATATAATATTTTATATAATATTATAGAATCTTAACAGTGGTATGTGTATAATTTGTGTAGTTCTTGGACAATAGGGTTTGAAGTTAAAAGCAATTCTCCCTGAGCTGATTATAGAGACATATCTAATGCATTCACATTCAACATGCCTGGAACAAGATTAACTTCAACCTCAGACATAGACATTACCAGTTTATAAGCAAGACAACAGAGTAGAACTAAAAGAGGGTTAACAACGTAAGTAATAGCAATAATGTTTTCCATCCTATTTTTAACATTAGCACTGTTAAGGTAACTGGAATAAGTGGTTATAGATATTACCCCTGAATTTTGACACTAATTTATAAATGAATGAAAATATATTTTCAGAGCAATCAATTTGATAAATACCTCTGACAACAAATAAAGGAAGAGAACATCACTTTTATATTTATTACAGTACGTTTGCGTGTGCATGTGCGTTTGTGTGTGAAAGTCATCCTACACAATAACTCCCCTTCTGCCATCCTTCTACTCTTTCATCCCCCTTACACCAGCTATGATTCTTTTCAAAGGTAAAGTGCAGGTTATTTTTTTTATTTTTACTTTATATTTTGTATTAATTATTTTTGTATGTATATTTTGCATTGTGGAACAAATCATTTGAGTTTCCATTATATTTGATGTGGAATTTGCTTTCATACATGAGTGCTTTGAATTAAAAACAGAGTTTCCAGAACTAATAATGCTTGCAATCTGTACAGCAGAAAAGAGCTCTAAGACAAAATGGCATCCGGGATTCCCTGAACGATTTAAAGGTGCAGAGACAATGCTGTTACATTTGGCATGTGAGATTAATTTCCTCAGGCACAGTTATGGTTTTTGGCCACATGACGGCAGTGTGGGGAAGGGGGCAGAGATTTAGTAAAGTGGATTGGTACTGTATGCTTTACATTGTATATTCATGTCAAAGGCATGAAAGATTCATTGTCGGACTTAAGAACAAATCTAACTTAAGAATGTGCTCCTGGAATGGAACTAGTTTGTAAGTCGGGGACTACCTGTATTAAAGTATTCTTTTCTATTAGGTTAATATGGAAATTCTTTATTTACTCATATTGCAACTGTAGAGCTGGACAAAAATAATTTTTTTTATATTTAAAAATTTTTGCATTTTTGCTTACCAAAGACAAAGGTATGTATGTTATTATATTGCATTTTCATTGCATTTTCATATGGGCAATGTTCTTATAGTGCTTAGATATACCTCAACTATAAGAGACAAAATAAGAAAAAATAAGAAAAATCGATTGGTCATCTACAAACAAGCAAGATTTCTGTCTCTGTAACATTTTTTTTAAGAGGCTCCTCTGTCCTTCACTTGTTACCTGTATAAATAGCATCTGTTATCAGTATAAAAGACACATGTCCACAACCTTAAACAGACTTCAAAATCCACTATGGCCAATAACAAAGAGCTGTCAAAGGACACCAGAAACTGTAGACCTGCACCAGGCTGGGAAGACTGAATCTGCAAAAGGCAAGCAGTTTAGTGTAAAGAAATCAACTGTGGGAGCAATTATAAGAAAATAGAAGACATACAAGACCACTGATAATCTTCATGTGGGGCTCAACGCAAGATCTCACCCCGTGGGGTCAAAAATATCACAAGAACTGTGAGCAAAAATCCCAGAACCACACAGGGGACCTAGTAAATGACCTGCAGAGAGCAGGGACCAAAGTAACAAAGGCTACCATCAGTAACACACTGCGTCGCCAGAGACTCAAATCCTGCAGTGACAGACATGTCCCCCTGCTTAAGCCAGTACATGTCCACGCTCGTCTGAAGTTTGCTAGAGAGCATTTGGATGACCCAGAAGGGGATTGGGAGAATGTCATCTGGTCAGATGAAACCAAAATAGAACATTTTGGTAAAAACTTTAAAAAAAATTGGTAAAAAAACATTTTGGTAAAAACTTATCCAAAGAACACCATACCTACTGTGAAGCATGGTGGTGGAAGCCCATGCTTTAGGGCTGTTTTTCTGCAAAGGGACCAGGACGACTGATCCGTGTAAAGGAAAGAATTACTGGGGACATGTTTTGTGAGATTTTGAGTGAAAACCTTCTTCCATCAGCTAGGGCATTGAAGATGAAAAGTGGCTGGGTCTTTCAGCATGACAATGATCCCAAACACACCGCCTGGGCAAAAAAGGAGTGGCTTTGTAAGAAGCATTTCTGGAGTGGCCTAGCCAGTCTCCATATCTCAACCCCATAGAAAATCTTTGGAGGGAGTTGAAAGTCCATGTTGCCCAGCGACAGCCCCAAAACATCAACAGGAATAGGCCAAAATACCAGCAACAGTGTGTGAAAACCTTGTGAAGGCTTACAGAAAATGTTTGACCTCTGTTATTGCCAACAAAGGGTATATAACAAAGTATTGAGATTAAATTTTGTTATTGACCAAATACTCATTTTCCACTTTCCACCATGATTTAAAAGACTTCTGTGACATACTGTACTGTATACTACTTCATGGAAAGAGGAAAAGAGAGACAGTATATATACAGTATATATATTATACAGTATATATATATATATATATATATATATATATATATATATATATAAAAGACATACAAGACCACTGATAATCTTCATGTGGGGTTCAACGCAAGATCTCACCCCGTGGGGTCAAAAAGATCACATATATATATTCATTCATTTATAAATTAGTGTCAAAATTCAGGGGTAATATCTATCTATCTATCTATCTATCTATCTATCTATATATATATATATATATATATAATATATATATACTGTCTCTCTTTTTCTCTTTCCATGAAGTAGTATACAGTACAGTATGTCACTGTGGTTACTGCAATCATACTTCCTTGTGAAATAATTATTCTCACTGTGTCTGTGATTCAAAAATATGTTTTATGCAGCTACATATCAGACCTACCATAATCAAGGACAAGGTTATCACCACAGGATACAGGTGCACACAGAGGATCAGGGAAAGCTTGTGATAAAAAAAAAATATGATAAAATAACATTCCTTTCTCTGAGGGTATAATTACTGCTGCCATCAATCCACTAGAACCAGCAGACGACAGCAGAGTTGCTAAAGCAGAATATAAATGTTGCACAATATATACACTCTAAACTGACATTTTATATCTAAAGAGCTTATTTCTATGAGGCAGACAAAAAATACGCAATAATATAATGCATTTTTACATTGTACAAATACTAATAAGGCAAATAAATGATAAAAAAAACATATTTTTTAAAGCAGTGTATTTTGCATGTGCTTTGACGCTATTCGTCTGTGGATAAAGCTGACTGAATGTAATGTTGTTGTTTTGTCTAAAACTTGGCTGAAACCTTCAATCTTGAATGATATGATATGCATCGGGGGATATAATGTTTTTAGATCTGATCGCACAAGAAAAGGAGAGGGGGTTCGATTTGTGCGATTTATGTCAAAAGTACGTTGAACTTTTCTTTCATTAAATCAATTGGCAAATCTAAATTCCTTAAATTAGTAGCTATTAAATTAAACCTTCCCAGCGGCGCTGACTTGGTAATTGTAGGTTGCTATCACCCACCGTCAGCTTTAACCGATGCCACTACTTTTCTCTCGGACATTTTACAAAACTTATCTGCCAGAGAGTTTATTCTTATGGGAGATTTAAATTGGTATTGGTGTCAACCTCTTTAAATGTATTGAAGGACATCTGCAATGTTGCCCCTAATGCAGTTAATACAGTCTCCAACACGATTAAACCCTATGGACAAGTCCACTTTGTTGGACATCATTCTAACAAATGCTCAACATAAATATTCTGCTCTTGGAATATTCTGTAATGATGTCAGTGATCATTGTATAGTAGCATGTGTAAAAAGTTGTAAACTTCCCAAAACTAAGTCACGTTTAAACTTTTTTAAAAAGGAATTATAAAAGTTTTAATGAGCAGGCTTTTCTGCATGATGTATTTCATAGTGACTTCCCACATGGAAAGAACCTATATGAGGATATATTCGCATATATGAAACCTATATGCAGTATATATGCACATATATCCTCACCTATATGAGGATATATGCGCATATATGAAACCTATATGCAGTATATATACGCATATATCCTCACCTACAGTATATGAGGATATATGCGCATATATCCTCACCTATATGCAGCCTATATGCAGTATATATGCATATATATGATAATATATATGCTGAATATAGGCAAAATTGAGGTGCATATATGTGCATATACAGGCCATATACTGTAGGTCTCCTGTATTGCTTCTTTATATCCACATATAAGCCCTATATGTACATACAAGATATGTCTCCTATATAGCTCAGGGCAGGATCTGGTCATTTTAGCTCATATCTCACTTTGGCAACTGTCATACATGATGCCTAGCTCATATTTTCTATTATCAAGGCAATAACTAAGAACTAACAAACAAAAAAAATGCAAAAAACTTGAACACGTGAAATTGGTATCACATGTAATTGGCATGGTATGGAATTTAACTATAGTTATACACATTTTAGAATTTCTGTCGCACTTCATTATCTGCTAATGACCCAAGGCAGGACACGCCCCCACGCCAATCACACGGAAATCAGTCCGGCTAATTTACATACTAGGCCACGCCCCCGGACACCGGCATGAAAAACACACACACAAAGACAGGCTTGAGTTTACACACAGATTTAGTTTTCTGCACGTTTGGAAGATGACACGCGCTACTACACATCCAAGGAAACTCTTCAGAATGTTCTGGAAAGTGGGAGGAGTTTACATTTACCTCAGAAGAAGACTGTGTGGCTCTGACGACGAACGGGAGCATTTTGAAGAGAGAATAGATCCAACGGAGGACACACTGGGTAAGTTATTAAGTCTTATATAACTCTTATTCTGATAATATCAAACTAATATTAGTAAATATTTTCCTCACTTCAGCTAGCTCTTGTCAGCTTGTACTCTATTTTGTAGAACATATAGTGTAGCAAATAACCTCGTGGCACTAATTGTTGTCGTCTGAAGTTTTAATAAATAATCATTTATTATTATTATACTGTCTTATTATTATCAATTCAAAGCTCACAAAGCTGAAAAGGTCCTCAAATATATATATTTTTTCTTCCTGTTGAGTTTTTTGTCTTATTTTTGTTCTTGTACTATATTTTTGTTCTTTTACTATTTTATTGTTCTTAAAAAAATATATATATATATATATATATTTTTAAAAAATATATATATAAAAAATATATATATATTTAAAAAAAATAAAATATATATATATATATATATATATATATATATATATATATTTTTTTTTTTTTTTTTTTTTTTTTTCTACATTTATTTATGTTGTCTAGCAGCTATGGATTTTAATAATTTTATTAATATCTAGGTAAAAATATAGGTGCATAGATGCACATAGGTACATGTATGCATGTATATATGTGTGCATATATGCACCTATATGTTTACCTAGATTTTAGTAATGCATACATATATGCGTACATATGTACGTGAATACATGTACCTATATAGGTACATATATGCATGTATATATGCATGGCTGGACTGGCCATAGGGCATACCTGGCATTTGCCCGGTGGGCCGATGGTGATTTTCGTCTTTTGTGGGCCGGCCGCCGATGTTTTTTTTTTTTTTTTGTAATGTTATAAACTATTAAAGGTGGCGGATTGGCCAATTGGTCATGATCGACTCTGGGCTGGACCAATTACAGCCGAGGAGGTCAGATGCACCCGCCCCCTTGCAACGGCTCAGCAATCACATATCATTGCTGAACAAAAATGGAGAACAAAAAACGCAAAGGAGCAGGAGGAGCCGAAAAAATTAGGGCCAAAAAGAAACTAGCCCTTCAGGCAGATGCTGCCAAATGTGCTAAAACATCACAGTTGTTTGGTGGCTATAGTGGAGCTTCCACTTCAGTAAAATTAGCAAGTGATGGAGGCCAGCAGCCGCAGGTTGAAGAGTGAAAGGGGAGGCAGGAGGAGGAGAGACCCGAGGCGGCCGCCGGTCCAAGTGGCAGAACTGAACCTGAGGTAGCCTAAGTAAAACCAAGTAAAACCATAAAAAAAACTTATAAACCAAGTAGGTGTAGCTTATTTTCGTTGTGCTTGCTAACTTTTTTCAGTCAGTTACAATAACTCCTACTGTGTACTAGTTAGCATGATGACAGAGTTTCTATGCTGGTGCTATGATGTTACTGAGAGTGAATTATTGATAAGGTTAGTTAGTATGGGTTGCCAAACGTACAAAAACGTAATCGACCCGTATTCAGAGATAAATATTACGCGTTACGTATTGAGGTAAAAAGGAACGCGATTTGTCCTGTATTTCAGCTAGAATGATAAAACAAACAAACAAAAAAAACACACAAAGCTGGAGTTATCCTGTGTCTTTACGCTGCGCAGCTGCCTCGGCTTCTCTCATTCTCTCCCCCTCCTTCTCCTGTTGATCAGCTGATCGGTTTATCAGCTGTTTGCTGGAGCCACAGCCATAAAAGCTGCTAGTCATGATCGGTTTGGATATGTGAGAGAGAGACAAAAAGGTGAAACCAGTAGGTTTACGTCCTTATTGAATCATCAGAGTTGAACAGGTGATGGAGAACGAATTCAATGGATGAGTTGAAGGGAAGTTATGAACTGTTTCTGAGAGACAAATAACACCAGGATCCTTTTCTACATAGCTGACAGCTGGTAACTGTGCAGGGGTGGGTCTAGCAAAGTTTTGCCAGGGGGCCAGGTAGGGCATTAACAAGGGAAGGGGGACACAAAGAAATACTTTTCTTTCTTATTCTCATTTTAAATGTCTAGCTTTTAAATAATTATCTGAATCTTACAACCAAAGTGGTCATTTGATGTTAAATGTATAGAAATCCATTATCGTTTATAGTAAATATTAAGTCTAAAAATATTAAGTCTCTGTAAGCCCAGTAAGCCTACCATCTGTGCAGTCTGAAATTATGTCGAAGAAAGATGTTGAATCTATTTAATTATTGTAGAAAAAATAGGGAGGAAGAATAGGAAGGATGGTGTAGGTTTAGGTTTATTAGATTGATACATATATACCAACAGGACAGTGTACATCGCTGTCAGAACAGCGTTTGTTTCCATTCAAAGGCTTTATGTACGCAAATATGCATGCATATATGTGCATATGTGTACATATAATATAGGAAAACTGCCAATTTTATATATGTCACATATATTAAAAACCTATATCAAACCTATATTTAAACATATATGTTTATATAGGTTTTTTCCGTGTGGGTTAAACGTTGTTTATAAAATGGTGGATGTAGAATGTGCATGATTTAAAAAAAAAAAAAAAAAAAACGTTTCTTTCCTTAATTAATAAGCATGTACCTATAAAAAAGTTTAGGGTCAGTGGTAAAGATAACGCTTGGTTTAATAATGCTATTGCAGCTGTTATCAGGAAAAGAGACACTGCTTGGGTCAAAGCTAAAGTCGGTAAAAATTTGGGCGGATTATAGAGCACTGAGAAACAAGTGCACTAAACTGATAAAAATACTAAAAGTGAATATTACCTTTACTAAATAGATAAAAATTTTGGAAATTAATTGAATCAATGGCTGGAGACATGGCACCTCCCACTCTTCCTGAGTTTCTTACAATTAATCATTTGTCCTCCCATTATTAAAAGGAGGCCAGTCGTCCATAAAATAAAATTATAAATAATATAAAATTTACAAATGCATATATTGTATAAACTATACAGATTGTGCAATATAAAAGGGTACGAGAAAGAAAAGATATGGCATGTAGGTATGACAGCAACAATATGAGTGAAACATATGAAGTAAGTATGAAATAAGATGATGTGTGACAGCAGAAGTGGGAGAGAGTGAAAAGTTGTTCCTTATTTATGTTCGTATAATTCAATTTATTTCAATCTTATTTATATAGCGCTTTTAACAATGGTCATTGTCTCAAAGCAGCTTCACAAAATGAAAAGAAAATTT
The DNA here is from genome assembly GCF_024256425.1 of Clarias gariepinus. Taxonomy (NCBI): domain Eukaryota; kingdom Metazoa; phylum Chordata; class Actinopteri; order Siluriformes; family Clariidae; genus Clarias; species Clarias gariepinus. Next base: position 18,698,814 of record NC_071104.1, read on the forward strand.
ATGGAAGTGTGTATGAGTTAGAAAAAATGTGTTTAGATATTAATGAGATTGTGAGATTGTCCCTGGTGAGCAAGCCAAGGGCGAAGGTGGCAAGGAAAAACTCCCTGAGATGGCAATAGGAAGAAACCTTATATAAGGAAAAAGCAATGTACAACATATGAGTCATGTGCAGTGTGGTTGGTAGTGTGGTGTGCTCCGACACAGGTGTGTTCAAGGAAACAAAGCAAGATCAATTAGTTGAGTGCCATGTGGTGTTCTAGTTGAGCGCCTCCTCAGTCTCTCTGTGGTGGCCCTCAAGGAGCAGAAGCACAGCCTATTGTTGGTGTGGCTTAATAAAATAAATTTTAATTTTATTTGTATAGTGCTTTTAACAATTGTCATTGTCGCAAAGCAGCTTTACACAATCAAACAAATTATTTAAGTTTGTATGGAATGTGAATGTGTATGAATCAAAATGGTCAGATAGTCCCTGATGAGCAAGCCGAGGGCAACAGTGGCAAGGAAAAACTCCCTGAGATGGCAATAGGAAGAAACCTTGAGAACCGGACTCAACTCATCCTTATTTGGGTGAAACAGAAAGCAGGAATTAATCTACATTCATACTGTGGAAATTCCAGTCCTGAACTATCGAGTGACTGCAGCCAAGTCAAGTCCTCAGAGAAACGGCTGTTAACATCAGTCAAGGCCAGAACCGTCTTCATGGTAGAGTGAAACCTACCCAAGACAATGGACGCATCCCAAAAAGACGCACCAGGATGAGTCAGACAGGTCCAAAAGGCAGAGGGCGCTCAGGAACAACATGTGTAGCTCGTCAGAGAGAGGGTAAGAGAAAGAGGGGGAGAGAGAACAGGAGAGAGGAGAGCAGAAGAAGAGACATAACAGTTAGGTATTTTCGCAGTCACATAATGTATAAGGTGAATGTATATTTTGTGTAAAGTGCAAGCAGGGACTCCGGCAGGACTAACTATAACTGCATAACTAAAAGGGAGAGCCAGAAGGAAACACAGACATGAGGGCTCCCTGTGATGTAAAGCAACCAATTACTTTATCGTCAACAAACCTGTTGATCAATGAGAGTGGGGAAGACAGCATCTAAACATACCAGTTCACCATAATACTTTACATCCATGAGTCACCCAGATCTGCTTCATTACCCAAGGCTATTTACAAAAATACTTGGGTAAATAAATAGGTTCTTAGCCTCGACTTAAACACTGAGACTGTGTCTAAGTCCTGATCACTATTTGAAAGGCTATTCCATAATTTTGGGGCTTTGTAAGAAAAAGCTCTGTCCCCTGCTCTAGTTTTCATAATATGCAGTACTGACAAGCAGCCTGCATCCTTTAATCGAAGGAGGCGTGGCGGATCGTAAGATGCGGCGCGAGACCATTTAATGCTTTATATGTCAAGAGTAGTATTTTAAAATCATGCGAAATTTCATAGGGAGCCAATGAAGTAAAGATAAGATACCAGACAGTAAGGCATTACACTAGTCCAACCTAGAGGTGATAAAAGCATGAACTAGTTTTTCTGCATCATTTAGTGACAATATATTCCTTAACTTGACAATATTCCTGAGGTGAAAGAATGCTATCCTGGTGATATTGTCTACATGAGCTTCAAATGAAAGACTAGAATCTCTCATGACACCAAAGTCTTTCACTGTTGCACTTGCTGGAACAGAAAGGCCATCTAAAGTCACAGTGTGATCTAAAAGCTTGCTTCTAGCTGCACGACTAGAACCTCTGTCTTATCAGGATTAAGTAGAAGGAAGTTAATTAGCATCCAGTCTCTTATATCCTTTACACATTGCTCAACATTAGCAAGTGTCTGAGGTCCTTTAATACTGTATCTTCCTGGCCTTGGTTTAGCACTGCTTTCTGTAGATTGAGTGCAGGTCAGGGAACTAGGTTTAAATGATGTGTTCAGCTTATCGCACCACCCTCTGTAGAGCTCGTCTGTCCTGCATGGTACTGTTCTCAAACCAGGTTGTAAAGTGCTTTTAGAATAGGAAAAAAAAAAAAAAATCCTTTTTTTTTCCAAAATATTTTCAAACGTTTCCAGAGAATGTGTCTTAGTTTGTCAAAACTTTACTACTTTGTCGAAACTCCCAAAATCTCTTGCAAAATTAAACATGCCACTAAAAATTTTTTTCTCTCTTCCCAAAGTTATTCCTTCCACCAAAACAATAGACACACCTTCATATAGTATGCCTTTCTCTTACAGAGCATCAAATTAACATTGATGCGATAAATTTAAGACACTACCATCAAAAGTGTTGATGTATGTTATTTTAAACAGATGTTTAACCTGTTTTTGTAACCGATTTAACTCTAATCACTAATTGTGCATGTGTGTGCACTAAACTTACTTTTCAGTAAGTTCACTAAGTTTTTTCAGCCCATGCATGCTATTTTGCATAAAAGTGCACCAATACTGGGCAGAATGTATTTAGGGTTTTGCAGAAATGTTGAATCAGATTAAAAAAAAAAAAAAAAAAAAAAAACATGTCTAACTTAGTGTTTAGGGTTTTGTGATAGAGTGAGTCATTTAATAAATAAGTTTTTTTCATCTGACCGTTTTCTTCCAAAAATAGGCTTCAGTGTTGTAGTAATTCAGAAACTCTATAAGTAGGAGTAATATTAAATGTAATAGAATGTAGAGAATATATATTAGGATACACAAAGAGTTCATAGGACGTGATAAACTGATTAGCCATATCATTAATACCACCTCCCTAATACTGCCTAGGTCCTTTGTGCTGCGAAAAAACAACTCTGTCACACCATGACATGAACTCCACAAGAGGTGTCCTGTGGTATCTGGTACCAAGGTACAAGCAGCACATTCTTAGATTCTTAAAGTACTATGAGTTGCTAGGTGGATCTGACTTGTTTTTCCAGCACACAGATGCTTAATCAGATTTAGATTTGGAGACTTGAATTTTGTCTTTGTAAAGTTTGGACTGCAAGTTTGGTGAGATGAAGGATGGATACAGAAGGGCTACTGTGTGTCAGCTTGTATTTTTGTTTAAGTTCTCTTTGTGAACCATACTCGCATAGATACACAGTCAGTCACAGTTTCACTTACAGCTCTCTCTCTCCCTCTTCCTCGTTTTTCACATTCTGTTCAGGTGTGTCCTCCCTCTGACTCCTGCCCTCCCTTACCAGATCAAGACTTGACCACATCTCTTCCACACCAGTCACGTTCCTCAAATCATTCCTGAACAATTTTTGCAGTGTGTCAGGGTGCATTATCCTACTGAAAGAGGCCTGAAATGTAATGAGATCATCAATTTTATTTACTTCACCTCTCAGTGGTTTTAATTTACGACTGAAAAAAAAAGGCCAATGCACATTTTTGTGTAAATTCTTCCAGAAGTCTGTTCATCTGTTCTGGGTTCAAAGGCTTGATTAATAAATTTATGGTGATTATTGTCATATTTCTGTACAACACTAGGATTAAAACCAGCATAATAGAATCTTTGTTGTTTTCATCAGAAAAAAAAACTCTAAAGATTAAGTTTACTTTTCTGTTGTACCTCTGAAATCTTCAACAGAGGTGTACAGTTTCTTTTCCTAGCTTTAGTTTCTAGTTTGCTTCTCAAACTGTTGGATTACAGAGTGCTTAAGTCTTCTGAGAATATTAATTTAAAATTGTAGGGCTATTTTCTTTGTTGGAAACCCTGCTGGCTGCTATCAGCATCTGTGAAAATTTTCTCTGAAAATGGATTCCCCTAAGTATGAATCATGTCAAATCTACAGTGTTCGTGATTATTCACGTTGGTCTCTCTAGGAACATTCCACCTGTAGTGTTATTATTTTGCAGGCATTAAAATATAATAGAGCCTAAGATTATTGCTTCTCCAAGGCTTGGCAGAACTGTGTGACACTAGGATCTTGCAGTGTTATTATTCCAAGCTTTGAATGAAAGTGTTTCGAGCCATGCAATAAATGCATCATGCTTAGTCATGATGGTGTGCTTGTTTTCAGAATATGCAACTATATAACATCTAGTGTATGAAAGAAAATGATTATTATATGATTTGTGTGTGTGTGTGTGTGTGTGTGTGTGTAAAATACAAATATCACCAGCTGTCCTACCTTATTGTCTGTGCATTACATGTACTGTAAAGTACAGATTGTGTTAATGTTTTAAGCATGTGGCATACATCTTTTGCATCTTTTTTTTTTTAATCTGCTGTTGCTGTTGATATTATAATTATGTTATGGGTGTTATAGAGGATATTGCTAGATAAAAAAGGTACAGTGTAAAGGGCTGTTTCATATAAATACATAATTTTTAACTTAAATACCTGGCTGGGTTTTTGCTGTTTGAGCTTTAGTACAGCACTATTGTTTTCAAAAAATTATTTTAGTTGCCTGCATTATTGTTGCATGTGAACCATCATATATACAGTATCTGTCACAAATTTCCTTGTTCACACAGTTAAAACAGGCTTTCTGAGCTAAGGAATTAGGTAGTGTCAGGGATAGACGGCTTTAAGCTTCATTACACATAATGTCCCTGGGTACATTCGTGGTATCTCCTGGGGTCTGCTTGGTATAGCTGTACTTACACTGTGCTTGACACCCTTAAGGCCACACTCAATCTGTTTATTGATTACAGATGCTATTGTAAAAAATTAAATGTCTATATGTAAAAAACAAACAAACAAAAAAACAATTAGAAGGCGTTTTGACTTACAGAAACCTGTACTGATTTTATTCTTACTGCATTGGTCCTGGAGAAACGTTGTTTCGTTTCACTGTGTACTAACTGTATATGGTTGAAGTGACAATAAAGCCGACTTGAACTTGAATGTTATTATGTCACATGCAGGAGTGGTGGCAGGTATATGCTGGCTTGGCAGTTGCCGAGAGCAGTTGCTACTGCAATCATGAAAAACAGCAAACAAGTATCATTATTCTAAGGAACAAAGTCTTATTTGCCCAAAGCAAAAAGTAAAATAAAAATGGTGCATAAATGCTTATGGTATAGAGCAGACCAGCACACAACAGTGCTTATGATACTACTGCATGCAATGCCTATAATAAAGCCCCACTCGGTTTCCACAGTGAAACACCAGTTTTGTGGGCCTAAAGCAATATTACCACACATCTGTACATAACTGCTTAATATTTCTTAGTATCTGATGCACACATCAAGTTTAGAGCATACTATTGTGCGGTGTTAGATTTTGCCATGGATTTAGTATATATTAGAGCATATTAGAACACAAACATATGTTTTCAGTATGGCTGCTAGTAGTGGAAAAAAATTTCAAACTATGTATTTGAGTCCTTGGAGGTTAAATTCATTCAGAAATTTTATATGTGAATCTACACAAGTTGTTTTTGAATATTGAACCAATTTTTCCACATATAGTAAGGGCTTTTTACATATGGATTTCCTTTTCATCTGTGATCATATATTATTCATGTTTTGTGAAGAGTCACATGCAATTTCCGGACATCTTATACTGAAATGCACTTCCATATACTTTTTATGTGATACCATATTACATATAAGCATAATCATGTGAAAAATGTATGTAATGAGGAAACTTATGCACATTTTATCCTAAGCCTGTGTACATGGTGCTCATCAATTAGGATGATAATGTCAGAAAGCAAGATCTAGAATAGAATTTGTTGCTATTTTATTTGTTGCTATTTTAGTCCCAAAACAGTTAAGTCAGAAAGCATGAGCAAGGCACTGAGAACGAAAGCCTTTTGTTTTCTGTTTTATTTTCTTTGATTAAAGCACATAAAAGCAAACAGAGTTCAGTCATTTTAACTGCTATTTTCTTTAGATTGCAATGAAAGGACAATTCTAAATAAAAAGCATCCAATAAGGGTGCAGTGTGCAGAAATACTGGACCACATGGACCTTCTGATTTACATACACGCTTTTATTATTTAAGTAATTTTAACATAGAATAATTGTGGTTACATTTTTTGACACTGCCAAAAAATATTTCTGAAACTTTAATTTTATCAGAACTTGATGAAATTAACCAAGGGCACCTAATTTGCCAAGCACCCTGCCTTTCTTCTTCTCCCCCCCCCCACCCAAAAAAAGGTAAACATTTTACTTGAAATCTATTTGTAACACCTTGTTAAAGTTGTATTTTTGCAAAAATAATGAAGTAAAGTGTAATACATTTTAGGACATGGAAGGTACAATTAAAACAGTATTAACAGCAGTGCTAGATGTTGCTGTGATGTTTATATTGTCCAACATGGTGAAATGGTGAATAATTGGTATATTATCCATAAGAAACATACACTATGGGCAATTAATAGTTGCTAGTCAGCCTATACTGTATGTTCACCCTTGCTAGTTTTCTTTGTGTCCTCCACTTTCCTCCTACAGTCCAAAAACTAGCAATATTGCCTGACTGGCATTTTCAAACTGTCCATATTGTAAGCCTGGGTGTGAGAATGTGCCGTGTGATGTGTTGGCACCCCATTCAGGCAGTACCCTGCATTGTGCTATAAATTCCCTGGGTTAGGCGATGTGCGTTTATATTGGATGGATGGATGGCTGGATGGATGGGTGGATGAGTGGATTTTAGCCTGTTTGCTGCATTTTATTTAACGTTTATGTTGTTACCGCTAGCTTTGCATATATGACAAAGAATGATTGGCCACATAGCTACATAACAAAACTGTCTTTAGGCAAACCTGCCTGTAAAGGAATACATCTTTGGCACACAGAAGTCAAAGCAGTCAAAACAATGTGCACCGTTTGGTTTAACCAGAGAACAAAGAACTACAGTCTATCTAACCAGGGTTTAGAGATGGATAAAGCTGTACCACATGCCCAGTTTTTGCTTGTGTTTGTTTGTTTTTGCTAACACACTTAAATTGGTTTAAAATACACTACTCACAAGTGCCTTACCTAAGCTCTCAGTAAATCAATACTGTTTCCAGTAATATAAAAACAAAGCACTTTCCTTTTCTAAATATAATACCAGTTTAAACCCTATTACATTACGGCATTTGACAGTGACTTACATTTGTATATCATTATACTGTACATCTGAGGGCCTTGCTCAATGCCCAACAGTGGCAACTTGGTGGTTGTGGAGTTTAAACTTGGGACCTTCTGTACTATAGTCCAATGGCTTAACCACTGAGCTCCCCATGGAAAACAACTGCTTCTTGTATTGCTGGTTTTACCTTGTACTCATACAGACTCAGAATCCAAATCTTTACCTCAAGTGATCACAACCTAAACACCGTGAACACTCCATTAACCAGGTGTGAATACTAATCATGGAAACTCTTTAGTCAGAAATCAGAAGGTCAGAACATAAATAGGTTCAAAAGTGTAAAATACAGAAGATACACATGGACAATACCATGAACATATCTTTGTGGATATGGCAGGGTTAATACTAATCAAACAATAGGAGGCTAAAACATTATTGGCTTAAGAGCAGTTGTTGGGGTCCATGGACATTGAGGACGTAATGTCTAAAAAATTAGGAGATGGGAAGACAAAAACAAACCCACTTTATTATTATCTTAAGCCTGTGAGTTCAGTAACTTGCTACTGTATAGAGGATGGAGTAATTTACCTATTTTCATTTTAAAATGTCAAGTTGAAGCTTGCTGGAGTTTTACAGCTTAGATTAAGCTGGTGCCTTATTGCAGCCTTCCTAAAACACATTCAATGGTTGGCGGCAAGGTCAACCAAACTGGCCTGGATCTCATCCAGAATACTGAGACAGTATTTATCCTCTCTCCTACCCATCCTCATTTGTCACCCTTTTTTTTTGTATTACATGCTATTGTTGCCCAAACCAAGACAGTAAGTGTTTTTATTTGAGAGTACTGGGATTGGGTAATAAGTATGGTGTGAAATGGCAGTGTCTTTAAAAAGTAATACACAACATGTATTTTGAATAATATGTCTAACACAGAGATTAGTGTATTACAAAAAGTGATGCAAAGTAAGTAAGATGTGCTGATAGTTTAGCATAAAAGGTCAATAGATAGGCTAAATAAGTTACAATGTCTTACAACCTGTAAATGACTGTTTTTCATCCAGTGACTTGCTACATAGCTACTTTATATAAGAAGATCTTAGGTAAGGGATTTCTCGTGGTTGTCTCCCTGCTTCTGAGGGCTTCAGGTGGTGCTTTGATGTGCTACTGGTGGCACTGGAGCTGAAACATAGCCAATGCTAGACATATGGTGCTCTAACCACTAGCCAGGGAAGGCAGATGCTGTAGGCACAGATGAGACAGGTGAAGAAGTGGATGCATCTAAAATAGATTGGTCTCTACTATTTCAAGAACAACATCATCTCTGTAAGATAAGAGATACAGTACTGCTCTTTCATGAAGATACAGCTGAGACAGTATAGGTGAAGAGGAATCCTATGAGAAGCTGCACAATCAGTACAAGCTGGTTTGACAGTGTCGAACCCTAATGATACAGTAAAAGAAATCTTTTTTAGTTAGTGTCACAGTATGAGGCACAAAAATGTAAGAGGGACTGAATGTTTTCCATGTATTAAGGGTAATGGTAAGGTATACAACAATAGCAGGTAAAACATAGGGATTATCTGTGTTAATTTTTAGAAGACTACTATTGACTGACAGGTGGTGAAAGGATGGTTGATTTTGTATAAATATATGAAAGTTACATTCATATAGCCATACCACTGAAATTTGAGATTATAATTTTAGAGATTCTCCCACAGTCCAAAGATTTATGTCTTATGACTTGCAGATTATGTTAATTGGCATTTCCAAATTGTCCCTAATTGTGTGTGTGTGTGTGTGTGTGTGTGTGTGTGTGTGTGTGTGTGTGTGTGTCATGATGGATTGGGACCTTGTCCAGGGTGTACCCTACCTCATGCCAAAAGTTTATTGAGATAGGTTCAGGGAAATTCTTCATGAGAGCCAGTTTTATCATGGTGCTTGTTGGGATTTGCTAATGCACTTGACAATACTGTTCTTGCCGAAATATTCCAGTGCAGCTGGCCTTCGTCTCTTAAAATAACAACAGTCAGTTGATATGTGATTCTAGAAAATAGAATACATAAATCCTACTACATGTGTAATACATATGTAGTGCAGATTATGATAATAATGATGATGATGAAGATGCTTATCCAACCATACATGATCTACACCTCTCATCCTGAACATATCTAAAAGAACTTTGGCTTTGGATTCTAGTAGGAAACTGAACAACCTTGACTGATATACAGCTGATCCACTATAGCTACCACAAAGGTGCATGAGGCATTTCTTATTTGCATATTAATACATATTAATAGGTTTTTGCTTTATTTTTGAAGGGTATGGGGATGGTCCGAGGTGTCATGTCCAACCTAATAGTCCTTTAATGAAGAATTAGAGGTTTAATTAATGAGAGACTTATATTAATGAATATGCATATTAATGAATGGTGTATGTCTATCATTAACTGAAACACATCATTTCATGGCATGTCCGCTAGAAAATTAAAAGGTTAAAGAAATCACCCTCTAGGAAATAAAATGGCTGAGGAAGCAACATTTGCAGGACAGAACCCATCTGTCTTGTATTATAGCTAATATTGTTTTTTATCTTGTTCTTGTATTGTTCTGCCTCGAAAATGCACTTAAGAAAAAGCTTATTTAGTCAAAAGTAGTTAGGAAGAATTATGCTCTTGTAAATCAATGTTGTGAGGAGTATTTTCAAAAATGGACAAAATTATTTGTTTTACTAAGATCACAGTCACACCGGCAAATATTGCTGTAATATTCATGATTTCATTGAAGAAAATGCCATTCAATATTAAGCTATGATAAATGAACAATTCTTCAGACACTATGTCTCCTCAATGCCGACTCCCCACCTGTTCAGCTATTTAATAATAAATATTTCCTGTAGCTTCTCTCTGCCTCTGGGAACTTCCAGAGCATCAGCAGTTTTTATGAGTTAATTGACACAGGAGGGTTTTTTTTTTTTTTTTTTTTTGCCATAGTGAACAGGATAGAATTCACCCCTGTTAAGATGTTCATTATAGGGGGATGCACACACACACACACACACACACACATATGTGATATAATATGCCTTAAGTCTGTCTTCTCCCATATCTCTTAGAAAAATACATTTGCCTTGCCATTCTTTATCAAACCCACATCAGGTAGTGTCAGGTCTCGTAAAAACAGCTCATCTCTCTACAGGAACAAGCGCAGGTTGTTGGTGAAAATTTGATATTGAATAAAAGTAGGATTACATTTATGCTGATCAGCTGTTCTATCATCATATTCTTGACACAGCACACATTCTTAAGCTGCAATAAAATAGAGTTTGCATATGATTACTCACAAACTCAGCTATTAGACTGCTCCCTTTAACAGAGTATAGATCTCTACTGACATCTTCTGGCTAAAAGCAGCCTTTTTTTAAAAAAAGCTTATTTTTTTTACATGAAAGATTTATTTAGTTCCTCAGAGCCCAAAAGGTAGCATGCTTGGATACACAATAGACTAAAACACAACTTTATTTGACTTTATTTGACAATACCAAAGAGCTGTTATTATTTTTTAAATATGATTGAATGTTAAGGCATGGAGTTTGCATGTTCTCCCCGTGCTCGGTGGTTTCCTCCGGGTACTCCAGTTTCATCCCACAGTCCAAAGATATGCAGGTTAGGCTAATTGGCGTTCCCAAATTGCCTGTAGTGTGTGAATGTGAGTGTGTGTATGTGTGTGTGTGTGTGTGTGTGTGCCCCGCAATGGATTAGCACCCTGCCTCGTGCCCTGTATAGGCTCCAGGTCCCCACGACTCTTTATTCAATTCAATTCAATTTTATTTGTATAGCGCTTTTAGCAATTTTCATTGCCGCAAAGCAGCTTTACATAGTCAAAAGAATTATTTAGGTTTGTATGAAATGTGAATTTGTATGAATCAAAATGGTCAGTTTGTCCCTGGTGAGCAAGCCGAGGGCGACAGTGGCAAGGAATACAGATACCTTTATACAGAATAAAGCGGTATAGAAGATGAGTGAGTGAGTGAATTTTAGGGTCACTTTGTCCACTTCACAACCTCACAACAACTACCTTGTGCTTTTGACGCCATCATTTAAAAAAAAAAAAAAAAAAAAAAAAAAATATATATATATATATATATATATATATATATATATATATATATATATTTTAGATAGCCCCAAGCACATTTTTTAAAGTTATGAGCACTAGGTGGTGCCCAAAACTATGTAATGAGTGTATAAACATCCTGAAAACTGCAGCACAATGTTGAGTTTATAATGTTGAGCTCTATGCAGCATATATTTTAAAAGGTTGTTATGAATAATTGCTGCCACTGAATCATTATCACAAGTCTGTACTTACTTTGTGTCCTGCGATGGATTGGAACTGCATCCTGGGTCTACCCCACCTAATGTCCCAATTACCCCTGAGAAAGGCTCCAGGCCTCCCTCGATTCTGTACAGGATGGCTACTGCAGTTCATCTCACGTATACTGCACTTAAATGCTACAGTACAGTATACACTGTTTAAAACATAGCAGTATTGTGAATAGTCTTGATAAGCTGAGTAAAAATAAAAACATATTAATCAATTAACTGACCTATTGATTGATTAAATGATTAACAGAGGGCCTTCCCTTGTGTGTTCTGCATTTTCCTCTCTGTTCAAGACCAATAAAACACTTCAAATTCCACAATGCCACTGGAATAGGTCCATGTAGTTTAATTAGACATATTCACTTCATATTTCAGTGTGACCTTGAATAAAATTGCTATATTACTTTTAATATGGTCACCCTGCTGCCAACTAGGTTATGTCACAAAAATCATTATTTTTTATTCATCTACAAATCTGTCAGTCTAATTTTCATTGAGACATAGCAGCACGGACAGGACTGTGGTAATAAATAATAATGAGCCATGAATCATTATATTCCTAAGATAATTTTTATAATTTTTTATTTTATTTTATTTTATTTTGTGTAGAAGAACACGGATGAGGATTCTCAACTGCTGCTCTATATCCAGCATGCGTAGAATTTAAAACATGTATAACATATACACCAATCAGCCATAACATTAACAGCACATACGCTAATTTTTTGTGATAATATTGTGTTTAAGGCGTAATGATACAGGTAATAATTGTACAAAGAATGTATTGAATGCAAATGAAGAGTAGGTTTTAAAACGCAAAGGCTAATTCATTAAAACATTGGCTGGAATTCCATTTGAGGATTGTATCAACAATAAATTTATCAATTGAGAACTTTAGAGAATATATTGCATTTAATTAGGGTGTATCTATTGGGTGTGCCTTTGGAAACTTTAGAAACTTTAGAAACTTAAAACAGCATTTCAGTATTTTTATATATATGGATAATGTCCATATTTCCTATAACAATATTGCAAGGGACAAATCAAACACTTGGGCAAAAAAAATTGAATCAAAATGAACCAAAAACAATAGAATGGTGGTGACATTTGTAGAGTCATTGTTCTCGTGCTTATTTGCATGTCAGGTGTATCATGTCACAGTGTGGGTTGCACAGAGTGGCGCACTGTCTTTGGTGAGTAAGGTGGGCTACTGCCTAGGAAGGTCTCCCACTCTCCCACGCCTAAGGGTGATAGCTTTAGCAAAAAAAAAAAAAACTACAGTTTATTCTTAACACTGTGAATATATAGTATATTAGTTTTACACTATGGGTAATGAACTGATGGTCAACAAAAATAGATATAAATAAAATAAAATATATAAATAAAATAGGCGCAAGATAAACACTATGTAGCTATGTCATCTTTTTGAGTAAATTATAATCAGTGTTGGGTGTAACTATGCAATTAGGGTGTAATTATTTATTAATATTATTATTGAGGATGACATCATATAAATATGGACATAATAATTTAATTGGAATTTTGTAGAGTGAAGTTCCTTTAACAGACATTTCTTGCACAGGGAGTACTAATTAATTCTCCCTGATTAGTAGCGTTTCTTAAATAGACCGTTAATGGACAGTTTAGAAGACGTGATTTATTTATCATCACAAAAGTGGATGATATGGAGGGTCGAAACAATGTTTGAATTTCCGAAGAGTTAGTTATTGTTCATATTAGCGAAGACGAGGAAACACATTTCACAAAACAGTAATTGCTTCTGTTGTAGAATCTGACATATTAGCCGCAGATTCCGTGCCTCAATTTTCTTTTTAAAAATCATCACCTGCGTTTTCTGATGCTGCAATATTCAGACGTTATGTGGATAGTTCTGAATACGCCATGTGATTGAGCAGTGGTTATCATTATACTGTCCTACTCCGTCTTCTAAACTGTCCAACAGCAGGCTGTTTACCATTCAGGGAGAATGAAGCAAAAAGTCCGTCTACACTGAAATAACGTCCGGTTACACTGAGAATCTCATACTGTAGGTGAATGTGCGTGCATCTCAAGGGTGTGTGTGCACGGATAGTTTGTGTGTGTATGTATGTGCGTGCATCTCATAGTTGTGTGTGTGCGCGTCTCATAGGTGTGTGTGCATGGAGAGTTTGTGTGTGTATGTGCGTGCATCTCATAGGTGTGTGTGCACGGAGAGTTTGTGTGTATGTGCGCGCGTCTCATATGTAGTTGTTTGAGCAGTTAGTAGTATATATGTATGTTTGACTATTTCATATATGTGTATGCAATATGTGTGTTTTATGTGTGTGCACGAGTGAAGTTTGATTTAAGCTCTATATGGCGTCTCATACCTATCTCACCTATGCGGTTTGACTATGTGAGGACCAGCGCGCGGAAAGATGGAAACCTAATCACAGCTCCAAAGCTCGCGGTAAATCATGATGAACTGTACTTCGAAATCGCGTAGCTGAGATAGGGGTATTATTGGTTAACAGATTATGGGCCAAACTTCGCTGAGTAATGATGGTTTAATAATTATGAAGGTCTTGACTAAAACAACATGCGTGAGGAATCACAAAGGAGTTTAAACCTTCTGCAATTGAAAAGCATCACATCTATAAATGCAGACATTTTGATAGTTTGCTGATCTGGAGCTTTTAGGTGTGTGTTAACAAAATGCGAAAAGGGATAAACATATGCAATGGTCTTAAAGAAGCAATTGTTGCTACACATCAATCTGAAAAGGGTTATAAAACCATTTGCAAACAATTTGGAGTTTACCATTCTACAGTAAGAAAGATTATTCACAAATGGGAAACACAGAGCCACATCTCAGACCCTACAGACTTCACTGAACATGGTAAATGCTCAACATGATTGTACAATATGGTTTATTTGGAAGGGTTCCCTCTTCTGTTGAAATAGAACATGGAGGCATGACTGAGGTTCACAAAACTGCAACCTGAACAAGGCACAATGGAACAATATCCTATAAACAAATGAGACCGAAGTGCAGTTGTTTGGCCTTAATGGCTAGTGATATGTTTGGGGAAAATTAAACAGCATTTCAGCAAAAAAAAAAAAAAAAAAAAAAACTTACCCACTGCCAAGCACGTCAGCGGAACAGTGATGCTTAAGGCTTGTTTTTGCATCATTTTAAATTTTAGGTCACAGGGCGACCTTTCGTCAACTTACACTGAAATGTCCTCATAAAGGTTTTCTGTGATTTTATTGACTTGGTCCTGAGCTCAGTCGGGAATTTGGCTCTAGGCCAAACGTGGCATGTGGACAGATGTTAATTGCCTGCAACTTCTCTCTTAAAATGTGTGGTCGGTGGCCAGCTGGCCAACACTTTGCAATTTTCCTTTCATCTATATTGTGTTTAAGGGCTAATATTTTGTGATAATATTGTGTTTAGGGGTAATGATACGGGTAATAATTGTACATAGAATGTATGGAATGCTAATAAAAGACCTTGTGGGCCTTTAAGAGTAGGTTTAAAACGCAAAGGCTAATTAAAACACTGGCTGGCATTGCATTTGCGGATTGTATCAACAATGAATTCATCAATTGAGAACTTTACAGAATATATTGCATTTAATTAGGGTGTATCTATTGGGTGTGCCTTTGGAAACTTAAAACAGCATTTCAGTATTTTTGAATATTTTTCTCTCATAAAGTGTTTCAAACAGTAATGGTGACAAATACTGTAGAAACAGCTGATAATGTCCATTTTGCCTATAACAATACGGGCACCATATTGCTGGGGACAATACAAGACCGAAGTGCAGTTGTTTGGCCTTAATGGCTAGTGATATGTTTGGGGAAAATCGAACAGCATTTCAGCAAAAAAAAACAACAACTCTTACTCACTGCCAAGCATGTCAGAGGAACAGTGATGCTTAAGGCTTGTTTTTGCATCATTTTAAATTTTAGGTCACAGGGCGACCTTTTGTTAACTTACATTGATTTTATTGACTTGGTCCTGAGCTCAGTTGGGAATTTGGCTCTAGGCCAAACGTGGCATGTGGACAGATGTTAATTGCCTGCAACTTCTCTCTTAAAATTTGTGGTCGGTGGCCAGCTGGCCAACACTTTGCAATTTTTCCTTTCATCTGAATGGTAACACATTTCATTTTCATTTTCATTTTGTTTGACTAAACCTGCAAATTAATTAATGGAATAATAATTTATTATGGCTAAAGACACATAGCGCAGAGTTGACAGTGTGAGTGGATGATTTTAAAAAGAATCGGAAAACAACCATGCTTTTTCATTAAAAGCCATTAATTGTGAAAATTTAAAGTCATAAGACAATTAAAAATAAATAAATAAAACAATAACAAATAAATAACAGAGGTTAAGATAATACTGTCATAATGTCATCATTCTTGTGCTGTTAAGTCTAGTCAACACTGCTCAATTAGAATATCTAAACACTGCTCTGCACTGTACAGCACTAATTTATTCTTTCTATATATTCTGGATTTTTTTCGCTTTATGTCTACTTGCTGGATAACTTCTTCCCCTCATGTTTCAATAATTAAGCATTGGTTCCGAATAGAAATCTCATGATAATCTTAAATAATAAAATATCTCATTTGAATAATATATATATATATATATATATTTATATATATAAACACATATTAAATGATTGACAAATGCTGTGTAAATTCCTGACTATGTGTACATTACCTGCAATAAATTCCACTTTTATTATTAATTGTGCAACATTAATACTTACTAGAGGAGGTAAATATAATTTAAATTATATATTATGCATTATGGAATGATATGTTATGCATTTTTGAGATTGGCAGCTGGCAAATATACTCTCTTTAGATTTAACTGCAACCAATATATCAGTCCATACAGGCCTCAGGCACTCTCATATTGCTGCGAAATTTAGTGACAGCCACACTTTCACTATGATAACATCTGAACAAAGAGCTACACTCATACTCTGTTGTGCACTCTTTATTCTCATGTATATTCATTCAATATTTTATAATCTCAATAGGGACAGTGTTTGAATTTGACATGCAGTATTTATACAGAGATTTGGTATAAATGTGTGTGTGTATGTGTGCGGGGGCACGTCCTGTTTTCTTTATTTTGCTTTATTTGTACTTTTTGTCTGTAAACTGGGAAAATTCTTATAGATGCGTTTTCTGTCTTAACGCCATGAGGCACTGATGTGTCTTGATCACTACTTATGAGGACATCCGCGTGTTCTTTCTATCCTTCGTGTGTCTTTCTGGCCTTGCTGTAGTGTGGTGATTAAATGCTCAATATTGAAAATATAAGGGGCTTGCTGCCACACTGGCTAAGTGACTACATTAATGAATTGCACCCCACTGAGCGTGGTCTCATTATGGAGGGATGCCTTCACAAGACAGAGCTCTAATGTGTACTGCTTTGTCAATAATGACTGTTTTTGCCAGATTCTATCTTTTTAAATCCCTTTCTGCCTCTGAAATATTTCTTTTGCTTTAAAATTTTGACACATTTGTCATATGTCAGGTTAAATTTGGAACAACAAATCCTTCACCCTTCACTGAACTGTGGCTTTCACCCAACACAATAATATTCAGATAAAGTTATATGAAATTTTTACCCATAAAATGTAAATGGTATCCACAAAGGATTGACACCCTTCTAAGTACAACAATTTTATTTTGCTAACCAATGTTTCCTTAAACCAGTCGGTCAACGCCTCAAAAGCAGGGATGCAACACATTTAGACAAGGTGGTGAGGAGAGTTGGTTCGGTGGTTGGTTTAGAACTAGACTCCCTCTGGAAAGTGCTGGAGAGAAGGGCATTAAACAAAATGCTGTCCATCATGGCCAACTCCGACCACCCACTGCACATGGTTTTTGCAAACAGAAAACTGTATTCAGTGAAAGACTTCTGTCGCAAAGCTGCTCAGCTGACAGCCTCAGGAAATACTTTGTTCCCAGAGCCATTTGGCTTTTCTACACCTCTTTACTGGGGCATGCAAGTGTGGAATAGGAGATCTAGGCCTAAGGCTCTCCTGCTATATACATCACAATGCTACCAACATAACACTCTCATCTGTTAGCTTCATGGTCTGCTCACTACTCTCAGTATGACATATTACACCAATATGCATAGATTTCAGTTAGTGTCACTTTCATGCTGTTCTCTGCACAATTATTACTATTTACACTGTTGTCACTTAAATATAAGTGCACATCCAGGTTGCACTGTATTTCACTTAATTTTATTTGTTAGTATTATCAATTTATGCCCTTTTCATTCTTAGATTTGACTTTATGATGCAGTGCCAGTCCAACACCTGGTTAAAATAGGAGGGTTGTGCAACCTTGTGTGCGGACTGAATGGTCTGCTGTGGCAACCCTATGCTGGGAGCAGCCCAAAGACCAACAACAGCATATATCATGTAGTTTTTGTTTTTTGTTTTTGGTTAGCATTGCACTAGTAACTTTTGGTCAGCTCTCACATTTAACCTGTGTATACTGTACTATGTGTAAGATATACAGTGCGTATACACTACCTGTCCAAAAAATACCATTGCCATTTCAAAAGGGTCAACAAATTAGCTTGCATCATGCAAAGAAAATAACTAGCCACATTTGAAATGACTGGAAATTGATATGTATACATATACAGTACATATACACAAGAAACCTTTAATAATGCCCAGAATTTATATACTGTAGTCAAATTACAATAATGGTGTAGTTGCATGAATTTTAGTTTTTCTGGAGAAAGTCTGAAAGGTATAGTTTAGTACTAGGTTCAATACATTAGTGTACATCAGTGTCCATAGTGTACTGTACATAAGTATTTGTTTTATTAGCAATGTTTGAATATGAGAGTGTATGTATGTACAGTACGTATCTCTAAATTTGGCTCAAAGATTTAATAGGCTTTGACTGGATGATTACTGCAGTGTTTCACCTTGCAAGAATTATTTTAACTTTAAATTATGCGGTATGTATCTTCACATTGTTTTAGCAGCAATTTCAAAAAGTATATAAAAGATCATGTCAGGGTAAGAAGGGAAGTGCATGAAGTGATGCAACATTATGTGACAATGAAATGAAGTCACATTACTATCTAAATAATCAGTTCACCCTGTTATCAATGTTTTTTTTTTCTTCCATGATAGTATTGGTTTCATGGGATTTAGTATGGGATTAATCGGGTGCCAAACTTCACAGGAATAGACAAATAAAAAACAGAGAAATAAACAGAGAAATACAAAAAAAAAAAACAAGAGCTACATCTCTGACCCTACAGGCCTCACTGAGCCTGGTAAATGTTAAAGTCCATGACAGAACAATTAGAAGAAGACTGAACCAGTACGGTTTGTTTGAAAGGGTCCAGGAGAAAGCCTCTTCTGTCTACAGTAAATACTGTAGAAAATGGAAACACAACTGAGGTTAGCAACACTGCATGTGAACAAAGCAAAAGCCTTCTGTCCTATGTACAGATAAGAAAAGTACTGTAGCGTTGTTTGGCCTAAATGCTCAGTGCCATGTTTGGGGAAAACCAAACAGCAAAAACACCTCATACACACTGTCAAACATCACAATGGAAGGTTCATAATTTGGGCTTGTTTTTCAAACCACAGGAACTGGGCACTTTGCAGTTATTAAGTCAACCATGAACTTCTCAGTATATTAGAGAATTCTAGAGGCAAATGTGAAGCCATCTGTCTGACAACTAAAGCTTGGTCAAAATTGGGTCATGCAACAGGATAATGATCTGAAGCACACCAGCAAATGGCCCAAAACAATGTGAGAAGCTGATGAAATCATACAAAAAATGATTACTTCTAATAATTGCTGCTAAACGTAGATTTACAAGCTATTGAATCAAGTTATTGAAACAACGTTTTGAATTAAGTTAATAACCCAGCACTACAGAACCACTGCCTTTCATTTATCAGAGTATGGCTTCCAATTTTTCGGCACACATATGTCCCACACTTTGGCACCTAAGCCAATTATATGCCTCTAGTGAACCAACTCAAGGCTGACTTTTAAAGAACTCCTCGTTGTGACTGTATAAATACAATTGCTTTAAATGGACATGCTTCATACATTTTATTTGCTTCAGTGTCTTCACAGTGTATTGACGAGCTCATGCTCTAAATAGCCTCCATTTTATCTATGAAAAAAAATTCTTTGTCATTAAATATTGAGTTTATAATATGGAATAAAGCTACTGATTGTAGATGGTATTATACATATTAATTATGTAGTTTATTTACATTTATTGACAGTTTTACCTCAAGCATTACAATAATTTTTTTCTAAGAAAAGAATAGTTAATGATTAATAAATTATCAGTCCGGACAGCTCTTTGTCTGCCATTGTGCAATGTGCCATGTTTCATGTGCCTGTGCGTGTAAGCTTTCCCAGCAGGCTGTTTCACAGATAAATTGCGTAGAAATTTGTGCATGTCTTCAATGGCACTTAAAAATCATCCTATGGAGTAAAAAAAAGACATTTGGTACATAAGGTGAAATTTCCCTACAAATAGACAACCCCCCTTTTTACCCCTTTAAAACTAATAAATATTTATTATCTCTTTATTACAAGGGGAACATCTTACCATATATCACCTTATCAATGCACAATAAAAATACCACAAAAAAGCAAAAAAAATAACAATAAATCAAGGTTAAAAATATAGCAAATATACCAATGTTTTAATGCAAGTACATTGTACAAATACAAAACACAACAGGGCATTTACACGAGCAGAATTTGTTCCAGAAGCGGGCTCGTATTTCAAAACACTCGTAAACCAAATTGAATTTTCCCATAAGAAATAATGGAAACTCAAATTCTTCATTCCACAGCCCAAAAAAATAAATTCACAAATATTATTAACACAAAATATAAAGTAAAAATTAAATAATTATCCTGACAGATAAGTGTTTCCATTTGTGTGCGCAGGTGTTGTGTACTGTATGTGTGTAAGGCTAAAGTAAGGAGCCCCTCCCCTCTCCCCCTTCTTGTCTTACACAGTTACTCTTCCTCCACTCTTTTTACACACACATGCGCACACAATGGGAAACACTGTTTAATTAGAAAAATAAACAAGAAATCTCTCTAATGACACTCAATTGAGTGACACACTAATGGAATCACTGCTTTAAAGTAAAAGTAAAACAAATTAACTTTGAAAAGAATTTTGACAGAGCAGTGTTTTGTGTAGAGCAGAGAGAAAGAGTGTGTGTCTGTGTGTGTCTGTGAAGGGAAAAGTAGGAGGGGCCTGTGTGTGTGGCATGGTGTCCAATTTGCTTTACACGCGGAATAAAATATGTTTTACGCACACACACGCGGTCACAGTGTTATAGTAAACAGTACCCGTGTGCACTGGTGTTGATTATACCAGTAAGAGGTGGGCACTAAGACCCAGCAGGGGAGACTATTACCCACAATTCCGCAGCGCAAGAGAGAGAAAAATCGTTGGCTAAGTTGTGATCACGTGACGCTCAGCGTCGTTTGTTCGTTTTCCAAGTCAAAATGTATTAAAATTCTTTGATCGTCTTGCGGAACACTCGCAAACCGCGTTACTCGCAATCCTAGGTTTACTGTATTCGTAGTAGTGGTAGTAGTTGTGGTGGCGGTAAGTAAAGTAATTATTTTTAAGAAATTAACATTTTTGCATCAGTTTCTAGTGCCATTTGATGTGGTGGAGCATCTGTGAAACAAGTTTCTAATGTATTTAACATTTTAAATTTAAGTTAATATCACAAAAAATGCAGCTGATCATGCTATTAGAAAGTAACAAAGCTCAAAGTTCTCTGTCCTGAAGGCTTTGCAATGGAAAATTGTAATAATTAATTAACACATTTAACCAATCACAAATAAGAATTTATCAATGGTGCTGTAATATCATATATTGAAGAAAATATGGAAATAAGAAAAAAATATATATAATATTAAACAAAATACGTATGTAACATTAAACAAGGATCAGAGAATAAATTTAAATGATCAGACTGTTTGGGAATAGAAAATGGCAAGGACATCAATATATACCCCGATCAGCCTTAACATTAGCACCACATAGCATTAACACGGTAACATTTACTATCACGTATTATAATCATGGGCACCAAAAGATCACCACATGTCTGCAGGGACAAAAGACTACCCCATCCAATCTGATCCCACAGAAAACCCTATGCAGCCCAACTCTCTAAGAAAAGTCAATGCTAGCCATGACAGAAAGGCACCAGAATGACCAGTACAGCACAGCCCACCATGCATCCAGGGCTGGCAGCTCAGCCTCTAAACTCCCCAGTTCTTAATCCAATCACCACCCATGGGATGTGCCAGATAAGCAAGTTCCAAACACATAGCAGTTACAGTACTGTACAAAAGTTTTGATTATACCTTGCCTGGTAGAAAATGCTGTGAACACACAAACATCAGGAAATGTTGCTAAAGGTTACATTTGTGATGCATTTTCTGTGCCTAGGTGAGAGCTGGGACGCTGAGAAATAGTGCTTCATAAATTGATATGTGACCAAAAAGTGCAGAATAGAAGAACAAAATTAAAAACTTTTTTTGGTTTTGTTATTTCGTTTTTTTGGATTTTTTTTTTTCAGTTTTGTTATTTTGTTTTGCAATATTTATGCATCTTTTGCAATAAACATTTGAAAATCTTACCTTGTGTCCTTGCATTTGGGTGACTTTCTGTTAAACCATTACATCATGAATACTGAGCTATATGGTTGTGTATGTTTGTTTATTTCACCAGCATATATAATGCATCCTTTCTACTGCTATCTTTCTTTTGCTCCAAAAATAACATTCATTCACGTGATCTCACATTCAACCTGCTTACAAATGACAGTGTGTGTCCTGACTCCCCAGTATGTGGCCCTGGGGATATATATACAAAAGGTATAATTTGCATTCTGCATTTACATACAGAATACATAGTTTTCCCCATATATATATATATGTGTGTGTGTATATATACTGTACACACAAACACACACACACACACATATATATATATATATATATATATATATATATATATATATATGTTTGAAAATTTTAGTTGGTATGATTTCTTGAGTAATCAACTATTACAAACAAATAAAGTATTAGTATCTTTAGCAAAGCAGACTTACATGACACCAAGGATTATTCTTAAAAACGCACTTTTAAAAAGTACATTTTAATCAAATTCATCTTTAGTTAAACAATAAAACAAGTCATTTTTTTTTTGTTTTTGTCATGTAAGAAAAATAAAATGAATGACAGTCTTCACTTGATAAAAGAATAGCCTTAGGCCTTAAGCCAACAACAACAAAAAAAAAAAAAAAAAAAACATTTATAATGCTCATAGATAAATCAGTTTAAAGTTCTTCAAACATATGAAAATCAGGTTCAGATGTCACACTTCCCCTTGTTTCAAGTAAATTTAAATTTAACCCAGTAAAGTAGGACAATTACACCCTTTGGGATTTGCCTACATATTTACAGGAATTTTATACAGAACTTAAAGCAAACAAGTAGTTCAAATAATGTTCTTTTTTGGTCTTAAAATATATTTTGGTTGTAAAAACAATTGGACAAAAACACAAACAAAATAATAAAGCACAGACATTCTTTGCCATTACTGAACCACTATTTTTTTTTAACTGTATATTCAAGCAATATCACATGAGAAGGAGTAGTGTTGCACTAAATATCAGCATGGCTATGATGCGGTCATAAACACGAGAGCAAAGCCCAAATGTCAAAGGTATCAGTTTTTATAAAGGAGTTCCACAAACACCATTTATTATCAACAAATTATATTTTTTTGTTTATTTAACCAGCTATTTTACTTTGGAACACATATCCCATCTGCAATTGGCCAAATTATCTAACCGTAGCTAACAGCCAAAAGTTGAGGATAAACTATGGAGGTGGTGGAGAGTTTCAAGAAAAGTACAATATTTACTTAATATTTACACTTATTTCGCTTTAGAATATTAGCTAACTTCTGGGTTCCAGAATTAAATCCCAAATAGTGTAAGAAAATGGAATGCTAGTGCACTATGGTGTAGTATCCCCTGTTCCACACACATAAGTACTGCCCTAAATTATTGGTTAGAGAGAGATTTGGCATTTAACCTTGTTAGCCAAAAACAAAACAAAACAAAACAAAAAAAAACACAGGGAGTTCAGAGGCAATACAGAAAAACTTAGGCTGCATTTACACTACCAGTCTGAAGTGACTCAATTACTAAATTTTTTACCCTAATGTGACACAAATCTGCTTTTTTAGGGCTTTCACAGGTCATATTTCAGAATGTGGTCCTAAATCGGAAATAGCTTACATCTGATATCTAGTTAAGCGACTTGAATGAGAATGGTCAGATTGGAATTCATGCAACTTTTTGCCTTTGCATGCATAGGCCACTGACATAAACAATAAACAGTTTTGTAACCCAGATAACATAAGCAAAGGTGTATTGATGTACACACGCATGTGGTTTTAAATAAGAAACACGTACACAATTAAGAAAAAACAAATTATAAATGGGAATCATTATGACATGCAAATCTAAAAAATTGGAACTAATCAATGTTGCTTGTATGTAATGTGAAGGCAGGCCCACATATATATATATATATATATATATACTGTATATATATATATATATATATATATATATATATATATGTATATATATATATATATATATATATATATATATATATGGGGCTGCCTATATATATATATATATATATATATATATATATATATATACATAATTAAACATCCTATTGCTGTTATTGCCCATTATCACCACTCGGGGGAATACCTCTTGGTTGTTAAATCTGATTGCTTAGTCATAACTAACTGTCAATTAAATTAAATTGGAAATATCTATCTGCTGTGCCAACATGCTGTCCTAGTGGTAAAAGTTGGAAAATGATAGTTTGGCATTTATCTGTACATTGTAATACAAGCAAATGAAAAGAATAATGATAAATTAACATTTTAATTTTTTCACACAGCTTCACACATCAAAATTGGAGCTTGTATGATTGATGTGTTGCATGACTAAAAGTTAAAGGTCCTGCAGAAAAGGACTTCAAGTGGTGTACCGGAAAGCACTTCAAAGAGCAATACATTAAGTACCAACAGTGGCGGACTGGGACAATAATTCAGGCCGGGAATTTGACTCCACTCCCAGGCCACCTCTGCTGCTGCAGTCACCACCACCCTATTCATGTAATCTACTGGACTGATAAACTTGTAGGCTAACCCTATTATTGTAACAGGTAGACTACCAGATGCAATATAAATGAATAAAAAAATAGCCCTTAACAACTCACTAGGAATACACCATTTATACTACCAAACCAATGACAAATAGAAAATTGGCTTTTTAAAAGAGATAATAAGAGACACATTCACATGTTGAAATATTTACATTTTATGTATTTTCAGTGCTCAACTCTAGTATATCAAATGCATCAGAAACACAAACACAAATAAACTTAACAAAACCTATGACAACGTAAGTAACAGATACCAATGTTTACTCAATTATGGCATTATGTGAAACAGACCAGTAAGAGTAAACAGTAAGTAATTAGCACTACTAGTACACCTGTAGGCGTTTGAATTGGGTGATACTTAAAAAAAATCTAAATCCTTAGACTGTGGACAGGCAAAATAATCAAAAGAGATATAAAGGCTTTCACTGTCTCCTTAATATTTCCCTGAATCCTTCTCTCTCTCTCTCACTCTGCACATGGAGTTGCTCTGCAATATGAAATAGGCGTGTTCAATAATCTGTACTTATAATTGTGCAGCCATCAGTTGTATGTCCCCAAAATCACAGTCCTACTACTGATCTTATAAATCATAAAAAAGCACATGTTGTTTAAAAAGTATAGCCTGCTGCCTGCATGTTTAGTTTTGCTTATCTTTAACTTTACCTGAAGGTCCCTGCTCTGACTCAAACGCTGAACTGTCCACCACCTCTAGCTCAACAGCAGGAGCATTTGCTGCACTAGTGCTACTGCTGCTTCCTTCGTCACCTTTTCAGACGAAACGAGACTTGACACAGCACAGCAGCACTTACATATTGTTGCTCGTTTGTTGGTTTAGTTTTATCGATTGTGATGATCTACGTAAGTGATTTGGATGAAAGTGTTCGTCTGCCAAATTATTATAAATATAATGTAGATGTAATCTTGACCGACCTGTTCCCTTACTAGCGAACATGGCTGGGATTTTGCAGCAGCTTGCTGCGTCTGCGGCCAGGGCTTTTTTTTTTTTACGCTGACTCTCTGCTCCTCCTTTGTGTTTACGCTCCATTTTTTTAACGATTTAGTCAGATATACCCTGTCTCTGGATATAGCCAGATATTAAGCAGGGCGTCGCTGACGTTGGGTCATGTGATGTGGGAGTGTAATTTTCCCTCCTGATCTTCTAATCTTCCCCTCCCTTTCCATTGCCTGATTCGTAGATTGAGAGATCCGTCAATTAATTCGTAGTTATACACCAGCCTATAACATGCCATGCTAATCGTCTGCACAGCGGCAGCCGGCAGGCCAGAACGACCGTCAGGCCACCGGGAAATGTCCCGGTGCTCCCGATGGCCAGTCCGCCCCTGAGTACCAAACATATAGAAATACTAAAAATATTTCAGTTTGGGTTAAATTACCATAAGCTACAACTTTGTTAGTTTATGTTAGTCTGTTAACACAATATTGCATCTATACAGTATAATTTAGTTCAAACCACAGTAGAAGCAGGTTTATTGCTCTTGCGTGTGAATGCAGTTTGGAAAGCTTAACTTTATTGTGACTTAATACATTCAAAGAACTCCAGCTGCTAAATGAGTCTTTATTTTCACATTACGTACTTGCAAGGTGCCTCACAGATTTTCATACAGCTTCCCTCTGTACCTAGCAGTAAGTGTTTAAAAACCTTTTTTTTTTTTACTGTAAATGAACACTAGTGAAGCCGAATGGCCTTGTCTTTGTTATATCTTTGAGGTATCTTTAAATGTAATTATAGTTTTTATTATAATGTGGGTGATTGAATGTTAAACTGAAAGAAGGCAGTAATTCCAGAAAATTCACTTCATAGTAATCATAGCACTCTTGGTTTAACTGGCAAGATAAATGTAAAAAATAAGAAATCCATATATTAGTGTTAAAAAATTTACAAGGATTGCCATGCAATTTCCTTCCTTGTATTTTACCTTAAAATCTACCGCTGCTGTTGATTTTTTGTTCGCTTTTTTTTTTCCGCCCACATCACTCGCCCTACACTTTATAACTTGTCTCTCCTGTCATCCCATATTTTATGAGTACATAATCCTGCTACACTTGGGTGTAGCAGGATTATGTACTCCCAAAGTGTTCCTGACATCTCTCTCTCTCTCTCTCTCTCTCTGTCTCTGACATCCTCTTTTTGCAGTGTTTCAATGTGTCTCCAGGATGATTTATGTAGTTCAGGGCCAGTAGACTTGTGATTGCAGCAAATCTTCACACATGCCCATGACCCTACAACAGCTCCACAAACCAGAGCTCTTCTTTAGGGCTTCAGTGTTTTAATGGCCATGGTTGCACATTTAACTAATTTCATCATCATCATCATCATCATCATCACCCCTCCTTCTCTCTCTCTCTCTCTCTCTCTCTCTCTCTATTTTATACTCCCAAACGCTTGTGCTTTTCTCATTCCAAAAGTGGCAAATATGGATAACAGACATTACAGAAGTGGAAGAAATCTAGTGTCTGTATGAAGTAGTCTTAGTGTAGCTTTGCAGTCCTTAGATATCAGTTATAACTATAAGCTTATTTACCAAAAATTAACACTGAAATCTGAAATAATTCTACTGTGTTTATCTCTAGTATGGATAGCCAGCTCCTCTGAGCACATGTTTTCAGCCCAGCTGGCTCTCCCAGTCTGCGTGTCTTGTCCTTGGTTCTTGTGGTTTTGTTTCCTTTCCACCCACTCACAAGCTGTCATCAGTCCAGTCACTAAGCCCTGCCAGACACACTCGCACTTCATCAGGTGCTCATTCCTCCAGCTCACTCAATCTTTTCCTGCAGCTGCTCTGTCTGACATTATGCTTACTTATACTCAACATTTTGTCTCAAATCTTGTGCATTTGAACCCACTGTCATTTAGCTTAATCTTTATTATATCTTACATCTACAGTCACATTATTTTGTTCTTTTGTAAACTATCAATGTATTATAAGCTCTATAATAGCAGACATTGTTTTGGGAAAAATTTTTGCCTAATTTTCTCTAAGCTCCTAAAAAACAAAAAGTTCAGTTTCAGTATTAACGGGTAGCATCTTTTCTTGACTGCTTGTGTAATGTACTACTAATAGTCATTTCATGCAATACCATTATTAAAAAATGAGTAACAAGCAAGTGTAGCAAGTGTAATTAATACTTGTAATTAATTTTTGTAATATAAAGGTTTTTATATAGTGCATTTTCAGTAATATCTTGGTTTTAAAATAATTTGCACACCATACAATTAAAATTTGGTAATGCTCTCCTGTGAAGAACAAGGCTCATAGGAGAATTTTGGTTCATGTAGACTATGATTAAAAAAATAGTTTACAAAGTTTACAATGCAGATTTTTGCTAGGATTTTAATCTTAAGATTATCATGGACAGTACAAACCATACCTCTCATATCTGGTCCTACCACTAATTATTGCAACAAAGTTGGAAGCACATACTGTATTTGGCCACACTTATCTTTTTATGCTGTAGCTTTTTCCCAACTACATTGTTTATATGTCCCAGTATAAACCTCAAACCCCCAAAAATAGCATGACTTGTATTTTATGAAAAGCAGAGATATTAGAACAGCAATGCTCTATGAATGCAGTGGATATTCAACAAGCACATATGATTATAATAGTAAGATGTACACAGTACATGAAGCCATATTAATTTCACCTCACAGGCCAAGC
This sequence comes from Clarias gariepinus, assembly GCF_024256425.1. NCBI lineage: Eukaryota > Metazoa > Chordata > Actinopteri > Siluriformes > Clariidae > Clarias > Clarias gariepinus. Next base: position 18,727,197 of record NC_071104.1, read on the forward strand.
TCTTCAAATAAAGATAAATTGATTTTACAGTATGCCAGTAGCATTACCTCCAAAGCTCATTTACCTCCTGTTATGTATTATCATCGATCACGCCTGCCCTGTGGAGAGATGAGTAATAATCAGTGCAATAAACTCAGAAATCTGTAGCAGTCTGAAAACATATGGACATTTTTTATGGACATATGGACAACTTGAAATTGATGATCCTAAAGCAAATGCTGCATTTGAAACTAGTTCCCTACAACAGAACCCACAGCACCACACGCTTGGCAAGTTGCAGCTAGAGCACTTTGGTATTGTCAAATCAGCATTTTTGTTGACTGTAGTGCTCATCAGTGGAAACAGTCATAACTGGCCACAGCCTGCTATAGCTACAAAATTAAATCTAAACTATATTATGTTGTACCACACCATGGTAGTTGGCATTTATTTAGGGGCTCATTAAGTTACTACAACCTTTGAAACGATATCGGGTGTCTTTCATCATGGGATAACTCCCTTATCCTTATCACTTAAAATATATTTCTAAAAGGATTAGCGGTATCTTTTAGAATGGGACAACCCGGTACTCTACGGTAATATTTGGACCAAATGGCTGATTTGGTTATTCAGACTCAAAATCACCTGTTGCTTTTACCATTTACAATAAGAAAAACAGTAAGCTACCTGAGATGATGAAAAAACCTTGAGTAGGAACCCAACTCCAAAGCTTACAATAGATTTGTTTTAGCAATGTGGGTTTGAATGTAGCCCATGTAAACACTCTGCAAGTGAGTAGAATGAGCATCTGGCAATTTTTTTCAATGTCCCTGGGAAAATCCCCAGGAGACTAGTGAAGAAAATAGCAAGTTCCATGATGAAACTTTTACATGTGCCTGTAAAACCACAATTTTTTCAGGAAATGCAAGTGGTAAGCATAATGGCAAATTTTTTTATTTTTTTTTACACACATGGGAGCACGGATGGGGCAAATATAGGTACTCATTTGTCCTCTCTGCCAGTTCAGATCTTTGCCATGGCATTGCCATTGTTTCAAGACACTGCTCATGGTTGCTGAGCATCTAATACTAAAATAAAGCAGCTTGGAGATCATTGGCTCTTACTGGATCGGTGCTGCTAGGTGAAGCCTTCTGTGTAGCAAAGGGTTTAGAAAGTACTGTACAGAGACAGAATACTGGAAATCTAAACAGGGCAGATTGTTGCCAAAACATACCTGAAAAGCATACAAATCCAAATCAATACCAAAAACATGGGCAAACAAAGGGCCTGGCAAACACAAAACTTATATCCAAGAAAATGTGGTTGAGAACTAGAAACAATTAGCAGGCAAACTGTCCTGCTTCCCAAAGAAATGAGCACAGCAATTGATGTCTTTGAAATGAGAAGGTTTTTTTAGAATTTGGGGGAAATGTCTGGGCTGTGCTTATATACCAATGATATATATGGTGATATATAATTTTTTTAATGAAAGTTTTACATTTAAACAAACCCACAAATTACATTCTTGTTTATGCATAGCATATACTGTTGAGATATATTACACTATATGTTTGAATAATGATGAATGTCAGTATCAATTTTAGTCATCCATATTATTCCACATTGCCATTTATGTACAATGTACTAGAAAATAATTTTTAAAAATGAGTTAATTTTTTAATATGTTTTTATGTGAATTTTAAACAATCATTTTTTTAGCTCTAGATGAGCAGAATAGGATAAGCATCATTTCTGGGCGGCTATCCATGTTTCTCAACTGGGATACAAAGGATAAATCTCAGCCTCAGAACCCCTGGAGCTTGAGCCTTCTGCTTTTTATACTAAGTCTCCCAGAAGCTCCAACATCCAGCTCACGATCCATCTGGCAGTGAAGCATTGGCCTGACGCACTGCAAAGCTTTTCATGACACAAACCAGGGGGAGGAAGAAAGGGAACAGAATGTCTAGATAAATGGTGCTTGGATGGCACTATAATTACAGCTATTATTGTAGTATCAGATAAAGGTTGTTTTGAAATTTATACAAGTACTACAGTATGTAAAGGACATTACATATAGATTTTTTTAAAATATGTACTGTGTCATAAAATTTAATAAAGACCAGGCCACTAGTCATGTCAGCTTGAGTTCCTGACAACACTGCTACAGTACATCCCACCAAGTTTTCTCCAATTTGATGAGCATTTTCTGTTCTTTTTCATAATGTGGTTACTCAGCATGTGTCACTATAGCTAAAAAACTGACCGGGCTACAAAGTATACTGTGCCCTGCTTGTTGGATTTTAACAGACATTAAAGCTGACATCCTACACAGATTTGCTCATTGAATTTTAACAGATGTTGCCCTGAGCCTGATGCTCCACTGGTCATTGGAGGTTGGGCATTGAAGGTCAAACATGGTGGTGGTATCATGCCCAACCTCCAATCGCCTGGGACATTGGAAGTTAGGCATACTGTTGTACTGTACTCAACCAAAAATAACAATATTTTTGTAATACATGCCCCTTTTTAGTTTTATATATTTATTTATTTTTGCATATTTTTTATGATTCAGATTAACAAACAAATTTTTATAATAAACAAAAATTTACCAAGTAAATACAATTTAATGGTGATTCCAAATGGATGGACCTACTTGGACATTTGAGAAAAAGTAGTTGCACCTAAATCAAACAACTGGTTGTGCCACTCTTGGCAGCAACAACTGCAATCAAATATTTGCAATAACTGGCAATGTGTATTTCAAATTGCTGTGGGTTTTTGGCCCACGCTTCTTTTTTAAATTGTTTTAATTGAGCAACATTAAAAGGCTTGTTTTGAGCATGAATAGGCTGATTTAAGGCCTTTGACTAGGCCGCTCTTTCTTGAGCCATTCAGAGGTGGATTTGCTGGTACTGTATATTTCAGATCATTGCCCTGCTATGTAACCCAGCATATATATAAAATATAAAACCATATACTGTATAAGTATGCTTGAGCTTGAGGTTTGCAATTATGCAAAGTGGTTCAGGTCCTAAAGCAGGAAAATAGGCCTAGACCATCACACTACCACCACCATGTTTTACTGTTGGTATGATGTTATTTTAATGAAATGGTGTTAGTTTTACTCTTGATGTACAGTAATGGGATGAGTACCTTCCAAAAAGTTATTTCATGAGCTCTGGGTTCTTTCATGAGCACCTGGATGAGGCATTGTTGTGCTATTGGTGTAATTTTGGTAGCCCAGTCACTTCATTGACACAAACTGATCATTTTGATTCATACAAATTCACATTTCATACAAACTTAAATAATTCTTTTGATTGTGTGAAGCTGCTTTGCGGCAATGAAAATTGCTAAAAGCGCTATACAAATAAAATTGAATTGAATTGAATTAAATTGAATTAATTGCAGCATGATGGGTTGCCTTTTGTGGATATTTTAGTGTGCTTTTCTTTGTCAGACAGGTTCCATTTAAGTGATTTCATGATTCAACAGGCCTGTCAGTAATCAGGTCTTGGTGCAGCAAGTAAAATTTAACATTGAAATTAAATGTGTGGCCCAGTTGCTTACTACTTTGTCAAACAATACATTTCATTGACAAAATCCAAAAATCATTCTAAAATAAGTAATGCAACCATCATAAGGCGTGAGTTACTCAAGGACTTCACTTGTTCATCTATAACCAGTTGAAGGTCTAGGTTTGTTTTTTGACTAATGTAATTTTGATTTCCATACTCCCAATGTCTGGACAGTCTCCAATTGTCATACCAGTGATTCATCTACACAAAACCCCTTGATTTGTTGAAGGTCTCAGTGACTGTTAGGCTTCAAGATATTATAAGCCAGATTGGCAATATGATTGATAAGTAAGTTTACACTGCAATCAGACTAGCTTCTTCTAGCATAAAATAGGCATGTCTCTTCTGTTATGATGCATGAAATGTCATTGTTCCTTATCCTGTCTGTACAAGAATGTTTACTATGCTGAGAGTGATTTCTGGAAATTCATGATATAGTTATATAAAATTCAACTTCCTTTTTTGCCAACTAGCACAAGCAGATGGACAGCAAGCTCCCTGTAGTGTGTTCTGCATTGACTCACAATTAACAACAATGTGCAGTTCAAACTGTATTATGTTAATAAGCATTTATTAAACTGACCTCAGAGGCAATTCAGAAACGTAGATTTATTTACAGTATGTTTAAAAAGAGTATGGATGTACCAGGACTAAATCTAGGATCATCAGTTGTATGAAATAAACATTAACATGAAGGCATGTTACTGTAAGTTTAACTTTATTCTCAGGATACATTCATGTTCTTTCAAGAAGAAGGTTCTTATTACTTATTACTACTCAGTAATAAACAGAACTTGGATTGAGCTTCTGCTTTATTATCATAAATTTATTATCATATAATATGCAGTAAACTGAACCAATAAAATAAAGCATTTAGAAGCCTATTTGTAGAGTAAAAAAAAATGTAAACACACAGAAAATAACCACCGCAACGTTGGGGGCCAAGTAACACACTCGGAGGACAGCGCCATCCGCACCCACCACTTGCGTGAGCTCACAGATGCCCCTGATTTGCTGTAAAGCCGTGATTAATGTGGGAGCACTAAGTACTTCTCATCCCTCCCCTGAGAGAGCTCAGCCAATCAGCTCTCTCTAGACCTCCGGCTGCGAGAGGTTACAGCATCACCTGGGAATCGAACAGCCGATCTCCGGATGATAGGGCGAGCACTTTACTACAGCGCCACTTTAAAAATCAACACTTATTTTATATATTACAAAAAAAAAATTGTGTGGCTGTTTAAGTACCACAAACAGCCTGTAACTGTGATGTGTCCCTTTTATTTACATTTTTGGATCAAGGATAAATTGAACAACATTTTAAGTTATTTCAAATGTGGATCATGTTTTAAATTGTCTTGGTGAAGTAATTTGCAGGTGTTGTGCTTTTATTTATACCTAACCTATTACTTGATACTGTTTATATTATATATTTTTTTATTTTAATGATTTTATTATTATTATTATTATTATTATTATTGAAATGTTTGGTTGTTTGGTTGGTTACTAATTAATAAATCAGCCTTCTGAAGCCCGCCCTTAAAAGTGGAAAATCCCTTTGAATCTAGGCCACATCGCCAAGTACAGTAACATCAGTAGGACGTATATTGTGCATAATCTGAAGTGATGGAATGACTAGGAAAGTAAAGAAAATGCATTATCTCTGTCAATCTACAGCTTTTATCTTTTTATTGATTTGCCCATCACGGCCAATTGAGAGTGATCCACAAGTGTATAGACTATGACTGCAGTGTAATGTGTATACTATATTTCTGCACCACACACTTGGGTGGCATATTTTATAATTCATATACATTGTACATATACATAGTACATACAATTTATGTACCACATACAGTAAGTGTCAATGTAATAACAGTCAGATAATAATTGTTAGCGTAATCATTTTGATGGGCTACCACTGGATAAGAGTTTCAAAACCAAAGCATAATTAATTACAACATACTATAAAGTTTAAAAATCACATAAACCTGATGCATTCATTTAGCAACACAAGTAGTGTTTAAAAAGTATAGGTGAAAAGGTGTTTGCTGCTGTGATTTGCAGTGGATGTTACTTTGCCATTGTAAGTTGCTGCACATCATTTAAAATAGCTAAACTACAACCACTTTTGATAAAGTACTTAGCTATACTGAAAGTACTGTAACATGTTTTTCTGACACTTCTCCCTGACTGTAAAATTTCCCAGGCTTCACTTTCTTAATTCCCTTCCACCCCTCATTCCTTCTAGTAATACCTTATCTGTCTCCAATATCTATACAACTTCTTGTCTTTGTTTTCCCAAGAATCAAACCAGAACCTGTTAATTACACCTATTCTTTGAGATAGAAGGTATATATGAAGAAGGTATTTAGCTCAAATGTTTAAATACTGTGTCTTTACTGTTAATAAACTTAAGAACTTTTAACACCCATCTTATCTCGTGTGTGTGTTTGACTATGACTCTCCCGATATTGGTGGCTCTATCTTTTTTTTTTTTAACCTAACATAACTAACACAAGTAGCTAACTACACTGAACCTAGGTTGTCAAACTGATGAAAAATCAATAGTGATATTTTCATTTTCTTGTGCAGCTACTTTATTGCACAAAAAAGATTTTACCTGTGTAAAGGTGAACCCCATTTCACATGTCTTTGATTAGCCTTTTGATATGCCCCTTGCTCCCCAGCACACTACTGACAGTGCTCACCACAATGCTCCACACCTTCATGGACAATGTAGAAGCATACCTGCTCCTCTCTGGAAAGGCACAAAGAGTTTGCTTTTCTTTACCAATGGGAGACACCACCAGTGACAGCATCATGATGAGTCATCTGTCATCATTCACTGTGGTCTCTGCATTAGGAACATTATACAAAGTTGTAGTGTTGGGTAGATTTGGGACAACACCTAACAGAAGCAGTTCCTCTCCTCAAGTTGATGTCCACATATGTCCACAATGTCATATTGACAGGCAACTATGGTCTCTGTTCAGCATGGTTGGGTTTCCATGGACCTGCTCACCAACTCTTCATGATGTCCTCTTTGGGAGGTGGCTGAGAGGATTGCTTGATGTGGAAAGGTAGGACAAGGGTAGCTGTGGCTATACCACGGTGGAAAATGTCCAAGACATTCAGATAAATATCCCAACATTGCCTGCCAATACAATGAGGAAAGCTCAGGCTGATCATTAGCACATTTAAAATTACCCAGCTCAGATTTGAGCTATTGCTGAATAATCATTCAACCTCAGTGAAAAGCCAGGACCATATTAAAAGATGATGCCACTGCAGCTAGGGGAGCAGTAGTATTTGTCTTCCCTGGACAAAGGCACAGAAACAGTTCCACACATACATTTGTGCTGGCCTCTGCTGTCACACCTCAATCCCAGAGCAGCACGGGGTCAACCAAAGGTCAGCCAACTCACTGTGAGCACCTTTATTCTTCCATGCTGGACACTCCCTGATTTTATAAAACACACCCATGCCCTTCTTCCAGTAGTCTCTAAAGAGAAAAAAAACATATCGTTTTTTAAAGTTATTTGCTCGGTGTCTGTGCTGTGTCGGTCTCCACTGCATGTTTCCACACCTGCTTTCACAGGTACTTAACATACAGTAGCATACAGATTTGTGTTACTATCTTTGGCCAGTTTGACTGGAAAAAAAACACCAGGTTTGTTCTTTTTGTCATTTGAGCAAATTATTTTTCTTTGACACACAAGGTAGTCTATATGTAAACATTTAATTTGAAACACTGAATAAACTTAAATAAAAAGCTTTAAACGTCCCATTTTTGAGCAAGAGTCATAACCAGCTATTTACATGGCTTCATTCTGTCATGTGATCAGTATAGCAGATCAGCGACTTTTGTGAGTAAATTAATTGCATTTAACTAAAATTTGTATATTGCTTCTAAAATTTCTCATGATCTTCGACATTAAAAAAAACTTATGTGAAACTAAATTTAATGCTTTTTTCCCCCTTGATCTAATTTGCTGCCACGGTTTTCTGCTTGAACCAGTATAAAATTACAATTAAAGCAATACCTTTTAAATATAATTCAACCAGCATATTAATGATAAATGCTAACTTGCTTACTTAAATAACCAGAAGCACAACTGCAGGGCGATTTATCTGCTGTAACAAAACTATTTAACCTAATATTTGTGGGGTGTTTTAAAAACCCTTGAGACTCAAATAATACATGCACAAAATATTTTCTCAGTTTGCTATGCTTCTTGCTTTATGAAAAAAAAATTCTCAAAATTGGTAAAAAAAAGGCTCATTTTGCTGTCAAACTACACTCAGCATAGTTAAAACATAGTTGACACAACTGTACTTAGTAATATAAAAAAAACAGCTACAGAGAGGACTCACTCGTTTACACTCAACTCAGTTTAGAAATATCTTGATAACTTTTTAACAATAAAAAGTGTATGTGTAAAACACTGAAAAATAAAACTTATATACATATAATAAAATTGTACTTTCTGTACATTGAAGATATTTTTGAAAAAAAATAATTTAGGGGGACGTAATAGAACACATCAAGATCGTTTTTTTTTTATTTTTATCTTTGTTTGTTTGTGCATGCATCACGTAAAAACTACTAAATAAATTTAGATGGGGTTTTTACAGATGTATTTGGTTGAGCTTGCGATAACATATAGGCTTTTTTCCATCACAATCAGCTTTTTTTTCAATGGAAAACACCCTTATATAATAAAAAAAAATTGTTAATTCCAAAATTCAACAGATGGCTTTGTACATTTTTTAAAATGCTTATGAGTGTGCAATTAAATTCCATGCAAACAAGGTTGCCGGCACATCTAATAATGTATAAAATAATAGGATATCTGCTGCTATTGGCTAATGCTAGCTATGAGTCAACAGCATATCTGGAGTCAGTTATGATTTTCCTACCTGTTGTGATAATTCACAGTTTTATTCCACTAGATGAACAAAAATACTCTACAACTGTTGAAGATTGTTATAACGTAAGCAGTTTTTTAATCAAGAAAAAATGCTAAAAAGATACAAATTCACTCACTATTATTAAATGAGAAACGTAAATTACAAACTGGAACAATAACATTTTAAATTGTTTTTAGTAAAATTAGCAGTGCTGTTGCTCTATTTATCTCGTTACCTCCCAGTGCTATTGGTTTGACAAAACTGACCCTGTCTGAAGCAGATATAATTTGTCTTTTCTCAAATATAATTTGTTTTTGTCTTGTTTTTGACAGAATACTGATATACAGTAATGCAGGTTATGTGCAAGTTTATGTGCTGTGCATTTTATGTTCAATTAGACCCACATCAGCTTGCTTACAACCAAGAAAGTGCAAGATCCTTTTATGTTGCAGTTCAGATTGAATCAGTGCTGAGCTCATCTGGGGGTCAGCTACATATCAAAGGATTCATAATCTGGTTACTACATGCAATGTCCACAACCAAGAGGACATCTACACCTGGCTTCACCAAAGTGGTGCAGGTGCTGCTACAGTATATGAGGAAAGAGGGAAGGGGTTGGGTAAAATCGTGTTCTGTGTTTGTTTTGGAAATGCTCTTTTGGTCGATAATATCATATTTCTAAACCACCAAATAGTGAAAGATTAGTATACTTCCTTTTTATGAGTCCTGTTTTGTCACTGGAGTGTATTTTTTAGTTTCTTAAATTGTTTGAAGTAGTGATTAGTGTAACATTAATCTCCAGTGTGTAGCTAAGTAGCAAGGAGTGTCTCCTGATAACGATCAGTAACTGTGCAGGTGGGCGTGAGTCATGTCTGACAGCTCCAGCTCAGTGAAGGGGATTCCAGACAACATTGGGGAGCTGAGACCGGAGTACACATTCACTTTCCTGCTCTCTTGACACTGCCAGAAAAGCAGCGGGCTGCTAATTAAATAGGCGCCTCTTCGCCTTTGGTTTGCCACAAACACATATGTTGTTGATTGGCCACCTTTCAGGTGGCGCAAGCTGTGTGTGTGTGTGTGTGTTCATGTGCTAATATTTGCATGTCTCCTAGATTTATCTACTCTGTGATTTGTTTATTTATTTGAAATGAGCCCCAGCAGTAATAAGGGGACCTCAAAGTCTCATAGCACATTTAATTAGTAAATTCTAGCAACTCCCAAAATAGAGGTTATTCAATCCAAATTTCTTTGGCAGCACCAGTAAACACAGTGAAATTAAGGCATGCACACATCAGAGAATGTATTCAGTACAGAGTTTTTTTATTCTTTAGTTTTATTTACAATATTTTGTTTTCAATGTCAGTCATTAATCATATCAACCCACAGAATACATACACAAATAATGATACAGTTGTGCTGATTTTTTCAAAACATTTAATAATTTTTTAAAGGTGAAGAACATAAAGAAATACTCATCCATTTTATAGATCATACCAAGATGTGAACCCACATAAATTGTTTAACCATAAAAAAAATATTTGTTACTATGACAAATATATTATTAAATAAAAATATAGATAAATGAGACCTCCTTCTTGAGGCAAAGTTTCAAATACACGCATCATGTTATGAAGATAAAACTGTGCTAGTCAGTATTTAAGATATAAAAAAATATGTGTAGTTTGGCTAAAATCCCTATTATGCTTTAAAGACTGACATTTGATTAGCATCATTAAATGCATTAGCATCATATTGATTTCTAATCTATTTGAAGGTTCTGAGTCTGTCACAAGAAAGCCAGACATGAGGCAATAAAAATAAATCCAGAATGTAATGTCAGTCCATTGCACACACATACAAACAGACACAATCAGGTGGTTTTAAGGCATCAACCCACTGCATCACTATGGCACTTTATAGTGATTAGAAATGTAAAAATGTGCAATACTTGAAAATATAATGTCAAATTGAGAAAAATAAATACTTTTTTTTACACTGAAAAATACCAATATTACTGTAATCCATACAGAGTTACTAGAAGACAAATTATTAAACACACACGTTTGTCTTCCTATCCTTGACATGACCTTCACATCACTTCACTATGGATGGATGGATGATTCTCCCCAAACAAGATATAAAAACATTGCCAGACAGACAGATAGGTTGAAACACACAGACACACACACACACACGTCATGTTCCTAAGCTTGCTCCTTAACGTCCAACAACTAGGCTCCTTAGCTGAGCTCGTCACAGCTCCACTTCCACACTGCATACTAATAAAGTTTGAGGGGGAGGGGGACTGGGGGGACTGGAAGGACTGGGGGTTCAGCAGCAGCGCAGAAGCAATCGAGGTTTGGACAAGGCTTCACGAGCACTGTCCCTTTTATACGGAAATGTTTTTGTTCGCCGCTTATCATCAATCGTGCCGATATTAGATTTATAGTTTTGTTGCGTTTTTGATACCCGCGTTATTTTTTTCAGGACACTGATTTAAGATCGTAGCCTAATTTATATACAAGTAAATTTATAACTAAGCGACTCGTTAACAATGTGGTTATAAAGGGGGGAAAAAAAACAAGAATGCACGGATCACTGTATGTGTATTAACATGGGTTGGAGCAGAATAGTTACAGTTGATAGACCGATATTCCATGTTTTCGTTAGTCGGAACACAGCTGTGTTAATGTTAATCTGAGTTTAACCCACTGACTGCGCAAAGCTATCGGGTGCGTTAGTGCCGTACAGACGTCTTCCTGTGTCCACAGCGCAAAATCTAACGGTTTTATTGACTCGCTGTGTGTCCGTGTCGCCATCGCTCAAAGTCCTCCACTGCGCCAGGATGGAGAGATCGCCACGCTGGAGATGACGCAAATGACCCAGCTCTCCCCCCAGAAAAAGTGCTTCAAGACGAACATGGCGGCAACTTAGCACAGGACCGAAGATGATTCTGACTGTCAACCGAAAAAGCCCGAGGCCATCCGCCCAGATCCGGTCCAGGAAATTCGGCGGGCCACAGCGCGAAGTTCTCGTCTTCCCTTAACGAGCGCCGGTAGAGGGAGAGGAGGAGAGGAAGAGGCGGCATCCCAGCGACTCATCCACGGCGGAGAGGAGAGGAGAGGAGAGAAGATGAGAGGAGGAGAGAGACATGCTGGTGCGGAGGAGTGGGCTTTCCTCCCGAGAGCCACGAACTAGAGGAGTAAACCAGCGTGTGCTTCGTTCTCTGTCCATGCATTAAGTGAAACGGGAAAAAAAGGATCGACACAGAAACAGCAGGACGAGAGAGAGAGCGAGAGAGAGAGAGCGAGAGAGAAAACGCGTTTACAAGAGAAAAAATCCATCTAGTCCACCCTCCAAAGTCAATGAATATTGTGGCAGAGAAGCCGTCGCGGTGGAGTCGGCCGGCGCCGCGCTTTCCTAAAATATGACCAGGGGTGCTCGGACGTGTCGGCAGCAAGATGACGGCTTAAACATCCGCTCTGCACCCCGCCAGCACGAGAAGCCATCCGCTGATTCGGAACGGGCCCAGCGATGGCGACTGAGCTTGGCCTCCTTCTTGTTTGCGAGCGTCCTGCTCGCTGATCGCCTGTGCCTCTGCGCCGCGGCCATACGGACGAGCACTAAAGGCGAGCGACGGGACGCGGTGGCGTTCAGGGACACGAGGGAACAGGTGCACCGATCTTCTCCCGGCACCACCGACTATACTCATCTTTACGCAGGGAATTCTAGCACACCTCTGTGGAGACTGGAAGCGTGTCACCCCGACAGCGTCTCCAAAAGCTGCTTCGCGGTGGCGGACCCCGTGTCCGCGTGTTCGGGCCTCTCGGACGCCGAGTGGAACCTGAGTGATTTGTACCTGCCCTTTTGTGATTCCTACTCCCTTTTGGATTTGTTTTACGGGTTCTCGAGTCCGGACAACGTGAGCTGCGGCCTCGACATGTCGGCGTGTTCCCGGTGCGTCGAGGCTTACCAGCGCCTCGACCGGCGAGCTCAGGAGACGTACCATGAGTTTGAGCTCCTGGTTCAGAAATACGAAACGGACGCGTATTCGGTGCGGACATGCATGGATGAATGCACGGTAGGAATCGCTCATTTGCAGGCCGCAACGCGGCTTGTCTGCGTTTTACCCGCAAATTAGCGGACATACTTCGCATTTGTGCCGTAATGTGTGTTGTTTTCTTTGCTATTCATAGTGTGCTTCGGGGGTTTGATCCACGTACAAAGAGTGCTTAAATTACAGTCTTCTTGTGACCGCTGTGTTTGTGTGTGTGTGTGTGTGGTGCGCGCGGCCGTGTGCTCCTGCTGTGCGCGCACTTGTGGATTATTGCAAAAAAGGAAGCGAGACCTTTCATGTGTTGGGACCCAGCGCTTCCAGTACTGTATAAAGGGTCACACACCAACCAGAACATTGTTTATCATAGTGAGGGTCCTGCATTCCGTGTCCCCTTTAAATCTTCAACGGCAAAACCTATTAAACTAATCTAGTTTATTTCCAGATGAGGCATTGATGCTCCTCAGTTGAAGGAGAACTAAACGTCTTACACAACGAAACATGAGCTGTTTCACAGCTGTGGCCTTTCTTGGGTTTAGTGTTTTGTGCCTTTGCTCGAAAAAACAATCAGGAAGAGGAGAAGCACGTATGATCATTTGGATGCTTGATGCTTTGTGTTTGCTGATTTACAGTATATTTGCACCCGTGTGTGTGTGTGTGTGTGTGTGTTATGGCGCAGTATTTTGTGGCATTTCAATAACGTTAATAGCGGAACAGTGGGTTTTTTCTTAGCTAATCCCCGGAAGGCTCTTGCATTCATTGCTCAGTGCTGAGCAACATGTTTCAGGAGACGTTAAAGGTTTTTTGCTTTAAATAAAACTGCTCTACAATTTTGTTGAGCTTTGGTAAGTAGTACTCGAAGATAACATGGCGTGATGGAAATGGTGCTAAGCAGCATATACTGTACACCACTACATTTCTGTCCTGTCTTTCTGACAAAGAGCATACAGCCTGTCACATACGTATTATATTTTGATTTCATTTCATTACTTATTACTACATTTAATTATTTCACTGATTTTGCAGCATTCTCGTTTCTGCTGTTGGATCCTTTGGTAGGTGTTTCTGAGCAGATGCTGTTTCTTGTCCATGGTCCTGAAATCAGGACAAGTCTTACACTGGCACAAAGTGGTATCTAAATCAAAGGTTCTCAAACTTTATTTAGCCTATATTGCTCTGTTTAACTGCAACTGAACTCTTTAGGGTAATTCCTTAAATGTGAACAATAATATTTTTTATTTTATGCCTAAAAGTTTGTGGACATGTGACCATCACACCCATGTGAGCCTTTCCCAGACTGCTGCCACAAAGCTGGAAGCACACAACTGAATAGGATGTCTTTGTATGGTGCCAAAATGAGTGTTTGACCAGACCACACCAATGGTCGTGTGGCTGGAATTTGGCAAATCATACAAATGTGTCATATAAATGTGGAATGGGATGTTCAAAAAGTACATGTGGATGTGATGGCCATGTACCCACAAACTTTTGGCCATATACTCTTTGGCCAAGTTGACTTTATTTACAGGCCTACTTGTACTAGTCCATTAGTTTAACTTGTGCTAGTCCTTTAGTGCAAAAGTGCGTGGATCATGTTGCTTTCAGCTGTTGAAGCCTAGCAGAGGGAAATAAAAAATTCTGTAAGCATAATTGTTGCACTGGAGCCACAAAACTTCATAAAGATCTGGGTGCGTGTTTTGAAAAACTTATTACTAAACAACATTGCAGACCTTGTTGACCTGTCTCAACATTGTTGACCCGTCTCAACGTTTGTTGGGCAGTTTTTTTTGTCATTGAAGAGAAGTGCATTTCTGATTACCGATTTTATGTCTTACTTTTTTGTAGGCCCTCAGTCAGTATATTTTCTTAATTAATATCTTCAGTATTTTTGTTGTAGGAGAAAATGTCACTGTACTTGCTGGTCTTTTTACACAAATCGGATAATTAGAGAAGAATTTATTGGTAACGTGAACACCCATTCATCTTCTATACCACTTTATACTGTATACAGGGTTGCCCAGGGCCTATCCCAATTACCCTAACCTGCATGTCTTTTGTCTGTGGAAGGAAATCAAAATAATCGGAGGAAAACCACCAAGCACAGGGAGAAGTGCAAGGTGCAAGGCAACAGTGCTAACCACTAAGCCACGTGAACACATGTATTTAAAATAATAGTTTTAATTCTTATATTTTTTGAATACACAACTATACATATTTATGTTTAAAACCTGACTTGAATCTCAGTAACCTGTTTAATTGCACATTGTTTATGGTCTCTTAAATGAAGACTAACAGGAATTAATGCATAATCTTTTCTCTTTCACAATGACTATATGTGCTTGTATGTGAGTGACAGAGAGGCGACAGAGAAAGAGAGACACACAAGAAGATGAGTGAAAGCTCTAAATGACACATTTCTGTCCTGATCTATCATACATGGCCCATTAGTGCAAAATGTTTATTCTCCTTTGGCGTTCTTTGTAAAAGATATTGATTGACAGCAGAGTGGAATTACAAATACCAGGTTCCAATATAGGGAAGCAGTGTTTGACTAAGTAATAAAACACAGGTTTTGATTTTGGACCTGTAAATGGGATAATGCAGACTTAGCATGTAGCTTGATATACTTGAGATTTCCTGGCATCATAAACAATTATCATAACATCACCCTTCAAGGACCTAAATACCATAAATAATTGCTTTACGAAAGCTTATATACAGTATATGTATTTATGAACTGGTGTTCTCCAGTTCATTAGTATTAGATATAATTTAGATATTATGTTTTTAATCATTTTTTAAGTAAATTATAGTGTTGAACAAAAATCCAACTCTAATTAATTAAAAGGTGATGATTACAAAGACAAAGTGAATCAGACAATTGGTAATATAAAAAAAATGACACTCACTCACTACTTACCACTACCTGTATATCAGCACATATTCGTGCAGTTAGTGAATCAGCCAATCAGGAGGCAGCAGCACAATAAAAAAATCATGCAGCTACAGGTGAAGAGATTTAGTTAATGTTCACATCAAACATCAGAATGAAGCAGGGTTGTCGGAACTAAATAGGACAGGCTGAGGTTTGAAAAAATGAGAAAACATTGATAAGAGAGGTCAGAGAAAAAAAAGACCAGATTGGTTTGAGCTGCCTGGAAGACAATAGAAACTCAAACATGGCATTGTTTACAACTATGGTGACCAGAAAAGAAAAGCACTTCAGCATAAACAAAACGTCACTCTTGTGGTGGATGGGCTATAAGAGCAGGTTACACTGTTGCCGGCCAAGCATAAACGTACACATACATTTTTCTGACACGTATCATCACGTTTCCTCCTGTTACAATATTATGGTACCTTCCAGATAAAACAAAACAAACTACACTGGACAATTATATTAGGCAAAGAAGAGAGGAAAAATTATATAACATGAAAATGTACAGAAAACAGTGCAGTTACTATACTACAGTAATTTGTCACAGTGATTTCATTTGATAGGATCTTTACTTTTCTTATTTTTGCTGTGCTGGAAGTGGTTTTAATGCTTGTTAGATAAATTGTTAAGTAAATAAATGAGTATGGGTGTTCGCAAAGAGATTTTTCAAGAATGCTTAGCCTTGTAAAAAACTGTAATACTGTAATACTAATATATGGTATTACATATTGATATTACAGTAATACTCATCTCTAACAATATATCCCTGAGTAACAAATGTATTTGTGTATGCATTGATTATTAATTTATCTCCACTATTTGCTTTTAAATCAGTTGTTTTGGGACAATGGGAGAACACCAGAGAACTCAGGGGACACAGAAAGAACTCCACATACTGTAGATAAGCTGAGCTCAGAATCAAACCTTGGAGCTGTGATGTAAAATAGTACTCACCATGCCACTGTGCAACTCTTTTTTTTTTTTTTTTTTTTTTACAAATACACATTTTATTACAAAATATAGTCTACAGAGTGCATAGAGGATCTTCTTGGGGGTAAAGACTGCCAATTGATCATATATATATGTCTCAAAGAGTATGTTTAACAGATTCCTACTTTTTACACATGTAATACACATGTCCAGAAATGTCCAGAATTCACTGTTGTGGCAAATTGTATTTTGAATGTGCATCTGTAAGAGGCTTTAGTTGCTGTAGTGTGGCTTTAATAGTTGCAATCGTTGCTCTGTCCTAACATAAGCAAAAGAGAGTAAGACTATTAGGCAGTGTATTTCCAATGTGTCACCTCATTAATGGGCTGAATACATGTTGCGAACAGACATAAGCACTATTCTTAATGAAATAAATTTGAATCAGAGAGCCGTTAAATACAATCTAAACCCCTCTCCCTTTTATTGCATGCATACTGTATACTTGTCAAAATAATGGTGAGAACAAGGCTCTTTGAAAGCCTTACTAAGGGACTTTGCAGAGACTCTGTTGACCATCTAAACCATAGTGGGTAGTGAGGCAGCCATGGGCAAAACCCCTTCATTCTTCCCTGCAGCATTAAATATGGATGGTATTAAAGTGCCACAGACCTCTAAGCTGTCTGTTTTCAGGAAGAATTAATGAGGTGGAAAGACAGGGATTTCTGCCAGCTGTGCTTCTGTGCTTTTAGCTTTCATCAAATGCAGGAGAATTTTGTATTCACTTGTGGTAGCATTTCACACTGAAATATCAGCACTGAATTAAATTGCTGGATGTAGTTACAGAGCTTGGCGAATCCCAGTAGAGTAACTTTTTTTTTTTTAATTTAGTTGGACTTTTTATTACATTAAGCTTATTATTTTATTAATTTTGAAGAAATTTACTCAGTATGATGATAGTTAAATAAGAGGGAGAGGAGGTGTACTTGCAGAGAACCAAAATTCTTTGTTCTTGTTTGGGGGCTTTTAATGTCTTGTGTTTGTCCTTTTTGTTTAAAGAAATGCATGTGTGTGTGGGGGTGTCTTGCATGTTGTTGAGTCGGGGTAGACACTTGCAAAGACCTACTGTAGCCTTAAGAATGTAGTTATGTAATTTCCATAAAAAAGAAGAAACTAAATTATATTTAGTTATATATGTTTCATGTAATATCTAATTTCTTTTTCTATTCAACATTTTAACGTCTTGAGAACAAATATTTAAAGTACGCACAAAATCTGTTTACCCTGCCCTCACACACATAGAAATACCTACAGACCATGGCTAAATTGTTAACCCTTCCAGGAAGGACAGATGTTAGCAGTGGGTAACTGGGAAGTGTTGCCTTGCTCAGCAGCTCACTATAGTTGGCTTAATGTC